>NC_141051.1:52712368-53307825 GCF_041138505.1 Cibotium barometz
AGAGAGAGAGAGAGAGAGAGAGAGAGAGAGAGAGAGAGAGAGGGCAGGAGAGAGAATAATCGATTTATAAAGTCCATTATAGCCTAGTGATAATGTCTTGAAAAAAAACTATAAATTCAAAATCTCGCGAGATATTCTTGAAAGCTCGCAAAAATTTCCCTGTGTACACACACACACACACACATGTGTGTATGTATTTATGTATCTATATATATGTATGTATGTATGTATGTATGTACAGATATATTTACACATACATACATATATATATACTACCAAAACTATATCCAAGTGTGTATAATTTGCCTTCATTTTCATTAAATTAAGGTCCCCCTACTCCACCTTTCAGAATGCATTACCTTGTTAACCAACCCTTTCCTATTATACTAGAGAGAGAGAGAGAGAGAGAGAGAGAGAGAGAGAGAGAGAGAGAGAGAGAGCATCTCACAAAAAAAAAAAGAGCTAAGATAGAGATAAAACTTTGGGAATATAGGGATATGTTTCTATGGTGATTTAACTATTTATAGGAAGAACACCAATCCGCATTGGGGTTGGATGGGGGTTTACAAGGATGGTAGGATGAATGTAGCATGAGAGAGAGAGAGAGAGAGAGAGAGAGAGAGAGAGAGAAGAGAGGAGAGGGGGGGTGGAGCTTACTAACATTACCCTTCTAGAGATCCACAATGATCTTTTTCATCACACAAAACTATTCATATGCCTTGTTTGTGAGCTACTAGAATAATGTAGCCTTTTCCATCCATAGAAAAATATTATCTACCTTGTTTGTGAGCTATGAGAATGTAGCCAAATATGGACTTTTCAATCTTATTTGCATTAGTGTAAGATCCCCTAGTCCACCTCCTAGTATTCATTACCTAGTGTAAGATCCCCTTTGCATTAGTGTAAGATCCCCTAGTCCACCTCCTAGTATTCATTACCTCACTACATAGTCCTTTCCTCCTCTAGTAGGCTTGTGTGTGTGCACGCACACACACACACACACATATATATATAGAGAGAGAGAGAGACTAGCATGCCAAAGAAAATTAAGGGGAGAGCTAAGATAGAGATGAAACTTGGGGAAGATAGGGAGATGCTATTTGTGTTGAAAAAGATTTATAACAAGGGGAAAATATGTGCATGAGGGTCTATTTATTTGTATAAGAAGAACACCAAAGGGCATGAGGGGTGGACTCATAGGTTGAGTGCTCAAGGGCACATGGAGAGAGAGAGAGAGAGAGAGAGAGAGAGAGAGAGAGAGAGAGAAGTGGATTCATGGACTGAGGTAAAGAGAGAAAATTTGAGCCACATGTTTACATGGCTAGAGGCTATAGGGATATACTAATAATTTAACAATTTATATATATTAAGCATATGTTTAATCCTTAAATTTTTATATTATATATGACAACGTACTTTCACACACACACACACACACACGTACATATATACATATATACATACATACATGCACACACTTCATATATAGATGCATCCATGCATATATAATACATACATATAGATGCATATATGTATGTATGTATGTACACACATACATACATATGTCCGTATGTATGTACATGTATATAACATACATACTTTCACACACACACACACACACATGTACATATATACATACATACACACACTTTGTATATAGATGCATCCATGCATATATAATACATGCATATAGATTTATGTATGTATGTATGTATGTAGATATGATGTGTATGCAAGTATGTATGTGTATATATCTACATATCTATTTAGGTAGGTATGCACGTATGTGTGTGTGCGTGTATTTATGTATGTAGGTAGGTATGCACGTATGTGTGTGTGCGTGTATGCATGTATGTGTGTGTGCGTGTATTTATGTATGTAGGTAGGTATGATATATGCAAATATGTGTGTGTATATGCATGCATGCATGTATGTATGTAATGTGTGTGTGCGTGTATGCTTTTGTGTGTTTATGTATGTGTGTGTTTATGTATGCTTTTGTGTGTTTATGTATGTGTGTGTGTGTGTGTGTGTGGGATAGGGCCAGGGCCAGCAAGAAGGGGTGGAGGGGGATATCACTCATGAATTTTAACCTTCTTAATTCATAGTAACTTTAAAATGGGTATGGTAAAAAAAATTTTGATAATATAATTCTAGGACCAAAGCTTATGGCTATAGCCTTATTTAATTTTTCAAAGTATATGACTTCACTTTTGATGAATGCAATTTATTTTATGATATTAAAAAAATCACTTACATGTGTAAAAATGTTCTCACCAAACAAATCTTTATGAGATACATGTAGAATTATGTTGAATGAGACACCACTTCCTTAAAACTTTTCATACAGAGGCCATGCTCTTTTCTTAAGGCACCCAACTTTTGAATGCCATAAGGGAAAAAGTTACAAAAAAAGAAAGTTGTGCAAAAGGACTTTAAGCCTTGAAGCATCAAAATGAGAAGGTAACACTAGGCTCTTGAAGGATAAAAAATTATGCATATTAATAAAGCCTGCATAAAGTATCATGTAGCATGCATACCCTAATACCTATATCCTATACCCAACCCTCCATCCTTAACATCATACATAATTTATCTACTTACAAAGCATATCCTTCCTAATGAGACCTACCCTATCTCATCCAAATAAGAAGGTAACATTATGATTAGGCTCTTGAAGGATAAAAAAATACACCTATCAATAAAATCTACAAACTACCACATAGCATATATATGATAGGGAGCATATATGCCAACTAATACCATATGTAGCATATATATGATGATAGGTAGCATATATACCGTGTTGATACTGCCTATCCGCGATCCTTATTATTATAAATATACTCCTTCAAAATGTACATATTTTATCTACTACCAAAGGGTACTAACTAATGCCCTATGTTGGAGAGATGCTTTATAAAAAATCATTCTCTTTGCTTGATTGAATAACATCTTTCATAAAAATGCACGACATCATTATGTATAAATACCTTCCTAAATGCTACCTATCCTATACCATACCCTTTATTCTTATCATTACAATTATACTCTTTTAGCCAACATTGTTGTACATGCAAATGATGCAAGCCTACATTGTTGTATATGCAACTGGAAACCTACATTGTTGTATATATGCTATCTATCCTCCTATAGCATACCCTTCATCCTTACCATTACAATCATACTCTTTTCTTATCCAACATTGTTGTATATGAAAATGCAACCCTAGATTGTTGTATATGCAAATGCAAACATACATGAGAAACCCCCAATAACTTTATTAAATATTTAGTTCCTCTATCTCTTAGACTTGTAACACCAAAACTCTCCCAAAATAGCTCCAAAACTTGTTCACATGCACGAAATATGCAAATAAGGATTGCCACTTTTCATCCAAAAATAAATCACTAATCTCTTTAAACTTTAGCATGTGACTACTCATGTGCTAATAATAATAAGGAAATGGAAACATGCCATGCATCATCAAGTTGTGTGTCTCCACTTCCTTCACAATAATATGGATTATGTATGTCAAATTCGTAAAAGAAGTCCTACTTACACACGAAGCTTGAACTTTCAATTGTAAAAGCCAATCAAAATATAAAAGATTTTAGCATAATCTACATTAATCATCTTTTTGCATGTGGTAATTATATTCTTTGGGGGGATAAGACCTTTAGGACAAAGCTCATAAATAAAAGAAGTTTTAGAGTGAAACCATCTCACCTCAAAAGGGAAAGGAGTATTCAAATATTTAAGCTACATTGACACAACATATCACCTTTCCTATGGTCCAGGGCCTAACAAAGATTCCATCTTTTACTTATGATGGAACCTAGGCCATGATGGTCCTTAGGAGAAGGGCCCAATAGAGAATCCATCTTTTACTTATGATGGAACCCATGCCATGATGTTTTGAGACCATTATAGACCATTAAATTCTTTAGAGGTTACAAGAGACCATTACAAACCAACCATTATAGACCATTAAATTGTGGAGAGGTTTCAAGAGAACATTACAGATCAACCATCATAGACCAACCATTATAGACCATTATTGTGGAGGTGCAAGAGAGAGTGCCTCTAGCCTTAAGGACCTATAAGAATATTGAACTCTACTATTGAATTCCCAAGAATCACTTTTTTACGGGCTTGTTTCTTCCTTGAGATAAGTCTATGCATGCTTAGTCCTTTGTTCTCTTCTCACCCTCCTTTCTTCCATGAGATAATGTCTATGTATCCTTAGTCCTTTGTTCTCTTCTAACCCTCTCTTTCTCTCTCTCTCTCTCTCTCTCTCTCTCTCCACCCCAAAATTTGGCCTCATTCTCTCCTTCTCTAAAGAAGGGGGTCACAAAAGTAAAATTTAATATGAAGGAATAGAAAAGAATCAAGGTCCCCCACCCCTTTCAGGGGATCCCTAAGTGCTGGTACAAAGAAGAAGATAGAAAGAAACACGAAGATGTAAGTGGATGGGACACCGTATTGAATGGTACCCACAAAATCGAGTGGAAGATTGAGACCATATAAGCATCAATCTTTAAGGCAAGAACCATGTAGTGTTACCCTCAGAGCAATTTAAGAAGACCAACTTAACATCATTAAATAGTCTAACAAACCAAAAGGTTCATTCCTATGGATGGAGAATGGTATCATACTTGAATGATTAAGAAAAAGGGAGCAAAGTTAGAGAAAGTTTGAGCAACCCACAAGTATGGAAATTGAGTAATCTATCAAGAGAGAAGGGTCATCACCCCAAGTTGGGAAATTGAGTAGTCTATTGAGAGGAAGGGCCATTAGCCCAAGTGTTTTGCACTCCTAAGGTATGAAAAGACCATGTTTAGTCTGTTACATGTGATGATGCTTTAGCTTCTAACCCTCTTAGAAGGATAAATTATATTAGGTTTTCTTTTATTTTATGTTTTGGGTTCACAAGTGGCTAGCATTGTGTTTTGTTTTATGTTTTGAGGCCACAAGTAGCTAGCATTATATTTTGGTCCTATGGGTTAATCTATCAATCTGTGTGTGTGTGTGTGTGTGTGTGTGTGTGTGTGTGTGTGTGTATGTGCGTGCACACATATGTGTGTGATTGTGTGTGTGTGTGGGGGGGGGTGTTTGACATATTGTGTCTGAACATGAATCGGATTCGATTGCTCCAAATTGTCCACATAGCGTAGAACCGTACCCAGTAGAAGAATGTAGCATAAGGCCGAAGTGTAACTTTTAGGACTCCAAATATCCAGAACTCTCAGAGTGTGCGGGAAATCTAATGCGTAAGCAAGATAAAACCTTGTCCAAGAGCAGTTTGGAATGTGGACACGTCCAAAGAGGGTGCAGCACCGTCTCACTCTCCTTGTGATAGACAGACATTGCACTGTTGTTATGCAAGCTAGGATGTTGATTTACAAACTTCCTCACTTTTCTTTGATTGTTTCTTAGGAACTCTAGTATGGGTCCTTTTGGGAATTGCCATTGTACATTGCATATTTCTTCATGGGTTTTCACCTCGCACTGAGGTGTCCCATTAGTAATATATCATTACTAAAAAAAAAGGTGTGTGTGTGTGTGGGGGGGGAGGGGGGAAAGTTCTTATGGCTTTTGGTTTTGTTGAATATATTTTCCTTATACTTCATTTATTTGATTCTATATAATTGCTTCATGTTCTTACGAAGAAGGCTAGACCTTACTGTAGTTATTTAATATACCATCTTCTAAGTAGGGACACACAATCAAAAGTTTATTAGCATGCCTTTGGAATGACATAGTGGTAGGACTGACTTTTGAAGTTCTAAAATTAAATTAGATAAAGAGAATATCATGATTTTTTTTAAAAGTAGGTGATTGGTGGGCTATAAACTTGTCCTTTTTAAGTATTGAAAGCTTTGTGAATGTAAAATTCATAAAAGTTTATTATACTTAAGACAAATTCAAATGTATCTTTAAAAGATATCTTGCCACATGAGAAAATTGATTGAATTTGAAAAGTGATCTTTGCTCTTATCACAACCTTTGTCTTGTTTTTGAAGTCTAAACTCTCTCTCTCTCTCACACACACACACACACACACACACACACACACAAATACACACACACACACACACACACACACACACACACACACACACACACACACATACATACATACATATATATATAGTCAAGTATTAAAATAATATTCACATCACTTTCATACGTATAAAAATGATTTTAAAGTGACTTGGTAGTCTTTATTGTTACAAACTCATTATTTATAAAGGTTTTTTCTTTCAAATGTCCAATGGTCTACATGAACCTTTGACGTGTTTCACCAATACAAACATATTCTCAACTTTGATAATTTTGAGTGTTGTGTTTATCCTTCTATATAGAATCATACACTAAAGAGGGTTGAATTTCTTGCTTGAGTAGCCTTCAAAGGATGGGGTCCATATGTACATGTCCACGCGTGCATGCATGTGTGTGTGTGTGTAGAGAGAGAGAGAGAGAGAGAGAGAGAGAGAGAGAGAGAGAGAGAGAGAGAGAGAGAGAGAGAGAGAGAGAGAGAGAGAGAGCCAAGTGGGTTTGTGAATATAAGACAACTCGTCATGCAATAAGTGCATTTCTATTGTAGATAGATAGTTTGTATCCAACCACTTGGACTTTGTGAATATAACATGACTCGTCATGTAAATAGTGCACTTGTACCCAACCACTTGGACTTGTGAATATAACATGCCTATGGTTGGGCTGAAAGGATGTAATGTTTTTCAATTATATATATATATATATATATATATATAACTGAAAACCTGTGGTTGGGCTGAAAATATATAACTGAAAAATATTACATCCTTTCAGCCCAACCACAGGTTTTCAGTTTATATATATATATATATATATATATATATATATATATATATATATATATATATATATAGGTTCTAAAAAAAAAGAATATATCTATCTACAATGGATATATCCATTGTAGATAGATATATTCTTTTTTTTTGAAACCAATATATATATATATATAAAAAACTGAAAAACATTACATCCTTTCAGCCCCCAACCATAGGCATGTTATATTCACAAGTCCAAGTGGTTGGGTACAACTTGTATCCAACCACTTGGACTTTGTGAATATAACATGACTCTTCATGTAATAAGTGCACTTGTACCCAACCACTTGGACTTTTGAATATAACATGACTCGTCATATAATAAGTGCACTTCCACTGTAGGTAGAGAACTTGTGCCCCAACAATCTTCCAATATGCACATTTCTCTGTAGACAATGCTTAATCTCAACGTCCACTTTAAGCACAAATAGGGTTTGGGAAAAGATGGGTTCGCTTCATCTTAGAGCGGCTCAACTTATGCCTCATCTTGAGAGAAGAAGGAAAAATATCTTCTCCATTTTTTTCAAAAATAGTACTAATTTGATGAAACTATGAAGAAAATGCTTGTTCAAATTTATTTTTCCTCTTCAACCCATGGTGAATCTTCTATGACATTCAAGGTTATGCCCAACCATCTTCCGCCATGGATGTTCCTACCATAGACACTCTTAATCAGAGCTTCCACTTTAAGCACTAACAAATCTATTTTTTTTTGGGATCAATAATAATTATATATATTACCTTAGAAACTGTAAGAAAAAAAACAAAAACTTGAGAACAACCAAGGAGGAAGAGAGATGGGAGCACTAACAAATCTTCTATCACATCCGAGGTTTAGAGTCATTCTTTAAAGGTCTAGCTATGCTATGATACTAGCAAAAAGTGAACTTCAAAGATTCAATAGAATTTCAAGTGGACATGCTCTTTTGGAGGGTGTTTTTCTTGCATTTGAGGTCCTCATTTAATTCATGTGGTGCATGCTATATAAATGTAAAGAGGGTGCGTTTTGCACTAGGAGTCTAGTTGTGCACATGGAGGCTATGGAGCTCGGCAAGCGAGTTGTAGTGACTGAGATCCCTGGTGCGATTGTCTTGTATGCAGACAGATCTATAGAGCGATCGCCTTCCACAATCCCCCTCATCCATGCCGCTCCAGAGTTCATCAATGGCGTCGCAACAAAGGATGTGGTGATTAACTCCTTTACAGGCACTTGGGCTCGCATCTTCTTGCCCCACAGCGTAGCGAACAGAGACCCTGACCAGAGCGCGGCTCCCCTGGTCCTTCACTTCCATGGTGGAGGAATGTGCCTCGGCAGTCCCGCTGAGCCCATTTTTCACAATTACTGCAGTAGAATGGCTGCCAAATCAAGATCTATCTGGATCTCTGTCGCTTACCGCCTTGCCCCTGAGCATCGCCTGCCTGCACAGTACCAGGACTGCTATGAAAGCATGTGCTGGCTGCGGTCACAGTTTGCAACAACAGAGAAACAGCCATGGCAGCATGGTGACGACACAGGTAAGTGAGAAGGTTCCATGGATGCTTAAGCATGGTGATGTTGCGTAGGGTTTCCCATACAGGCGAGAAAGGAGCACTAGTCGATGTGTTTCTATAGAGGCAAAAAAGGAGAAATATCTTATTTGTTTCTAGGGTTCCTTGTGCAGATGAGGATTCTAAGGATTCATTTGCAACGATGAGAAATCTAGTTTTGTTGTGCAGATTAGAAAAAACCTTGTACAACCATGGCTTACATGTTTCTAGGGTTTCATGTGCAGGCAAGAAGGAACCCTGGGAGCCTGAGCAGGGTGAATTGTCTAGGGTTTCCTGCACAGGCGAGGAAGAGCCCTGGCTTACTGAGCATGGTGATGCTTCTAGGGTTTTCTGCACTGGAGAGAGCGCGGGAGCCACTATACTGCACTTTGTGGCATTGCAGTTGGCCAAGCGGGAATGGAGCCCTCTCCATATCC
This sequence comes from Cibotium barometz, assembly GCF_041138505.1. NCBI lineage: Eukaryota > Viridiplantae > Streptophyta > Polypodiopsida > Cyatheales > Cibotiaceae > Cibotium > Cibotium barometz. Next base: position 52,721,211 of record NC_141051.1, read on the forward strand.
GGGGCTTGGTATTTGTTGACATTGGGGTAATGGCAGATCCTCTTCCTGAGATGAAACCCTCAACAGACCCTGCTGTCACCTCAAAGATGATGGCAACCTCCGTTAGATTTTGTTTGCCTGAGGGAGCCAAGCTTGGGGACCCTCTACTCCATTGCCTGCACCCGGATTCGCCACGCCTCTCTGAGGTGCCATTGCCGCCTGCCCTGGTTCTGGTGGCGGACAAGGATCTGCTGTTTGAAGGTGGCATGGACTACTTCAAGGCTCTCAAGCAAGCAGGCAAGGATGTAGAGCTCCATGAGACCCCTGGCCAAGGCCATTGTTTCCATTTACAGAAGGCTGAGTCTGAGCTTGCTCAGCTGCGTGAGAGCAGAATAGTTGAGTTCTTGGAGAAGCTCTGAATTGATCTAATGATGAGATTCCCTGCTTTTCAGTGAGCTCAGATTATTTTAGAAAGCTATCAGTTGAAAATTGAAGCCCTAATTTCTATACTAGCTTGGCTCTTTGGCCCAAGTATTACCATCATGTTAGCCAATATTTTGGTGTTGGATAATATCGTTATAGCTCTTTTGCTTTATGGTTGTAAGGCCAAAAAAATAATATCTGAAGCTGTGCGTGTGTAGCTGAATTTTTATGGACTCCTACAAAGTGATAAAACAGTTTTGAAATAACTCTTAAGATTATGTGTATCCGGGCCTCCACTTTTCCTTTTATGAGAGGCTTCTGCGACACCAATCGCCTATTATGTATGGCAGCTTAAACTAAAAGCCCCATCCCACCAGGGCTAATGGGGGGAGCAGGGTGGACCTTCCCATTAGGATTGACGTTATTCGCCCTTGCTAAACCCTTCCTTTTCTGAAAGGATTAGAAGGGTTTATTGGGGTAGCCTAAAAATGAGGGGCCGCGCGCGCGCGCTCTCTCTCTCTCTCTCTTTTTTTCCGGTTCATTTTGCAGGCTTGATTTTTGACGGGCGTTTTGAACGTTTTTGGGTATTTTGGACTTAAAAAACTTAAAAACAATAATCAGCCGTCATCAATTACATATAAATGGTGCATGTCTCATGCCTTATTTAATGGGCAAGGTTGCCCAACAAAATGCAACACTGAGTTGGACCATAGGTTGGCTTATAAGGAACGTGGGTGTCAAGGTTAATAAAACTATATACCCCCGAAAGCCTCCACAAAAGAAGAGGTGTAAAACCAGTAAAACACCGCAAGAACAAACTTGTGGATGTGATTCAAACATATATCGCACAAACTATGACAAGTCTAAGAAGTGTATATATATACATAACATTATTACACCATGCCTTCGACTATGACGGTACCGCTTGTCTAGCATCGCATTGGCCCTATGCATAGTCGGAATCTTTTGGCAATACCTTTAACAATGAGGTTATTGCATGTCCCAACATTTTGTGAAGGTCTTACTTGAGACTCTCTCTCTCTCCATGCTTTCTCTCTCTCTCTCTCTCTCTCTCCATGCTTTCTCTCTCTCTCCTCTTTTTTAATGGACCAATTTTCTTTTTTATAGTTGCTCCTAGTTGAGCATTAGAATTTCAACAATTTTCTATCCTCCTATTCTTTAATAGTGTTTTTTTTTGCTTTTGTTTATTTGTTGATAAAAATGTGTAGTTATTCTCTCAAATTGTAAGGTTGAATGTATTCTAGCCTTTCAATATGTGAGGACCCATGAAAGAACAATAAACCCTAGCCCTTGAAAAGTTTGCCACTTGCAAAAATGTGATGAAGGCGATGAGAGCTCTCTCAATATGGATGAAACTCTAGTATACACACTTGTTAAACAACCCAATTATTATACTAGTTACCTCTTGATGTATTAACGCGTACCTTATTCATCGAATTCATATGCCCTTGGTGTTTGTGTCAAGTTGTTACTCTCATGTTATGTATCATTGGATCTATAGGCTCATTATTGCTCCCCAAGGACCTCATCACAACTATGGACAAGCATTCACACTTGCTACCTAAGTGGTGATGTATCATAGTATGTTGCTAATGGATCCCATGCTTTATTGGCGTGTCCATGCTTGTTATCATCATCTTTGATGACAAACATTGAACAAGCTCTTGTTTACATTTTGAGCTTTCCAAGTTGTCCCTCTCAAGAAATAACACCTAACATTGAAGAGTATAATCTTATAATCACCTTGAGGGTTGGCATTGATGAGGTAAGGTGCACATAGGTAGAGCCTATGGATATATTTGGAGGTGGTATGCATGCGCATTGTGAAAAAAAGGTGGGCCCATGTAGAAGCTTATTTTGGTGATAACTCCAACATTTTACTTTCTTTGACACTTATTTGTTTGCTTTCTTTGACTCTTACACATGTTTTGAGATAGAAAATTGGTGGATGATGTGTAACGAGGTTGGTTGATAAGGCATGTGTGAATGAGGTTGGGTTGTCCATGAGAACAGAAGAGTTTAGGACACATAGTCTGGCACATAGATTGTCAAACCACGAACAATGGGTAGCTTGCTGGACATTGTCGAATGGATCAAAGCGAGCTATTGAGAGATATGTTACCATGGAACACAAGGATGGTAGGGAGTGAGTGTAAGTCTAGCAAGTTACCACATGAATTATCTCACATGAGCTAACAAAGTCAAGACGAATCCATCTCATATATAAGGGGTGGGTCACTTGCAAGAAATCAAATCAAGCACGCTCTCAAGTCTTCCTATGAGTACAAGTCTTAATCTTGTAACTTAATTGAACTTGAGTTTAAAGCTTAATTAGTTTAGTTTTTCATCATTATATGTATACTTAGGCAGCATTCACCTTAGCTTAGGGTTTTGCATCATCTCTTTAGTCCACAAGCTTTCATAGTCATAGCTTGATGTGCTATGTTTTTCGACATGGTCTCAATATCCTCTCTCCTCACGAGTCTCTCAATTTTAAGCTTAGATCATTTATTTTCATTTCATTAGCAATAATTACTTCATCAAGGTCATTAATTCCAAGTTAATCCAATCTTATCTTCTCATTCCTCATATGGCCAAAATTTGTGGAGCTTCATTCTCCTTATCCTTACAACCATTAGCCAAGCCCTCTTAGCCACTTGTTCTACACCTCTAGGCGACCAATCACACCAAAGGAAATCGCCAATTTTACTCTCTACACCAAAGGAAATCGCCAATTTTACTCTCTACGTAGCGAATTTGATGTATGGATGTCATCGACTGTTTTGTTGAGCCATTCGTCGCCTACACGTCGAATTGGTCTAAGTCCTTTTAGGTGTGCCTATAGCATGATATAAGGAGCCTACAGCTTGAACCTTAAGCATTTTTATCAACTACGTGAGGTGAAATGGATGAAAAACCAATCACTAGAGTTGGCATAAATTTATCCGGTTTTAGGTTGTTGGAGTTGAATTCTTATACATAGGACACTCGTCCTCATTAAGAACAAAATTTATGTTGCCATATATATAGGCAGTGATGTGTGTGAACACACTTAGGACCACCGGGGCACTTTTTCCCTCTTTAGGAGGTTTTTTCCCCCGGCTTGTATATACGCCCATCATTCTAGGGCTAACTTATCTTTTGTACATTGACACAATCTAATACACTTTGTGTTGTGTGCATTCTTGCTACTTCTTCTCCAAGCTTTGTGTGCTTTCCTGCAACCCTAATTCTAACAATTGGTATCAGAGCAGGCATCGGCTCCCAGGGCTACGCCGCCAGCACCCTCCGACTCACGTTCTTCGATTGAGGTGAGCTTTCACGAGCGCTTGCAAGTCCCTATACTCTGCAAATAAGTCCGTAGGGCTTTGCGTTCTCAGAATTTGCATCTGAGGTCGTTTCGAGCTCCGTTTTTGCATTGCAAGTTCTGCACAGGTGTTTTTTGTCATTTTCTGCAGAAAATTTCGACAATGCAGTTTTCTGCAAAATAGGCATACGTATTCTATTGTGGACCGTGCTACATAGCACAAGTTGTTTTTTGTTCAGTCTTTGCTTCATTACAGATAGCTTTTGCATCAGTTTCAGTCAGTGGCCATGGCTGATAACAGCAATGATGTATTTCGCATGTTGTCTGCTGAAGACAAACTGGATGGAGACAGCAACTACCCACTTTGGGCATACATGATGCAGCATGTTTTGGTTGCAAAAGGAGTGTGGAACATTGTGCCGGGTATGGATGTACGTCCAGGTTTTGTGGATGTAGGATCTGTTGAGGATGTTGCAGGTTCTAGCAGCTCTACTATTGCTGCTGTTTTACCCATTGCTGATGAACAAGCTCGTTGGGATGGTAAAGATGCGCAGGCTCATGCCTTGATTGCACTTTCTGTCAAACGTAACATCACCCCACATATTCATTCAGCTAAAACAGCAAAACAAGCTTGGGATATTCTAGCTGGTTTGTATGCAGGTCGTAACGAGGCAAAAATCGCTTACCTGCGTAAAGAGCTAGAATTGAAGATTATGCAAGAAGATGATGACATGAATGTTTTTCTTGCTAAGATTAAAGATCTCAAAGAAAAGTTGATTTCTGCAGGTGAGATTATTCCTGATCATTCTCTTGTGCAGACTGTTCTTGATGCTTTACCTGAGACATATCAGACTTTTGCTTCCACGTGGAGACTTCTTAATAAGGACAGACCTGATGCTGTCAAGTATGATACTTTAGTCAACAAGCTCTTGCAAGAAGCGTAGTCCAGGCAAAACAGGGCTAGGTTGATCTTGATCATGGAAATTTTAATACTAATAGGGCAAGGATTAATGAACGTTTACATGTGAATTTGGTATGATCTTGACTTTCTACATACTCTAATTTCTACATTTCTTTATATTTCTTGGATGTTGATGGGACAGATAGTGAGATTCTGAAATCCTACTAAGGTTTTGGAGTGAGTTAAGCATGGGTACCAAATTTGGCCCATTTTGGACCAAGTTTGGGTTTATAGGACCAAAATTGAGGGGTAAGTATCTTCCTTCTCCATGAATTTCTACGTTTCTTTTTCCCTCCTCTAAGTTTCCATGTAAAGCTTATTTACTCACCCTATACACTCCATTAGACTCATGTTTGATACTCCAAACTTTGCCTAGTGGAATTCCATCACTTGCAAGTTCTTCATATCAAGCACCACATTGGCAGGCGTGGACTCACAAAAAAATGGCCTACAGCTTGGAAATCATTGTCCCCTTGTGATGGACTTGTGGAGTTGCTCACCAACTATCTTGGCCCGTACATGGTATATAAGTTTTCATATAATCAAAATGCTTGCATTTGACACTTTATTTACTTTATTTGAGCCTATTTCACGGAATCAAGGTTTCACACAAAATTAGGGTTTTTTAAGGGATTTCTCACAAAATTGATACCATAATCTTGTTTCCCCATACTCCGCCTTGATTCTCAAACCATGGAATTAGGCTTTCTTGAACTTTTTGTTCAATTTTTTTTTCAAAAAGTAGGCTTTCGTCTCACATTTTCATGAAATTGGCATTGCTTTCCTCTTCCCCACACTCTCCTCTACCCATAGTAGATGCCACCCTTGTTGCATTCTTGATATCTCTTCCCTTCCCTTCCCTTCCCTTCCCTTCCGAGAGCTGTCGAGACACTTTACCTCTGGTCGTGCAACACTTTCCTCGTATGAAGAACCAAATTCATTCTTACCCCACTACGGTTAACATAACTGATGACAATCTTAAGAAGTTAGGATCTCTTGGCTACTTTGGGGTTTGGGATTTCTTGCTAAAATTAGGTTTTTCACTTAAAATTTTTAAGATCCTGTAGCATTATGTGGTAGTGATATGTGTGAACACACTTAGGACGTCCAGGGTACTTCTTTCCTCACTAGGAGGTTTTTTTCCCTGTACGTATGTACACCCTCTTATCTACTCATTTTGGGATATGTACTTATCTTTTATATCTGGCACACATTTGTTCATTCTAATCTAGTGAGTTTGGGTGCTCTCAAGCTTCTCTATCTTGTGTGTGTGCATTGTTATAACCCTAACCCTAATTCCAACAATTGGTATCAGAGCTAGCTTCCTTGACACTTGATCTAGTAGTCTGCCTCCCTCTTCACATGACCCTATTTTTCTATCCGATTGAGATACCCTCTTAGGAGAAGAAGGTGTATACTTTAGTGTACTGTATACAAAGTATAAAACTTTTTCAGGGTCTGCGGTGCGATTCGGGCATGTTTTGGGCACCGCAAGGTTTCTGCAGACGTTCTCGAGAGGCGTCATTTTGGATTGGTTCCGCTCGATTTTGGGTGTTTGGAATGTGTAGTGGCAAAAGATTTGGTGTGCACAGCAACATCTACAGTGTCTTCAACAGCATCGACCATCATACTTTTGCCAGTGACACTCTATTCTCTACTCTGTGTTAATTTTCATACACTTTGCAGCAGGTGATTCAGTCAGTTAGCACCCATCCAAGGTTGCATTAAGTGAATACTGAGTACATACAGTGTGTTGAAAGATTTTGCATTTGGTAGAAAGTCATGGGTGGCGGGCAATAGTGATATATTCAGCACATTGTCCTGCTGAGGACAAACTTGATGGGAGTAACTACCCATTGTGGTCATATATGATGAGGCATGTATTGGTTGCCATGCAAAGGCCTTTGGAATGTGGTTAATGGTAGTGAAACTCGACCTGTTTCACAACTACTATGCAACCAGGTGTTGCAGGTACATCTGAAGTAGAATCTGATATAAATGTGGCTCCTACTCATGCACCACCAGTACCTCCCACTATTGCTCAAACAAGATGGGATGGAAGAGATGCATAGGTACATGCATTACTTGCACCTTCGATGAAGCGAAGCATTATTCCTCATATTCGGTCATATAAGACTTCAAAACAGGCATGGGATGCACTTGCTGCATTATTTACGTGTTGCATATTTGTGTAAACAGTTGGAGTATGAGCACATGAATGAGGGAGACTCAATGGACAACTTCTTGACCAAGATCAAAGATTTTAAGGAACAACTTGCTAGTGTGGACGAGATATATCCTGATAGTACATTGGTGCCCACATTCTCAATGCATTACCGGATTCTTATACCAGAGTTTTGCACCCTTAGACTCATGAGATGAAGGGAAATCCAAATTCCCTTACATTTGATGAGCTGGTTTCATTACTCTTGCAAGAAGAGCAGTCTAAGTAAAACAGATCTAATATGCGAGTTGGTGACAAAGCTTTTGTTGCCAATCAGAAAGGCAAAGGTAAAGCTTCTTTGCATGGTGGCTATAAGACAAAATCAGAATCCTCAGGTAAGGATGCAGAGAAAGAAGGTGATAAGCCTAAAAAGAAGGGAAAGTATCACTATTGTAGGAAACCAGGGGCACTACATATATGAGTGCAAGAAAAGGCTAGAGAAGGAGAAAAAGAAAGAATCAGGCATAGCTGTGGCTGATGCATCCGCACCAAGTGCAGAGAAGAAGGAATTTGTAAGTTTTTCTCAAGATGATTGGGCAGTTATGACCCTTCTATTCATGATGTATGCATGTCAGTGGTGGCAGAATCACATGCTTGGTACTTTGACAGTGGTGCCAGTAAGCACATTACTTTGACAGTGGTGCCAGTAAGCACATTACTTCACAAAAAGGTTTGTTCTCATTTTGGAATCTGTCCCAAGTGCAGAAACTGCCACATGTGCAAATGGTTCCTCATATCCTGTCAAAGGGGTTGGTAGAGTTGTGCTCACTGCTACACATGGGGGCGCATTTACTCTTTCAAAAGTTTTATATGTGCCAGGCATTAAGAGGAACTTGCTATCAGTTTTAGCCTTAGCCTTGTCAGGCTTGATGCGGCGATGAAATTTGTAGATAATAGATGTACATTTCAGGATAGAAATGATAGTTATTCTATCATTGCCTCAAGTACCTTGTTTCATGGCCTATACAAGATGGATGTATTTGAGAGGTTGCAGAGCATGATGCTTGCTCAGTCTCTACGACTCATGCTATGAGTGATGTAGAATTATGGCATGCACAATTCGGCCATCTGAATTATGGCAGTTTGTTACGCCTTCAAAGGCATGATATGGTGTGAGTTGCCTACTCTTAAGACCCCTACTAGACATGTATGTGAGGGGTGTATTCTTGGTAAAATGCATCGGGCATTATTTCCAAAGGATGGATCTGTGAGAGCTATTAAGAAATTACATCTTATACATAGTGATGTATGCGGTCCTACGAGGACACCATCTATTGGGGGATATCTCTACTTCGTCACTTGCTGGGTGTATCCATTAAAGCAGAAGTCAGAGAGTTTTATGTGCTTTAGGCACTGTGTATCCATGGCTAAAAATCCATGTGAATGTAAAGTTTGCACCCTTCGTCCAGATCGGGGGGGGGGGGGGGGGAGTATATGTCCAAGGAATTTCATGCATATATGGCTGAAAAAGGCATAAGGCATCAATGTACAGTGCCATACACACCTCAGCGAAATGGTGTGGCTGAGAGGAAGAACATGTCTCTCATGGAGATGGCACGATGTATGGTGAAAGCCCAAGATTCACCTCATGGTTTTTGGTTAGAGGCAACTATGTGCGCAAACTATGTGGTGTTGAACAAATGCCCTACCAAGGCCTTGCACTCTAAAACTCCTTATGAAGCTTGCCATGGCAGGAAGCCTTCTATGGCTCATTTGCGTGTTTTTGGTTATCTTGCTTATGCTCTTGTGCCTGAGCAACAATGCAATAAGCTTGATGATAAGGCAGTTAAATGCATATTTATGGGACACAGTTCAAAAAAAAAGCAAGGGATATAGACTCTACCATCCGGCCTCAAAGTGGATTTTAGTAAGTAGAGATGTTGTTTTTGTCAAAAACTCAGTTCAGCCCATGCTTTCATGCAAAAAACAGCAGAATGTATGCTCATAGGACATGTTTGATTTTCTCCTACCTTTGTTTACTGGGGGCAGCCATATGTAGAGCAATTGAATGCTCAACCAAGTGCTAAAATTCAGCCTTTGCAGGTGCAAAATCAACCTGCAAATCAACCTTTTGATGATGAGGCAATTATGTTTAGTGGATGAGGAGAGAGCAGCCATAGAAGAATCTAGGCGTATGCCAAAATGGCTTGTGCAGACATTGAGGGATAGCAAGTTGGCAGCTCCTTTACCTAGCAGAACTCATGCAGGTTCTCATCATGTAGATTATTCTCATGTGGATCATGTTCTCATTTCTACTTTATGTAATGAGGAGGAACTTGTTTCCTTTGAGGAAGCAAATGATGATGATCATTGGATGCATGCTATGCAGGATGAGTATAACTCTATACTCAAGAATGACAATTGGTATTTAACAGATCTACCTCATGGCAAGAAGGCCATTGGTACTAAGTGTTGAAATATACAAGTGAATAGGGTGTGTGTGGAAACAAGCCCTTGGTTAGAGGCTGTAAAAGAGTGTGTAAATGTGAGAGAACCTGTGAAAAGGTGAGAAGAATCTACTGGGAGAGAATAAAGGGTAGCATGAGAAGATTTAAGAAGTGTGGAGATATTCTGGGAGAGGTGGAGAGAATCAAGCAAAAGAGGTGGAGTGAATCAAGGAGAAATCAATGGGATTTGATGCTTGGATGTAAACACTATAAATTGAGACATTGGCCTAATGAGAATTTGCTGGTTTTTGATTATCCATGCCTACATTAAGCTATTTGTTAATTACTCACTAATCACATCTTAATTATTTGCTAATCACTTTGTTAATGATGTTGATTCTAGTATTTGATCCACCATAGCTCATCACATTGCTGTAATTTCAACATGGTATCAGAGCCAAGCCTAGAATCCATCAATTTGTGAGCCCATCATCTTGCTAATTACTTTACTAATTAGGATTAGTAGAAAATTAATATTTTTACCTCTTTTTCAACTAACCTCTGTACCCCCAGCCAGTGGAGGAGCTCCCTCTCCTTGCACACATCAAATTAGGCCCATTGCTTCTAGCCATACATAGCCAACCCATAGGTGCTCCAGCCAGTCGAAACAGAAGCGCAAACCACTGACGGAATGAGGAGATTATGATTTTTTCCAGCGTAATTTTTTCTGAGAAGATTGCAGATCTTGTCTTCATCCAATCAAATTGGTCTAATTCCTCATAGCTCCAGGGGTTTTCAAGCATGCTCTACAAGCTGGTGAAGTCAGAATTCAATTTGATCAAGTCTACAGTGAGATCCAAGCTCTTCATCAAATCTGCAGGTGACTGGTAAAATAGAGATTAAGCATTTAATGTTTGGTCAAATCTTGTGTTTCTTGGCTTAATCCTCTACTAGACTCATTGCTATTGATGGCCTTGAAAGGATTTGAGCTCATTTGAAGTCTAAGGCCCCAGATCTGGGCTCCTCGCATACTTTGTTTTCTGTACACAAAACAGAGGATTAATTTACTAATCAATGATTAATCAATGCTAATCACTGTATTTTGGTGTAATTGAGGGTTCAAATTAACCATTAGGTATCTGATACAAATCCCTATAACTTCAGATTGCAATTCGGAGTTGGTTTGGTACTTCAGCCATTCCGTACAAATTGGTTACCCTAGACATGGCCCTAACTCTTGCCATCAAAAATTAAACCTTGGGTGGGAAGGCTTAGCCAGGAGATCAGCAAGCAAGAGCTCTTCATCGACTTGTTGCATCAAATCAAATCGGTAATGGTTCTATTCATACAAGTGGTAATGAGTTGAAATGCAATTAATAATCAATGGGATTATGTAAGGATGCATAGGTGGCATTATTGGTGGCCACATGGAACTTGGATATAGTGATTGAGATAATTGGCTCATAAATACACCAAGGTTATGCCAAAGATTTACCAAAATCTAGTCAAAGTGCATTGGATGGATGCTATTTGGATTCATTATGATGCTCTGGATATGTCAGGATGCATGTATGCATTGATTTGCAAGTTGGTTGCTTTTGCGGTGGCGGTGATTGACAATTTGATAAAATCTGTAGTTTTCAAAAAAGTGTGATTCAGTCTAAGAGATTGGAATGAGCCTAAATTGAATATTGGGGGTTATTCCACACCATTAGGGCTTCCCATAGAGCACTCAACCACCCCATTTGGTTTCTGAGTTAAGGAGCTATGCCCGTTTATCGCATACCTTGTTTGGACAAAATTTGAACCAAGTCTTGGATTATAAATTTGCCTTCACCATTGCATTCTCCACTACCCACAAGTACCTAAACCACCAAGTTTCAATTCATTTGGAGCATTGGAATGTGCAAGTGGTGGACCAAACTATCACTATTTTGACTTGCAAGAAAAAGTAAAAACAGAAGCATATAGAGGTTTAACTGAACCAAAATTGACATCATAAGCTTACCGCTTATCCTAACACCTTCCCATAGAGCCCTAGAACACCCAAATCCAACACTCCTACATCATTCTATCACAAATTTACCAAAATAGCCCTATTATGGCTGGCAAGCTGAAAGGTAGACCTAGAAAGCTATCATTTGGCAAGGAGGATATGGAAATGGACGAATTGATGGAGAATGGCACTATGGAAACAATGGAAGAGATTGAAGAGAAAACTCTTGTGGGAAGCACTTATGATAACTCCTTTCAATCCATGCATTTGACTAGTGATACATCTATTATTTCGTATGAGATTAATGATACTTCATATATTCTTAAGCATATGATATACCATGAGGAGCATAGGCATGAGTTCTTGGTGTTAGATGTGTTAGGTTACTCCTATAGAGATTTCACATTTGGAGACAATCCTCATTACTTTTGATTTGGAGATCTTCTTAGATCCAGTATTGATAGAGCTCGACTTAGACATTGGAAAATGCATTATGATCATACGCTTTTCATAGCCAACATTGTTGTATATGACAATGCAAGCCTACATTGTTGTATATGCAAATGCAAACCTACATGCAAAGCCCCCCCTAGCTTTATTAAATATTTAGTTCCTCTATCTCTTAGACTTGTAACACCAAAACTCTTCCAAAATAGCTCCACAACTTGTTCACATGCACCAAATATGCAAATAAGGATTGCCACTTTTCATCCAAAAACTTTAGCATGTGACTACTTATGTGCTAATAATAAGGAAATGGAAACATGCCATGCATCATCAAGTTGTGTGTCTCCACTTCCTTCACAATAATATAGATTATGTATGTCAAATTTATGAAAGAAATCCTACTTACATAGGAAGCTTGAACTTTCAATTGTAAAAGCTAATTAGAATACAATAGATTTTAGCATAATCTACATTAATAATCTTTTTTCATGTGGTAATTATATTCATTATATTCTTTGGGGGGATAAGACCTTTAGGGAAAATCTCATAAAATAAAAGAAGTTTTAGAGTGAAACCATCTCACCTCAAAAGGGAAAGGAGTATTCAAATATTTGAGCTACATTGACACAACATATCACCTTTCCTATGGTCCAGGGCCTAACAAAGATTCCACCTTTTACTTATGATGGAACCTAGGCCATGATGGCCCTTAAGAGGAGTGCCCAATAGAGAATCCATCGTTTACTTATGATGGAACCCATGCCATGATGATTTGAGACCATTATAGACCATTAAATCGTGTGGAGAGGTTATAAGAGACTATTACAAACCAACCATAATAGACCATTAAATTGTGGAGAGGTTTCAAGAGAACATTACAGACCAACCATCATAGACCCAGCATTATAGACCATTATTGTGGAGGAACAAGAGAGTGCCTCTAGCCTTAAGGACCTATAAGAATATTGAACTCTACTATTTAATTCCCAAGAATCACTTTTTTACGGGCTTGTTTCTTCCTTGAGATAATGTCTATGCACGCTTAGTCCTTTGTTTTCTTCTAACCCTCTCTCTCTCTCTCTCTCTCTCTCTCTCTCTCTCTCTCTCTCTCTCTCTCACCCACAAGTGGGGAAGATTGGCTAGTGTGAGGGCCCTTATAAAGGCGATGATCCACCCGAGTTCAACTCCCACCGTTGGTCATATATGCCCTTGTGTTGCATTCTACCGACGTTAATACCTCTCTCTCCCATAGTGTGTGTGTGTGTAATAAAAGAGGACCGTTGCACTACCTTTCTACCACCCACAAGTGGGACAGATTGGCTAGTGCGAGGGCCCTTATAAAGGCCATGATCCACCCGAGTTCAAGTCCCACCATTGGTGATATATGCCCTCGTGTTGCATTCTATCGACGTTAATACCTCTCTCTCCCATAGTGTGTGTGTAATAAAAGAGGACCCTCGCACTACCTTTCTACCACCCACAAGCGGGGCAAATTGTCTAGTGGGAGGACCCTTATAAAGGCCATGATCCACCCGAGTTAAGGTCCCACCGTCGATCGTATATGCCCTCATGTTGCATTCTACCGACGTTAATACCTCTCTCTCTCTCTCTCTCTCTCTCTCCCCCCCCCCCCAAATTTAGCCTCATTCTCTCCCCCCACCCCAAAGTTTGGCCTCATTCTCTTTCTCTCTAAAGAAGGGGGTCGCAAAAGTCAAATTTAATATGAAGGAATAGAAAAGAACCAAGGCTCCGACCCCTTTTAGGGGATCCCTAAATGCTGATACAAAGAAGAAGATAGAAAGAAACACGAAGATGTACGTGGATGGGACACCATCTTCAATGGTACCCGCAAGATCGAGTGGAAGATTGAGACCATATAAGCTTCAATCTTTAAGGTAAGAACCATGTAGTGGTTACCCTCGAACCAAAGAAGATCAACTTAACATCATTAAATAGTCTAACAAACCAAAAGCTTCATCCCTATGGATGGAGAAAGGTCTCATACTTGAATAATCAAAGAAAAAGGGAGTAGAGTTCAAGAAAGATTGAGCAACCCACAAGTTGGGAAATTGGGTAGTCTATTGAGAGAGAAGGGTCATCACCCCAAGTTGGGAAATTAAGTAGTTTATTGAGAGGGAAGGGCCATCACCCCAAGTGTTTTGCACTTCTAAGCTACGAAAAGACCATGTGTAGTTTACATGATGATGCTTTAGCCTCTAACCCTCCTAGAAGGATTAATTATATCAGGTGTCCTTTTGTTTTATGTTTTGGGGCAATAAGTGGCTAGAATGTGTTTTGTTTTATGTTTTGAGGCCATAAGTAGTTAGCATTATATTTTGGTCATATGGGTTAATCTATCGATCTACGTGTGTGTGTGTGTGTGTGTGTGTGTGTACGTGCGTGCATACATGTGTGTGTGAGTGTGTTTGTGTGTGGGGGGTGTTTGACATATGCTGTCCAAACATGAATCGGTTCCCGGCTACTCCAAATTGTCCACATACCCCAGGACTGTACCCCGGAGAAGAATGCAGCATAAGGATGGAGCGCCACTTTTAGGACTCCAAATATCTAGAACTCTTAGAGTGTGTGGGAAATCTAATGCATAAGCAAGCTAAACCCTTGTCCAAGAGCAGTCTTGAATGTGGAGAGGTCCAAACAGGGTGCGACACCATCTCGTCCTTTAGGCTCTCCTTGCGGCAGACATTGCATTGTTGTTATACGAGCTAGGATGTTGATTTGCAGACTTTCTCACTTTTCTTTGACTGTTTCTCTATTATGGGTCCATGGTTTTCACCTCGCACAGAGGTTTCCCACTAGTAATATATCATTACTAAAAAAAGTGTGTTTGGGGGGGGGCAAGTTATTATGGCTTCTCACTGGTTTTGTTGAGGATTTTTCTTATACTTCATTTATTTGATTCTATAATTGCTTCATGTTCTTACTAAGAAGGCTAGACCTTGAAAGCTAATGCGTGGACAATTACTGTGTTATTTAATTTAACCATCTTCTAAGTAGGGACACATAATAAAAAGTTTATTAGCATGCCTTTGGAAGGACATAGTGGTAGAACTGACTTTTAAAGTTCTAAAAATAAATTAGATAAAGAGAATATCATGATTTTTTTAAAAAGTAGGTGATTGGTGGGGTATAAACTTGTCCTTTTTAAGTATTGAAAATTTTGTGAATGTAAAATTCACAAAAGTTTATCATACTTAACAAAGACACATTTAATTGTATCTTTAAAAGATAGCTTGCCACATGAGAAAATTGGTTGAATTTGAAAATTTATCTTTGCGCTTATTACAACCTTTGTCTTGTCTTTGAAGTCTAAAATCTCCCTCTCTCTCTCTCTCTCTCTCACACACACACACACACACACACACACACACACACAAATATACATATTTATATATATATATGTAGTCAAGTATTAAAATAATATTCACAACACTTTCATATGTATAAAAAGATTTTAAAGTGAGTTGGTAGCCTTAATTGTTATAAACTCATTATTTATAAAGGTTTTTCTTTCAAATTTCCAATGGTAGTCATGAACCTTTGACTTGTTTCACGAATTTAAACTTTGATAATTTTTAGTGTTGTGTTTATCCCTTTATATAGAACCATACACTAAAGAGGGTTGAATTTCTTGTTTGAGTAGCCTTCAAAGGATGGGGTCCATAGGAACATGTCCATGCATGCATGCATGTGCACGTAGTATGAGTGTGCATGTGTGTGTGTGTGTGTGTAGAGAGAGAGAGAGAGAGAGAGAGAGAGAGAGAGAGAGAGAGAGAGCTACTAGAGTGGGTGCCAAGTGGGTTTGTGAATATAAGACAACTCGTCATGTAATAAGTGAATTTCCACTGTAGATAGATACCCAACCAGTTGGACTTGTGAATATAACATGACTCGTCATATAATAAGTGCACTTCCGCTATATATACAAAACTTGTGCCCAACCATTTTCCATTATGTACATTTCTCTGTATACAATGCTTAATTGCAGCTTCCACTTTAAGCACAAATAGGGTTTGGGAAAAGATGAGTTCGCTTCATCTTGGAGTGGCTCAATTTATGAAAATTTTGCCTCATTGAGAGAAGTAGGAATAATGTCTCCTCCAATTTTTCCAAAAATACTAGTAATTGGATGAAACTATGAAGAAAATGCTTGTTAGAAAATTATTTTTCCTCTTCAACCTGAATCTTCTATCACATTCAAGCTTGTGCCCAACCATCTTCGGACGTGGACATTCCCACCATAGACACGCTTATTTCGAGCTTCCAATTTAATCACTAACAAATCTTCTATCACGTTCAACGTTTAGAGTCATTCTTTAAAGGTCTAGCAAAAAGTGGACTTCAAAGGTCTAGCAAAGATTCAATAGAATTTCAAGTGGACATGCTCTTTGGGCCCTCGGGTGTGTTTTTCTTGCATTTGAGGTCCTCATTTAATTCATGTGGTGCATATTTAATTCATGTGGTGCATGCTATATAAATGTAAAGAGGGTGCGTTTTGCACTAGGAGTCTAATTGTGCACATGGAGCTAGGCAAGCGAGTTGTAGTGAACGAGATCCCTGGTGCGATTGTGTTGTATTCAGACAGATCTATAGAGCGATCGCCTTCCACAATCCCCCTCATCCATGCCGCTCCAGAGTTCATCAATGGCGTCGCAACAAAGGATGTGGTGATTAACTCCTTTACAGGCACTTGGGCTCGCATCTTCTTGCCCCACAGCGTAGCAAACAGAGACCCTAACCAGAGCGCGGCTCCCCTGGTCCTTTACTTCCATGGTGGCGGAATGTGCCTCGGCAGTCCCGCTGAGCCTATATTTCACAATTACTGCAGTAGAATGGCTGCCAAATCAAGATCCATCTGGATCTCTGTCGCCTACCGCCTTGCCCCTGAGCATCGCCTGCCTGCACAGTACCAGGACTGCTATGAAAGCATGTGCTGGCTGCGGTCACGGTTTGCAACAGAGAAACAGCCATGGCAGCATGGTGATGCCCCTTGGGTTTCGTACACAGGTAAGTGAGAAGGTTCCATGGATGCTTAAGCATGATGATGTTGCGTAGGTTTCCATACAGGCGAGAAAGGAGCACTAGTGGATGTGTTTCTATAGAGGCAAGAAAGGAGAAATATCTTATTTGTTTCTAGGGTTCCTTGTGCAGATGCTAAGGATTCATTTGCAACGATGAGAAATCTAGTTTTGTTGTACAAATTAGAAAAACCTTGTACAACCATGGCTTACATGTTTCTAGGGTTTTATGTGCAGGCGAGAAGGAACCCTGGGAGCTTGAGCAGGGTGAATTGTCTAGGGTTTCCTGCACAGGCGAGGAAGAGCCCTGGCTTATTGAGCATGGTGATGCTTCTAGGGTTTTTTGCACGGGGGAGAGCGCGGGAGCCACCATACTGCACTTTGTGGCATTGCAGTTGGCCAAGCGGGAATGGAGCCCTCTTCATATCCGGGGCTTGGTATTTGTTGACATTGGGGTAATGGCAGATCCTCTTCCTGAGATGAAACCCTCAACAGACCCTGCTGTCACCTCAAAGATGATGGCAACCTCCGTTAGATTTTGTTTGCCTGAGGGAGCCAAGCTTGGGGACCCCCTACTCCATTGCCTGCACCCGGATTCGCCACGCCTCTCTGAGGTGCCATTGCCGCCTGCCCTGGTTCTGGTGGCGGACAAGGATCTGCTGTTTGAAGGTGGCATGGACTACTTCAAGGCTCTCAAGCAAGCAGGCAAGGATGTAGAGCTCCATGAGACCCCTGGCCAAGGCCATTGTTTCCATTTACAGAAGGCTGAGTCTGAGCTTGCTCAGCTGCGTGAGAGCAGAATAGTTGAGTTCTTGGAGAAGCTCTGAATTGACCTAATGATGAGATTCCCTGCTTTTCAGTGAGCTCAGATTATTTTAGAAAGCTATCAGTTGAAAATTGAAGCCCTATTTTCTATACTAGCTCTAAGCCCAAGTATTTCCATCATGTTTGGCCAATATCGGATAATATCGTTAGCTCTTTTGCTTGATGGTTGTAAGGCCAAAAAATAATATCTGAAGCTGCATTGCGTGTGTAGCTGAATTTTTATGGACTCCCACAAAGTGATAAAACAGTTTTGAAATAACTCTTAAGATTATGTGCATCCAGGCCTCTGCTATTGTGGCAGCTTAAACTAAAAGCTCCATCCCACACGCTAATGGGGGGAGCAGGGTGAACCAGAGCTGGACCTTCCCCATTAGGATTGATGTGGGGAGCGAGGTGAATGACAGCATAGCGAAAGGCTGTGATTTGATTATTTTAGTCAACCTCTCATCAATTTCCCTGGCAGAACTGGCTTGAAACAGTTTATGAGGCATTATTCGCCCTTGCTAAACCCTAAGGATTAGCAGGGTTTCATTGGGGTAGCCTAAAAATAAGGAGCTTTTTTTTTTGGGGGGCAATTTTGCACTTGAACCGGCCTTGATTTTTGATGGGCGTTTTGAACGTTTTTGGGTATTTTGGAAGTAAAAAACATTTCTCAGCCATCATAAATTACATATAAATGGTGAAATACTTGCAAGTCTCATCCCTTTCCAGTCAAATTTAATGGGCAAGGTTGCCCATCAAAAGGCAACATTGAGTTGCATCTACCATCAAGACCTTGCCCATTAAAAGGCAACATTGAGTTGCATCTACCATCAAGCCAAGCTTGACGTCTTGTGTATTGGCTTGCAGCCCCCCACACGAGCCGCCTTGCACCCATTGTTGTAGTGTTAGGGGGTCACACACCCTGGCCCCCCGTGCCGTGCTGCCTTCCCCCCCCCTCAAAAGAAAGGCTACACAAAAGAAGAACAAGAACAAACTTTTGGATGTGATTCAAACATATATCACACAAATTATGACAAGCCCTGAAAGTATATATATATGTGTAACATTATTACACCATGCCTTTGGCTATTATGGTACGGCTTGTCAAGCATTGCTTTGGCCCAATGTGTAGTAGGGATCTTTTGGCAATACCTTTCACAACGAGGTTATTGCATTTCCCAACATTTTGTGAAGGTCGTACTTGAGACTCATGCTCTCTCTCTCTCTCTCTTTCTCCCCCCTTGCTCTATTTTCTCTTTTATAGTTGCTCTTAGTTGAGCATTAGAATTTCAACAATTTTCTATCCTCATATTCTAGAATAGTCTTTTTTTAAAACTTGTGTTTGTTTGTTGATAAAAAATGTGCAGTTATTCTATTAAATTGTAAGGTTGGATGTATTCTAGTCTTTCAGTATGTCAAGACCTGTGAAAGAACAATCAACCCTAACTTTTGAAAAGTTTGCCACTTGCAAAAATGTGAAGAAGAAGATGAAAGCTCTCTCAAAATGGATGAAACTCTAGTATACATACTTGTTAAACAACCCAACCATTATATATACTAGTTATTGCTTGATGTTTTAATGTGTACCTTATTCACCATACTCATGTGCCCTTTGTGTTTGTGTCAAGTTGTTACTCTCATGCTACACATCACTGGGTCTATAGGCTCATTATTTCTTCCCAAGGACCTCATCTCAAGTATGGACAAGCGTTCACACTTGCTACCTAAGTGGTGATGTGTCATAGTATGTTGCTAATGGATCTCATGCTTTACTAGCGTATCCATGCTTTGCTATCATCATCTTTGATGACAGACATTGAACAAGCTCTTATTCACACTTTGAACTTTTCAAGTTGCCAGGTGTGTCTATGTGTGTACATTTCTCTAACACGAAGACTTGTCCAACTCAATTGCTTTCTTTGACTCTCTTGTTTCTTTCTTCAACATTTACTTGATATCTCTTTTCTTGGGGTGTCAAGATTATTACAGTATTTAGGGCATGGTAGTTGATGTTGCACATGGTTGTGCCCACAATGGAGCTAGGCGATCTCTGTCTCGAGAAATTTGGCATTATTGAGCACTTGGGATAAGAGACAATGTGGATCACGGGAGGTGTGGTCAAAGATGAGACCTTGGAAGGGTCCTATTGATGTGAGGAAGGTCCAAGTGATGGATTGTACCATGGGCCATGGTCCCTTCTATCCAAAAAAATTACTTGGAGGGTTGTCGGTGATGAGGCTCAATGTAGGTTTGTGAAAGAACAGTGCTTATGTGTCTATTATATGCAAAGCCTATGGATATATTTGCACAGGTGGTAGATATGCACATTGTGAGAAAAAGGTGGGCTCATGTACAAGCTTATTTTGGTGATAATCCCAACATTGCTTTCTTTGACACTTATTTGTATGCTTTCTTCGACTCTTACACATGTTTACAGATAGGAATTTGGTGGATGATGTGTAACGAGGTTGGTCGATAAGATAGGTGTGAATGAGGTTGGGTTGTCCATGAGAATAGAAGAATTTAGGACACCCAATCTGGCATGTAGATTGTCAAACCGCGAACAATGGGTAGCTCACATGAGCAAGCATGAATTGTCTCACATGAGCTAACAAAGTCAAGACGTATCCATCTCATATAGAAGGGGTCACTTGGAAAAGTAATCAAATCAAGCAAGCTCTCAAGTTTTTCTATGAGTACAAGTATTAATCTTGTAACCTAACTAAACTTGAGTTTAAAGCTTAATTACTTTAGTTTTTCATCTTTATGCGTGTACAAAGCCCACAAGCTTCCACAGCCATAGCTTGATGTGCTATGTTTTTCAACATGGTATCAGAGTCACCCCTCTTCTCATGAGTCTCTACATTTTGAGCTTATAACATTTATTTCCATTTCATTAGCAACAATCACTTCATCGAGGTCATTAATCTTAACCTAATCTAATCTTATCTTCTCATTCCCCGTATGGTCAAAATGTGCGGAGCTTTATTCTCCATATCCTTACAACCATTAGCCAAGCCTTCTTAGCCACTTGTTTAGGCGACCAATCACATCAAAGAAAATGGCTAATTTTATATACTATGTAGCAAATTTGATGTATGGACGTTTGCTAACTCTTTTGTTGAGCCATTCATCGCCTACATGTCGAATTGGTCTAAGTCCTTTTAGGTGTGCCTATAGCATGGTATAAGGATCCTATAGCTTGAATCTTAAGCTTTTTCATTAACTAGTTGAGACAAAATGGACGAAAAACTAATCACTATAGTTGGCATAAATTTCCTCGGTTTTAGGTTGTTTGAGTTGAATCCTTCTACATAGGACAATTGTCCTCATCAAGTACAACAATTTTATGAAAAAAGCCCCTTCAAAAACTTCATTAGTGAGCTCAATTTGATCCTTCAACTTTCAGCCATCCAAATCACTTCATTGTAATGAAGTAGTAACTTAATTAGTTAGAATTAGGGATTATGGTCATGGGCTCAAGTATAAAAGGAGGCTCACGAGCACTAATGTATTTTTTGGACATCTTTTGACATTTTATGACTTAGAATCTTTCTTCTTTTAGACTTTGGCTTTTGGAACACTATTTCCATCGTTTTGGTGAGAGGTTAACTCACTTAGGCATCATGGCTTTTGTATGAGAATATATCCTTAATAAAATGCATTAATCCATGGTGATTTTCCATATCTTAGCTTCTTAATCTTGCTTAATCTTGTATTAGTGATTCTTCACTACATTTGGTATTAAAGCTTTGATCTCGATCATGGGAATTTTGATACTAATAGGGCAAGGATTTGCAAGAAAATAAACGTTTACATGTGAATTTGGTATGGTCTTGACTTCTTGCATACTGCATTTCTTTAGATTTCTTGGATGTTGATAGGGGAGATGGTGAGATTATGAAATTCTACTTCATTTCATTTATTTTCTAAAGTTTTGGAGTAAGAGTTATGCATGCGTACCAAATTTGGGTTTCTAGGATCAAAATTGAGAGATAAGTATCTTCCTTCTCCATGAATTTCTACGTTTCTTTTTCCCTCCTCTAAGTTTCCATGGAAATCTTATTCATCACCCTCTAAAATCCATTAGACTCATGTTTGATGCTCCAAAATTTTCTTAGTGGAATTTCCATAACTTAAGCTTCATTTCAAGCACCATGTTGGGGGCTTGGACTTACAAAAAAACGGTGTGCAACTTGGAAATCGCCACCCCTTTGTGATGGACTTATGGAGTTGCTTACCACACCAACAATCTTGGTCCATACATGGTATATAAGTTTTCATATGATCAAAATGCTTGCATTTTACACTTCATTTGCTTCATTTGAGTCTATTTCAAGGAGTTAGGGTTTTACACAAAATTAGAATTTTTGAGGGATTTCTCACAAAATTGATACCATAATGTTGTTTCCCATGCTCTTCCCTATCCATTCATGCCTTTGGTTGACTCTCAAACCATGGGATTAGAGTTTCTTAAACTTTTTCTTCAACTTGGAAATTTTTTTGTTTTCCAAAATTAGGGTTTTGTCTCACATTTTCATGAAATTGGCATTGCTTTTCTCTTTCCCACACTCTCCTCTACCCATAGATGCCACCCTTGTTGCATTCTGGATAAGAAATTAGGGTTTCTTGGATACTTTGGGGATTTGGGATTTCTTACCAAAATTAGGGTTTTCACTTACAATTTTTAAGATCCAAGGTGTTATTAGTTTTCTTCCCCTAGCTCTCCTCTATCCTCTCATATCATTGATTGGCAATAATGATCACAATTTTAGGGTTCCTTGTTGGGAGAAACATGGTTTTGGGAATTCTCTTCAAGATTAGGGTTTATGGACTTACCAGTTGAACTCTCTTTATAAGTGTGTTAATCAAACTTTCTCATGCCATAATCTACTCTTATATTCACAAACTTCATTGCCTATCACACACTAATTAGGGTTTCTCAGAAATCAGGGTTTCTTGAGTGCATTTGTTGGTGCATTGGGTACACTCTCACCCTAATGTGGGGATTGAGTTTGGTGGTGTGTTGGTGGTTTTTAGAGCATTTCTTGAGTGAATTTGGTGTATTGGTTACACTCTCACCCTAATGTGGGGATTGAGTTTGGTGGTGTATTGGTGGTTTTGGTGAATTGTGGCAATATGGGAGATTGATCTTGTGGAAAGAATACTATAAATTTTAACTTGGCATGAGTCATGCTAAGATTTGGATTGTAAGTTCTTGTACACTAGTCTCTTTCCATTGGTAGCATTTCCATTGTGCAATCTCAATTCAAGTAAGTATTAGAATCTAGCATGTGGAGAGGGTACCCTTGGCGTAGGTGGAGAGGCCAAGGGAAAGCATGGCTTGAACTCTCCTTGTCATGAGTGCTTTTGGGAAAGTGACAAGGAGGGGGATTAGGTACATGGTGATCAAGACATGGCCGCAACTCTTGCCATCGAAAATTAAACCTTGGTAAGGGGGCGGGAAGGCTTGGCTGGGAGATTGGCAAGCAAGAGCTCTTCAACGACTTGCCACATTGAATCAAATCGGTAATGGTTATATACATACAAGTGGAAATGAGTTGAAATGCAATTAGAAATCAATGGGATTATGTAAGGATGCATAGTTGAGATTATTGGCCACATTGATCTTGGATATAGTGATTGATAATATTGGCTCATAAATGCACCAAGGTTATGCCAAAATTTTGCTAAAATCTTGTCAAGGCCTTGGATGGATGCTATTTGGATGCATTGTGATGCTTTAGATATGCTGGGATGCATATATGCATTGATTTGCAAGTTGGTTGCTTGTGGCTAACAATATGACATAATCTATAGTTGGTTGCTTGTGGCTAACAATATGACATAATCTATAGCTTTAAAAAAAGTGTGATTCAATCTGAGAGGTTTTAGAGTGAATCTAAATTGAATATTGGGGGTTATTCCGCACTACTAGCGCTTCCCATAGAGTCCTCAATCACCCCATTTGGTTTTTGGGTTAAGGAGCTACGCCCGTTTGTCTACTCCATACCTTGGTTGGACATAAGCTCATTATGGTGGTCACAAAGGAGGTAAACAAACTATGCAAGAGACTTCCATGAAGGCTCCTTCATTGTGGTTTATGGGGATGCTAGGAGACCCCTCATAAAAGATTTGAGGCCTTCTTTATTTCAGCCCAGTACTTCTCAAATGAATAGCAATCCACCACAAGATTCATTCAAGCCTATGGATCCATGCTATGGGGATACCAAGAGGGTACCATCTTATCCAAAAGAAAATCAGCACATCATGGTAGATGAAAAGAGGCACTAGGATGAGGATGGGGCCGATCATGATGGGAGCACATGTCTTTTGTACAAAGATAAGTGGAAGCTCATGATATTTGGATGGAGTTACCTTCATTTAATTATCAAGGAGTAAAAAAACTAAGATAAATATCACTATGACATCACTAAGATAAAAAATGCCCCACGAACTATAAGATGTCATACATAACAACTGCTAGAATAATGTGTTAGAGAAGTTTGCCTCCTCCTTCTGGTTGCTTTGCCTTGCCATTGTCTTTCTCCTCTTCATCCTTCTTCCTTTTGAATCAATCTTTGATGATGTGGCCCTTCTTTTTGTAATAGTAGCAAGTCCTAGGAGCCTTGGTCTTCTTGTCCTTGACTGTAGTTTAGCAGAATAGGCATGCTCCACTAGAACTCGTGTTGAAGAAGCTGAAGCTTTGGAACCCTCCATGTGGATTTCCTTCAGAATGAGAGAAAAAGTTACTGAGGTAAGAGTATGATTGGTTATACTGAGACACACTATTCATAACAAGGAGGAATGTCACCAAGAGTACCACTTAATGATAATACAGAATTCTTGTGAGCAAATCACACATACACCCACAATATTCTATCAACACATGAAGTATTACACTCCCATGGAAAAGAGCTGTGATACCATGTTAAAAAGACATAGTGTGAGCTTAAGCTTGCCAATGATTGAATGAATCACACAATGGAAAGGATTACCACATAAGCAAACTCACACCACTAGAGAAACACATGCCGCCACTTAGATAAGAATGAGATGTGACCAATGAGCAATAGAATGTACTCAAGGTCACCACAAAGCATCACATGCTAATGAAAATGAAAAGAGAAGAGTATTTCCAAAAAGGATCACTTAGTATATTGATCAGTAAGCAAGTACACAAAGCATGTGCATTACTCTCCACTTAGCTCTCTACTTAGCACTAAAGAGTGAGTAGTATACCCTATTTATATAGGCTTAGGAGAAGGGGCACCTAGAGCCCATGAATCTCTCCACCTCCCTTAGATTTCTCACCAATCTTACCTAAAAGGTGATGCCTCAATCATAGGAAAGTATCTACTAGACCTACACTAAGTTACTATAGTAAATGAGCTTTTAACCTTAGAACAAGACACTCTAAGGTGTCACTAAGGATCTCACACTAAGAATGGATGCTAGATCACATATTTTCTGACGGATGCATTAGTCAATCACATGAGGGTCTTTTAGATGATCATAGGCATTCAACTAGTGATAAATCTATTATTGCTTTTGATGATACTTCACATATTCTTGAGCACATGATAGACCATGAGGAGCATAGACCTGAGTTCTTGGTGTTAGATGTGCTAAGTTATTCCTCTAGAGATTTCACATTTGAACACTGTTGCGAGCAAAATAGATAACTGACGAGGGTTACCTAAAAAGATTCCCTCACAAAATGTGTGAAATCTCAAAAATGGCTTCAAAACATAGTTTTTTGAAAACACATCTAGAATTCCATGTATAAATTTAAAAATTATATGAATTTTGCTATTTTTTTCAAGATTGAGAATACGTGTGACTTTCGTAGATTTATAAACTGCTGTTGTTTGTGACATAAAAATAAACTTAACTTACAAAATGACATAAGAGTCTACATAACTTAAAGAAATATCAATCTTTTTCAAATAAAAATTTATTTTATAAATTTCATGAATGTAAGACACTTTTTTTAATGGACTTCCGTGGGACAAATTCTACCACTATGCGTAAATATGCACATTATTTGATAAGCGCTCAAAAAATATTAGAAAATATTTCAAAGTTAAGAAAAATAGCTCCTTTTAAAAGTACATTTTACATCAAAGTTGGTGCAAAACATCAACTTTTCCACACAACTCATTGTTTTGCATCAAAGTTGATGCAACACATCAACTCTACCACAAAACTTGATGTTTTGCATCAAGTTTCAGATGCTCCAGAAAGTTAGAGGATTGGAGGTCAATTTGCACAAACGTCCTGTTTTAGCAATTTCGTTTGTGCAAGCATGCTCAGATGACCTATTCCATAAATTTTGAGTATCAACACGACTATGTTTCGATGCGATGTGCAGATGTCACAAAACGATTTGGTATCAATAAATCGCTTTGTGACGTCTGCACATCGCATCGAAACATAATCATGTTGGTACTCAAATCGTTTTGTGACATCTGCACATCGCATCGAAACATAATCATGTTGGTACTCAAAATTTATGGAATAGATCGTCTGAGCATGTCCCCATGGACGGGATCGCTAAAGCAGGCGGTTTGTGAAAATCGACCTCTGATCCTCCAACTTTCCTCTCTGGAGCATCCGAAACTTGATGCAAAACATCAAGTTTTGTGGGAAGATGTTTTGCATAACGTTGATACAAAACATCCAGTATTGTAAAAAAGTTAATCTTTTACATAGAAAGTTAATGTTTTGCATATAAGGTTGATGTTTTACATCAACTTGATGCAAAATATCAAATTTTCATAAAAGTTGATGTTTTGTATCAAGTTGATGAAAAACATCAACTCTTAGCTAAGAAGTTCTTACTCAACATTAAGTTGGCCGCAAATGTTGTAGCTAAAACATCCTTACCATGTGCAGTAACTAGTAGGATTCGAACCTAAGTCCCTGCCTGATATTTTATAAAAACGTATTTTGGAAAGTATAAAATTTTATTTCTTAAAGCGAACTTTCTCATGCTTTTTAAACTCATTTAATAACTAAAATTACCATTTAATCCCTTTTTGTCACATCAAGGACACATCTTCTTTAAAAATGAGTGTGTAATTATTTTTTAAAATTAGATAACTTTTAAATAGCTTATTCATGATATTTTAAAATTCATATGTACATAACAACTCTTTTTTAAAAAGTATATATTATTAATTAAGAAATTTCTATACTCAAGAGCTTCAAAATGGATTTTAATACTACTCTCATCAAGAGCCAAAATAGGGTTTCATAATTAAGATAATAATTGTATCAAGATAACGCCTTTGTAATATAATAATATAAATATTTTTTTATAGTTTCACTCGGTAGCACATCCTCAATCATGCTAACATGGCAGATGAGCCAAGGAGTCTAAGCTTCAAGTGTACACATAGAAGAAAAAAATGTATTTGTGGATAGTGAAGAAGAGGATGCCTTGTCTCCCTTCTTAGGGAAAAGCACATCAACTGGTGATGGTATAGCAATGATTATGAGGAACCATAACTATGCCATAAACTATATGTTTAGAAAATAACTTCTTTTTATAGTTGTATCATTTTTTAAATGGATTGAAGATGGAAATAATAAACATTGTCTCTATTTTGGTATGTTTTTTGAAAACTTATTGTTAGATTTTTAATTATAATCTTAAAAAGTAAGCAACACGAAGCCTTTTTTTTTCATGTCAAATTTTGTAAGAAATGTATAAAGTGTCCAAAATATTATCGTTTTTTGGTAGTGTTGTATGCATGCGTAGACCACTTTTTAAAAAGAGTTAAAAAACTGAACTTTTTGGATGGAATCTTTGAAAGATGCCAAATGTTTCTGGTTTTCAAGAAATATTACCTATTTTGTCTGCAACAATGTTTTTGGAGATAATCCTCATATAATCACTACTCCTAGATATCATAGCTTACTTGGTAGTATTATTGTTGGGATAGTTTATGTATTTCAAAAGCCAGGCATAGTGCATGAGAGTAGTAATGATTTTTTAAAGGTGAGACCTTACAGAAGAGGCAGATTTATACACATGGATCTAGAGTGTTTTACTTTGATTCGGAGATCTTTTTAGATCTAGTATGATAGAGATTGACTTATCGTGGGAAACAGGTCATATAGGAGTACCATTTGTAAGATTCCTCCCCAGCCTCTCAGGATGTCCAGTATCTTCCCCTGTAGTCAAATCTCTCTTCAGAAATATAAAAGATCTTGTTTCTACTTGTTTTGCCTAGAGAGAGAAAATATTCTAGAGAGAGATTATTCAGATTTTGGATATTTTTGGATGAAAAAATATCTCTTTGTATTTAAATAAGTTTCCCCGAAATAGAAGTTTAAAAAGATTTTCAGAAGGTGCATTAGAAATCAAGTATAATCTGTTCAAGAGGCCTTATCCTAGGGGTTAAGATTTTTTTAAAATTTTAACTTAAAGTTCCTATGGATCAATAAGATTCATCCAAATGTAGGGAGGAGATAAATGGAAGAATAAAAGAAAAATCTCCCAAAAATGAGTAAATACTCACATAAGATGAAGAGTTGACTAAGGACAAGGTTAATAGTTAAAAAAGAGAGATATTTAGAAGAAATGATACATTTTTGACACCTCAATATGGGGGAATTTCCCTCATGAAGGAGGCACCTATTTCACATGTGTGGGAGAGTTTTAAACTTCCAAATAATGAGATTTTTTAATCTCTCCTCTCTCCTGTTTCACAACTAGATCCAAAAAGTGGACTAAACTGACCCAAAAATGGTCAAAAATTGACCAAACTGATCTGAAAAATTCTAGAATCTGTTTGCTTGGTTAGAGGCTCACTTTTTTTAATAAATAGAAGGCTCTCCCTTTGTTAAAGCTTAATAGTGTTTTTTGCACTGTTACCCTGCTTCTCCCAAGAGCCAAAAACTCTGAATTTACTCATTAGTTTTTGACCTTTCCCTCTTCTAAAGATTGGTGGCCACTCTTGTTTCAAACAAGAGTAGATCCCTCAAACCATCAAGCCAAAGGAAAGCTCTCAAATTCTCCTTGTAAGTTGGAGATTCTTCTCTTTTCTATTTCATTTTATGGTTTTTATGATTTTTGTCTTCTCTAAAATGAATATGATGTTATGCCTCATTGAAAAAAGGCATTCCCCTCTCTTCTTTAGTAAATCCAACCATTCTTTATCCTAGATAAATGATTAATAGATAAAATCAAATTTTTCATAATGTTTCTCTTAAATAAGTAGAAAATGTTTACATTAGAATGATTTAAATACTCTTGGTGAAATTCTAATTAATTTTAGAGAGTTAAAAATTGAAAAATGGTCAGCCATACAAAGGAGGTTATGGCAAAATTTTCTAAAATTGTGTAAAATAAGTTTTACTTTTTTTTAAAATTCAAAAAGAGTAATTCCCATCGTATATGTATTCTTAAAGTGTTATTTTTCATCCTAGGTATAGAAAAATGCATACTAAAAATATTTTATTAAAAAAGTGTTACTTTCTTTAGAATTAAATTCTATGCATAGAAGGAAGCATATTGAAATTGTTAATTTGATTATAAAAGTGTTATATTCATCATAAATAATTTTATGCATAAATGGATATATAAAAGAAATTCTTTTATATTAAAGAGTGATTTTCATCATAAATGATTTGTATGCATAAACATATGCATAAAAGATATCTTTTATATTAAAAGTGTGATTTTCATCATAAATTCTTTTTATGCATAAATGAATGCATAAAAGAAATTCTTTTATATTAAAAGAGTGATTTTCATCATAAATGATTTGTATGCATAAAAGATATCTTTTATATTAAAAGTGTGATTTTCATCATAAATTATTTTTATGCATAAATGGATGCATAAAAGAAATTCTTTTATATTAAAAGAGTGATTTTCATCATAAATGATTTGTATGCATAAAAGATTTTTATATATATTAAAAGTGTGATTTTCATCATAAATGGAATTTATGCATAAGAGAAATTATTTTATTCTAAAAGTGTAATTCCTACTAAATTGGATTTATGCATGGCAAAATGCATAAAGAAATTATTTTAATCCAAAAGTGTTATTCTCATCAATTTTGATTTTATGCATAGAAAGATGCATAAAGAAATCTATTTTTATTTCAAAAGAGTTATTTTCATCAATTTTGATTTTATGCATAGAAAGGTGCATAAAGAAATCTATTTTTATTTCAAAAGAGTTATTTTCATCAATTTTGATTTTATGCATAGAAAGATGCATAAAGAAATCTATTTTTATTTCAAAAGAGTTATTTTCATCAATTTTGATTTTATGCATAAATAAATGCATAAAGAATTTTATTTTTAATTCAAAAGAGTTATTTTCATCAATTTTGACTTTATGCATAAATAGATGCATAAAGAATTTTATTTTTAATTCAAAAGAGTTATTTTCATCAATTTTGATTTTATGCATAGAAAGATGCATAAAAGATTTATTTTTATTTCGAAAGTATTATTTTCATTGAAATTGAATTTATGCATAGATAGATGCATAAAAGATCTATTTTTATTTTAAAAGTGTTATTCTCATTAAAATGGAACTTATGCATAGTAAAATGCATAAAAGATTTATTTTTATTTTGAAAGTGTTATTTTCATTAAAATGGAATTTATGCATAATAAAATGCATAAAAGATTTATTTTTATTTTGAAAGTGTTATTCTCATTAAAATGGAATTTATAAATAGTAAAATGCATAAAAGGTTTATTTTTAATTCGAAAGTGTTATTTTTCTTAAAATTGAATTTATGCCTAAATAGATGCATAAAAGGATTTTTATAAAAGTGTTATTCCTACTAGAGTTGTCTTTATGCCTAATTAGATGCGTAAAGAATATTTATATTAAAAAATTAGAATTCTCTTACATTCTATAAATAGATGTGATATGTGATAGGAATCAGATAGATGTAAATGGATGGATGGAAGTGATATGAATCAGATAAATGAAAATGGATGAATGGATGCGATGTCCTGTGAATTAGGATGTGAATGAATGGTATAGGATGTGAAGGAATGTGAATCGTGATATGAATGATAAGGGATGTGAATGAATGACGGCATGTGAATCGGATGTGAATGGATGATGTGGTTTGATGTGTGAATGATGTAGGTTAATGTAGATTGATGTATGGATGATATGGTTTGATGTGTGAATGATGTGGGTTGATGTAGATGGATGAATGGATAATGTGGATGTGGATGTATAGATGTGGATGTGGATGTGGAAATGGATGTATGGATGTGGATGTGGATGTGGATGTGGATGTATGAATGTGAATGGGGATGTGTGGATGTATGGATGTGGATGTGGATGTGGAAATGGATGTATGGATATGGATGTGGATGTGGATGTATGAATGTGAATGGATGTATGGATGTGGATGTGTGGATGTATGGATGTGGATGTGGATGTGGATGTGGAAATGGATGTATGGATGTGGATGTGGATGTGGATGTATGAATGTGAATGGGGATGTGTGGATGTATGGATGTGGATGTGGATGTGGAAATGGATGTATGGATGTGGATGTGGATGTGGATGTATGAATGTGAATGGGGATGTGTGGATGTATGAATGTAGATGTGGATGTGGATGTGAAAGTGGATGTATGGATGTGGATGTGGATGTGGATGTGAAAGTGGATGTATGGATGTGGATGTGGATGTGGAAATGGATGTATGGATGTGGATGTGGATGTGGATGTATGAATGTGGATGTGGATGTGGATGTGGATGTATGAATGTGAATGGAGATGTGTAGATGTATGAATGCGGATGTGGATGTGGATGTATGAATGTGAATGGAGATGTGTGGATGTATGAATGTAGATGTGGATGTGGATGTGAAAATGGATGTATGGATGTGGATGTGGATGTGAAAATGGATGTATGGATATGGATGTAGATGTGGATGTATGAATGTGGATGTGGATATGGATGTGTATGTATGAATGCGGATGTGGAAGTGGATGTATGGATGTGAATGTGGATGTGGAAATGGATGTATGGATGTGGATGTGGAAATGGATGTATGGATGTGGATGTGGATGTATGAATGTGAATGTGGATATGGATGTGTATGTATGAATACGGATGTGGAAGTGGATGTATGGATGTGAATGTGGATGTGGAAATGGATGTATGGATGTGGATGTGGATATGGATGTATGAATGTGGATGTGAAAATGGATGTATGGATGTGGATGTGGAAATAGATGTATGGATGTGGATGTGGATGTGGATGTATGAATGTGGATGTGGATGTATGAATGTGGATGTGGATGTGGATGTATGGATGTGTATGTATGAATGCGGATGTGGAAGTGGATGTATGAATGTGGATGTATATGTAGAATAATGAATGCGAATGTGCATGTGAAATGATGTGACGTCGATATGAGTGAATGGATGAGATGTGATGACATGTGAATTGGGATGTGAATAAATGATATGTGATGTGAATGAATCTGAGGTGATGAGATGGAAAATGATGTGATTGGATGAAATCATTCATAACCATGCTTCACACATGAATCATGCATCACACATATAATTAATTGGATTCACTCCCATGATAAAATATTC
This sequence comes from Cibotium barometz, assembly GCF_041138505.1. NCBI lineage: Eukaryota > Viridiplantae > Streptophyta > Polypodiopsida > Cyatheales > Cibotiaceae > Cibotium > Cibotium barometz. The sequence continues at coordinate 52,753,406 of NC_141051.1, forward strand.
TAAAAAATCTCACTCCGGTGGTGATAGTCCTCCCGTTTGAGAAGAACAACTGTCCTCGATTGTGTTTATCAGCACACACGAGAGATCAAACACAATAATTGTTCCCACATTGGATTCACTCACAATGTTTTTATACGTGTCACACGTATTCACAAAGAATGTCATTATGTCTTTAAGTGGATTTACTTCCACATATCCTCACACGCATCATACGTGTCTTAAAGTTGATTGGACTCACTCACGATCTAATTCACAGAACCTTTACACGCGTCACACATGTCTTAGAGTTGATCGGACTCACTCACAATCAAAATCCTAAATTGGATTCACTCACAATGTTTTCATACGCATCACACATACGCATCACACGCACTCAAAAGTATACCACACGTCTCACACGTGTCACAGCTGGTTGGACTCACTCTCATAACCAACTTAATCACAATACATGCATCACACATGTCACACTTGGTTGGATTCATACACAACCAAATTAACCACACTTGATTCACCCAAGATATTATTTTTACTTATTGGATCACCCAATAAATTAATTACCGTAACATTCCCTCTTGTTCGGGTTGCAACTGACCTCAGTGTTGCACATTTATTCACAAACACGAACACAAATATCTCTCACAAATACCAAACAAGTATCTCTCACAGTCACCTAGTTAATCTTCTTTAAAAATAGAAAGAGAATGATTTGAAGAAAGTGTTTTAAATGAGGTGTTAGAGTTTAAAGGATGAATGTGAAATAACAATAAGTTACATACATTCTTCGGTGATCAATCGAAAAACATATGTGCATCATTGTTATTCACCCAAGTCTTGATAGTGAATGATCTAATATGTATTTTCTTCTATGCATAGAAAGAACATATCAATCGTTAAACTATCTCAATATATTAGAATTTAACTATAAAATTAAACAATGCATAAGTATGAATTTTAGGCTCATCTGGATTATCATAATTACCTTGCTGTTGAGAATTACCCTCTTGATCAAAAGAGAAGTTGTCGTCCTCATGGTTGACTCATGAAAAATAATAATCCTTGATGAAATCTGTAAAGAAAACCTCGAGAAAACTTTTTAAAGTCTCTTGTTGCTTGTGTTGAAATCCTTAATTTAATCTCTAAACAGCAATGGCAGATGTCAAGCTTACACGCACATACATGTACAAACTCAAGTCTATACACTAGTGAGGTGATCTTACGGCCTAAAATAATGTCAGCTTTGATTTAGGATCTAGTAAGGAATTTTAGGATCTAGTAAGGAATTTTATCCCAGACGTGAGTCCTTGCAGAGTGAAGAAAACATTTAAAACCATTGAATTCTAATGATGGATCAAGATCGTAATAATAATCACTTTTTATTATATAATAATAATAATGATGATGATACTAATAATAATAATAATAAAACCTTGAAGTTCACTGCTGCCCGTAGTTTGGATCAGGAGTAAAGGGAATCAAAAAAATGTTTTCAAGCCCTTTTTTTTTGAAATTAAGCTTGTATATATAAGCTTATTAATTAAACTTATATATATATAATAATTATCAAAGCTTTAAGCTTTGTGAAAAGAGCTTCTCAAAGAAAGTGCCCATTTCCCACCGGGCTGAAATCGTGGATTCTACAGCTGACGAATCGTGGAGTTGCTGAGTCATGGAGAAGCCGCCCATCGCCGTCCCTTTAATTGGAGAGAGAGAGAAGGGTAAAATAATCAATTGGAATTAGATATATATATATAAATATGGGTTTTGATATGTGAGGCTTGACACTTTTATTAATTGAAAGAAAATAAGGAAAATTAATAACCTCCCACCCTTGATTATGGAATTCAGACACTCTTACTCGTTTAGCAATCCAATTGTAGGTTCAAATGCTCCTCCTCTTGCTGATTTCATTAGTAGGGTTAGATTAGGGAAAGGATTTGAGTTGAGAAAGGTGGTTTTGGAAAAAGAAGGGTCGTTTTGCGAGAAGAAGAGTGGTTTTCTTTAAAAGGGTGGCTTTCTTTCTAGCCCTTGATCAAATTTTGATGTAATGGTCCACAAAATTCACTTAATCATAGCTTCTTTTGCCTAAAGGTTTGCCATGCCTTCTCTTCTTTACCTCTTGGATTTTTGGATGAATTGTGTCCTTGTCCAAAGCCTTGTACCTAGCCTTGTACCTTTGCTGCACATTCTACTCTTCCCATGCAAGTAATTTTGAAATTGTTGAAAAGCCTTCAATCTACTCTTCCCATGCAAGTAATTTTGAAATTGTTGAAAAGCCTTCAAATTTTCTCCAAGCCAATAACCTTTGAGAAAAATAATTCCTCGATTTTTCTTCAACTCTCCATGACCCAAATTCAATTCTTGAATTTGCCGTGCTCTGATACCACTGTTACAGGACCATGGTACATGGAGATTAGATTATTCCACAACCCTTGGAGCCATAAATAGCATAGCTTTTTCCAAAATTGGGCTTTTTACAAAATTGAACCTTAGTACAATGCTTTTAAAGCATCTCATAAAAAATAAACCTTGCCCAACATATGTACAATGGGCCAAACCATATAAAATTAAATATTTAGCACACATGTGCTTGGCTAGATAATCTCGTCCAATGTCCACCTTGCTTATCTCGGACCCATGATCTATACTCAACATAATCCACAATGTTAGATCACAATTACTTTGGAATCACTCACCAAAAATAATTATAACAAATGGAAATCATTCATAACCATGCTTCACACATGAATCATGCATCACACATATAATTAATTGGATTTACTCCCATGACAAAATATTCTAAAAAATCTCACTCCCGTGATAGTCCTCCCGTTTGAGAAGAAGAACTGTCCTCGGTTGTGTCTATCAGCACACACGAGAGATCAAACACAATAATTGTTCCCACATTGGATTCACTCACAATGTTTTTATACATGTCACACGTATTCACAAAGTATGTCTAATTATGTATTTAAGTGGATTCACTTCCACATATCCTCACACGCATCACACGTGTCTTAAAGTTGATTGTGGAGTGAATATACATGTCACACGTATTCACAAAGTATGTCTAATTATGTATTTAAGTGGATTCACTTCCACATATCCTCACACGCATCACACGTGTCTTAAAGTTGATCGGACTCACTCCACGATCAAATTCATAAAACCTTTACACACGTCACATGTGTCTTAGAGTTGATTGGACTCACTCACAATCAAAATCCTAAATTGGATTCACTCACAATGTTTTCATACGCATCACACGTATTCAAAAGTATACCACACGCCTCACACATGTCACAGCTGGTTGGACTCACTCACAACCAACTTAATCACAATACATGCCTCACACATGTCACACTTGGCTGGATTCACTCAACCAAATTAATCACACTTGGTTCACCCCCAAGATATTCTTTTTACTTATTGGATCAATCAATGAATTAATTACCGTACAACTTGAGATCTCAACACTTCCCCGTAAGCTCAACTCCATCTCCAAACGATGTGTGGAATCTACGAAGCTTCTCTTTTCCTAAGGTCTTAGTGAAAATGTCAGCTACTTGCTTCTCTATGCCAACGTACATGAGATCAACATCTTCTCTCTAATGAAATGATAGTGGAACTCTATGTGTTTTGTCTGTGCATGAAACAGTGGATTCCTAGCCAATTGTAGCCTACTAACATTGTTGCCAATAGATGACATCCTACTTGTCCACATACAGTCCCAAATCTTGAAGCAGCTCACGTAACCAAGCTACCTCACATACTACCATGGTAGCACCCATGTACTCTGCCGCCACCACTGTACTTGACAAGATAAGTATGCTTCTTGCTGTTTCATGTAACAACATCACTTCCAAAGGAAAAAATAAACCCGCAGTAGATATTTTTTCCAAGATGCTACTAGTCTAATCTGCATTAGTGTACCCATACATATGTAACTATATACCAGCCTCATAGAACAGGCCATAATCCACTGTGGACCTCATGTAGCATAGTCTACACCTCATAATATCAAAATGCAGCTTCTAAGTAGCCTGCATAAACTAGCTCTCCAACCCAACTGTGTAGTTCATGTCTAGCTTGGTGGTGATTGTCATGTAGATCAAGTTTCCCACTATCTTTCTACACGTGGCATTCTCTAAAATTTCACCTACGTTTGCACTTAGCTTGCCATTTTGATCCAATGATACAGAAGTGGGCTTCTAGCTAGCCATACCATATTCGGACAACATGTCCATTACATACTATTTTTGTGAAGGCATATGGCTATCTCTATGTGACAACCATATGCCCTCAGGCATCATGAGATGACCTCAATGCCAAGAAATTATCTTAGCTCACCCAAATCCTTCATGTCAAACTTCTTCTTAAGAAGAACCTTTACATTCTCAACTTCCTCTTCAATAATCAAGTCATCCACATAGATGGTGATTATGACCACAATCCCTTTATCACTCTTTCACACATAGAGTGAATGATCAACATTTACCTTGTGAAAGCCAATAGCGATAAGATACTGTGTAATCCTATCATGCCATGCTCTTGGTGCCTACTTCAAGCCATACAAGTCTTTATGCAGTCAACACACATAATTTGGGTGACTCAAATCCTTATAACCAAGTGGATGGTCTAAATATACTTCTTCTTGCAACTCAACATGTGAGAATGCATTCTTTACATCCATTTGATGTAAAACCCAGCCTTTTTTGATGATGTAACATTGTAATAACATCTCTCATGGTTTCCATCTTGGTAACTGGGCTAAATGTCTCCTCATAATCAATGTCGTAGGTCTGAGCATAACCTTTGGCAACACAACAAATCTTGCCTTGTACCTACTAATGCTTCCTTCTGAGTTGTGCTTCACTTTTGTAGATCCACTTATATCTAATAGCCTTTTTATCCTTGTGCAAAGGAACTGTTTCCCATATCTTATTCACATCCAATGCAACCATTTCTTCATCCATGGCTTTCTCCCAATGTACATGCCCAACAACATATCCTCAAAGTGTGTGGGTTCAACCTCCTACATAACCTTTGGTATGCATACTGATGGTGAGCTACATAACCATCATACACCAATCTTTGGACAAGGTTTTTTACCCTACTTGACCTACATGGTCCTGAATCTATTCTTGGTGTCCTTGTAGACTGCCTTAGCATTTATTACATCAAGAGGTTTTGCTCTGATCCAGTAGACTCTCCATCAACATATGAAAGCCCTGCTAAAATGTAAAGCATACTAAGAGACTCATCAACCTTCTCTCCACCTTTATGTGATGCACTTGCTGAACTTACAGGACTAATTTTTTGACACAACCTACCACTCCATGGTCTATCAATAGACACACTACTAGTAGAGAACTCTCTCAAGCCACCCAATGACTATGATTGATCTACTGCTAACTTTGTATTCTGAGCAACCACCTACTCTTGTGTATCAGTCGTCCTAATCGAGTCTTTTATAGTAGCACAGAAATTATTCATCTCATCAAAAACAACATCCCTGCTCACTCACGTTGTGGAGTGGAAAAAAAACAAGAAAACAGGCCTCTATAGCTTGTCACTCCCCCAACCTTGGAACCGCTAGCACAAAACAGGGGCACCATAGACAAAGTGAACACCCAACAAACACATATGCTTCCACTGTGTGCATGACGAGGTAATCAAAGGCTGGCACAAGGTACGCTGTGAGAGTGTAAACCCGTGGACTACACCACCAAACACGTCAATCACGCCTTCTCCTTCAAATCAACACACACAAGATATATACTCACAAGGCTGTCCCCCATTCATCTTGGCAACATATACCTAGGCCATGGCTGAGAGCAGCAGCCCTATTGCCATCGTCATCACTCCCTTTATAGGAGAGGAGTACCTTTTTTGACCACAGTCTTAATACAACAAGGATCATCCTGCAGATGAGCCGCCACACGTTCTTGATCAGCTACACCATAAAATACCAAATATGGCTACTGCAATCGATGCCATGCACTGTCGACCATCATCACATGCTTACTAAACATGGCCAACACCCACATACTATAGGCGCCAGAAAACGACATCCAGAATCAGCTCAGGACCAACCAGCCATCATGCCAATTGCAGTTCCCATATACTTCCATGTACAACCAGACCTCTCCCCTTGCACAAAGGAGTCTCACACATCATCTTGACATAAGGCATTAATGCCCAAAGAAGGATAGAGAAAGAAGAAATATGGTGATCTGCTAAAATCAAGGGCCTACACCCTTGCCAAAATGAGAAGATACCCGTGTACACTTGTCCTGAAGAGAGACAAAGGTTGAGCAGACACGTGGCTCAAATACAAGGGCTCCCTTATTCTCTTTCTTGAACAAGCCTTCCACAACACTCAAGAAAACAAGGCTTTATCCACAAACAAAAACATGCCCTTTATTATGAGCATAGATGCTCCATCTCCTCCAACTCCAAGGCATCATATATGGTAAGAGTGCACCCATCAAAACCATGACTCCATACATGCTTTGTCCAATCATTATCCCAATATGGAGGCATTACCAAGAGCTCTTAAAAGAGCATGAAACCACCCTGTTCCAACATACATGCATCAAAGCCCAAAGGCTGCCAACATCAAAGGCCTTTCGCAAGCTTTCCACACATTGGAGACCAATCTTCCCCAAGGCCATACGCACAGCTACAATGAAAAAAAACTTCAAACCTCAAGCACCTGCTCCTAGAAAAAAACCATGCATGTACTCCCTACTACAAAACCATCCACTCTGTACACCTGCCAGGGCATTCAGGGCAAGCTTTTTTGCATGCCATGCATCCCATATGTACACAAGCCAAAAACACTTTTGCAAAATTTTGTCTGACATACTTTGCCCAACCCCTAGCCTGCTGAATCATTTATGATCAGTAGCAAAAAGCATACGACCACGCTTCCCTCTGTCAATCCTTTGAGCATCATACAATGTAGTCAAAACATCTCTATTCCATGTGTTCGAGGAAACATTGTCATCTTCCCAAAATGTAGTTTGCCATCCCAAACCCAGTAGAGGAGATTGAATGAGTGCAACACTTAAGGGATTTGGTGGAAGAAACACAAAGAGAACTGGAGCCAGAACCTACAAAAATCAAGATCCCAGACACAGTGTTTCCTACACGAGTTCAGCCTCACAGGAGCCATAAACCGTTAGCTATACCTAGTATCGTTCGGGAAGAAAGTGAGGATAGGACATCAGGAAGTGGGCAGACACCCTTCTTGCTTGAAAGAATGTTTAGTGAGGGAATGCCTGACCCCATCGAAGACCCCATCGAAGAGGAAGTGATTCCATCTTCACCAGTCCCTAGTCAAGGGCTGATATCTCAAAAAATACCATTGAATGTGTCCAAACTAATGGATTTCATGTCCTCTGAAATCAAAACCACGATCATATCCAAGTTATACAGAGATCCTGAGCTATTCTTAGCTCTGCGGGCATTTCTCAATGGAGAACTGAAGGTGGGGTTACCACAATTTGCAATATGGATAAACTCGACACGCTTCAAGATGTGGAGGAATATTTGGATCTACAGCCCAACCTAGATGAAGACTCGGTCGTTGAAATACCTGCTAACAAGTTGGGACAATAATTTGAAGGTGACAAATCTAATGCAACCCTCCCCATTACTACAAAGGGATTAACTCTAAACGGAATCCTTGATGGTGGTGCTGGAGTGAGCATTGTGACTAAAAACTGCTAGGAATCTATGGGAAGACCTCACCTAGAAGTCACAAACATAGTGGTTAAGATGGCAAACGGAACTATAGCTAAACCTATTGGAATGCTAAGGGACCTTAAGATCAAGGTTCTGGGATACAAGGTAAGGCATACCTTCATTGTAATGGATTTCTCTAAGCATCCTATGTCATATCAAATGATCTTAGGACGTCCTTTCATGAGGGAAGCACAAATGGTGCATGACTGGTCAAAAAACCATGTCTACTTACAATTCCAAGACTCTGTCATTCGAGTTGATCTTGAGAATGGTCACACGCATCCTTTAGGAAGCAATTTTATCATTGATAATCGATCGGGTACCACTATTCACTCAGCCCCATTAAAGTATTGCTATACATGCAAAAAAGAGACCAATGATGGGAAAGATTCTCCTTATATGGATATCCTACCAGGCATGATTGAGTCAGATAACGTAGATTGGGTACACCTAGCGGCAACCATACACACATGGGGAAATAGAGGCACAAGTTGGGTAACACTTGAGGGGCAAGATATGCCACCATTAGTGCTAGTAAACATGATAGGTGTTATTCACTTGACTTCTGATGGCAAGAAAGTGGCAAACTCCCTTGACACTGAAAGTAGCGAAGACTCTGACCAATGCGACTCGGAGTCTGAATCTCAAGAAGAAACTGACTCTGAGCCTGATAGGGGGTATGAATTGAATATTCACCCAAGTGTGGAAGCCACGTGCTCAAGGCCTAGGACAGTAACCTCTTGCAGTTCATCCGAGAGTGAGGGGGACACAAGTGAAGATCGATCAAGTGAGTCTGAATCTGATATAAACAAAAATCAGAATTTGGAGCGAGAAGGGTTGGCAATGATATATGCATTAAAGAAATTTCGTTATTACCTTCTTGCCACCAAGTTTGTTTTCTATGTGGATCATTAAGCATTGTTGTATCTGGTGGAACAAACCATGCTCCACAAGAAGAATCACACGATGGTTGTTGATTCTTCTTGAGTTTGATTTCACTGTTGTTGTGAGACCTTGCAAAAAACATGTCATGGCTAATCATTTGTCTCGCATACCTAATGGTGAAGCTCCTACGAGAGTTGATGATGACTTACCTAACACTTCCTTGTTCATGGTGGAGACAATGCCTGAATGGAGTGAGAAGATTGTTAACTTCCTGGTTAATGGTTTTCCAACCAAAGAGCTTCGTAAAGATCTAGCTCGAAAGCTGATCAAGGAATGTGAACCCTATTGCCTGATGGCCGGGACTCTTTATAAAAGAGGAAAGGATGATGTTCTTAGGCGTTGTGCCCGAGAGGATAAGTATCTATATATTTTGCAAGAGGCACATATGGGCATAGGTCACTTTTCAGGAGACTTAACTGCGCGAAAGATATTGCAATCAGGGTATTGGTGGCCCACTATGTTCCAAGATGCATCACTTTTTGTGAAGGGTTGTGATGAATGCCAACGCTACAAGAAACCCCAGAGGAAAGATCAGATGCCCCTACATCCAATTAAAGTAAACCAACCGTTTAAAAAGTGGGATTTAGACTTTGTAGGTCCAATTAGCCCAGTGGCCCGTAACACACAATCTCGCTATATTATTGTGGCCACTGACTATGTGACCAAATGGGCTGAAAGCGAAAGCAACACGTAAGGCAGATGCGAGGACAAGAGCCAAGTTCCTCTTTGAAAATATAATCACATGCTTTGGTTGTCCTTTTGAACTTGTGAGCGACAATGGCACGCATTTTATAAATGAAGTGATTAAGGAGCTCACAACAAATTATGATATCCCATTATAAATCTACTCCTTATTATTCACAAGAAGCGAATGGCCAAGCCGAGAGTACCAAAAAGACCTTAATATCTATTGTGACAAAGACACTTGAGGCTCATCGCACGGATTGGGATCTAAAGCTTACATCAGCTTTATGGGCCTGTCATACTGCGTACACAATGGCTATTAATTGCACACCATTCAAGATGGTATATGGCAAAAGCAGTCATGCCGTGGGAATTTGTCATTCCTAGTCTTCGTGTTTCTACTCAAGAGGGTTGGGATGGTAATCCCTTAGTAGAGCGTTTGTATATCCTTGATGAGCGGTTAGACGAAGAAAGACAATTGGCGGTGTACAATGCCCTTGTAGAGAAGGATAGAAGAAGAAATGGTTTGATCGCCACCTGAAAAACAAGGACATTTGAGTTGGGGATGAAGTCCTGATGTATGGAGTGCGTAACGAAAAGAAGAAGCTATGAGTGACACACCATTGCTCCCTATTTTAAGCTTGCTGGTTTCCTGGTTGTGTGCTTGTAGCCATTCAAGGCTCGCACATGGTGCTTGGCAAGTCCCTAGCTTCGACACGTGTGCAGCAAGAGCGCATAGATGTTTTGTGGAAGATTTCAAAAATCAGCATCGCTTGGTTGTAAAGAATAAGAGAATTGGTAGGATATTTACGTTGGATATGGACATGCATGAGGTAAAGGTAGCCGTGTTTGTGCATGGAACGTGACATATGGCACAAGAACATTGGTCATGTGAATATACAACGGCGCGACTGAAGTCTATGCAGGCCCAATATATTGTTTCTAGGTTTCCAAAGTTTAAGGTTGATGATATGCATAAATTATGTGAAGCATGCTAGCTTGGTAAGCAACCCAAACATGCTTTCCCACATGAAAATATGTGTCTGATCTGTCAACAGCAAGTCACTCATATGTGTGGATGGTGCTTTTAGTGGCTCTGATCAGAGCCTTGATGATAATCTTGGCATTCCGTGTGTGGTTACTTTTGGTGTAAGGAGAACTAGGGTTGTTTTGAGGACACCTCACAGAGATTCCATCAACAAGTTGAGATATGGTGGATATACATTGTGCTTACATGGTTAAAACAATACATGAGTTGGAGCCCACTTATTTTGAGCAAGCACTTGGAAATACAAAATGGGAAGATGTCATGAATGAGAAGATGGTAGCATTGGATGCAAATGCAACATGGGAGTTTGTGTCTTTGCCTAAGGAAAAGAAGGTAATTGGATGTAAGTGGGTGTATAAGGTCAAGAATAACACAAATGGTTCAGTGAGTATGTATAAGGCGAGATTAGTTGCCAATGGCTGTGCACGGACCTATGGCATTTACTATGAGGAGACATTCAGCTCGATTGTAAGAATGGCAACTATGAGAGATATCATTAATGTGGCTGTAGTAGCAAAGGGTTGGTCTTTACATTAGATGAATGTAAATAATGCTTTCTTGTATGGTGATTTACAAGAAGAAGTATACATGATGCAGCCACCAGGTTATGAGAGTGATGCACACCCATATTTTGTATGCAGTTTATGTAAAGCCATGTATAGCTTGAAGCACCCAAAGCCATATTTTGTATGCAATTTATGCAAAGCCATGTATAGCTTGAAGCACCCAAAGCATGGTCAAACAAGATCGGGGAGTATCTTTCTACCATTGGATTTCACATATTCAATGCACATTTTTCACTTTATGTGAAAAAGGCAGATAAAGAAATCATGCTATTAGTCATTTATGTGGATGACTTGATCATCTGGTGATAGTGATGCTGACATACATGGTATCAGGAGGCTTTTAAAGTAGAAGTTTGAGATGAAGAATTTGGGTGAGCTGCGGCATAGAGGTGGTGAGATCACCTCATGGCATTTTGTTATTGTAGAGATAATATGGCTTAGACATGTTGTCCATGTATGGTATGATAGCCTATTTCAGTGCCATTGGAATAGAACACAAAGCTTTCCATAGATATAGGCGAGCTTTTGGAAGACTCCACTACGTACAAGTGCATAGTGGGTAGATTAATCTACATGACTATTACTAGGCATAGCTTGAGCTATATTGTTGGACTTGTGATTTAGTTTATGGAGGCCACTAGGAAGCCACACTTGGATATAGCTAGACGGATTCTCACGTACATAAAGTCCATAGTTGATTATGAAATTTTCTATGAGGCTATACAGAGATACAGCTACATGGGTACACAATGATAATTGGCCTAGTAGATAGCTACATGGGTACACAGATGCTAATTGGGCTAGTAGAGTTACATATAGGAGGTCTACCAGTGGCTTTATGTTTTTGTTTAGGAGTGCTACTATGAGTTGGAGCAATAAGACAACCAACATTTACTTTGTCAAGTACAAAGGCAAAGTACAAGGTTGCTACTATGGCAACTTGTGAGGTAGCTTAGTTTCAGAAGCTTCTTGGTGGTGATATGAGGAGTGAGCTTGTGGATAGGGAAGTTATCATTTATTGTGACAACATGAGTAGCATATAGTTGTCCCAATAACCCAATATACCATGTTAGAATGAAGCCCATTCAGGTGCATTATCACTTTGTGAGGGAGAAGATTCTAGCAGGTGATATAGCTCTGGGGGGTATATGTCAGGATAGGGGATCAAGTAGGCATTGGGAACAAAGATGATCCACAATTTTAGGAGATTACTTAGAGTGCAATGTGTGGAGTTGAGCTTGAGGAGAGTGTTGAGATATCGAGAGAGATCAACAAATGTTGCAGATATTGATGACCCACCTGGGTAATAGCTTCTGCACTTATGCCACTCGCATGGTTGGTGAGATTATGGTTGATATGACGTGAGAATGACATGCACTTTGGAGTACTAGAGTTATGGCATAGTTGTAACGCTAGCTCATACAATCGAGTTCACACTATGAACGACCATTGTATGTTATTGTAGGAGAGTACTTTCCCTTATAGTATGTACTCTTATCTTTTTAGTTATATGGTTGTAGAGAAGAGAAGAATATAGAAGAAAGTTCAGCCATCCATCTCTCTCTTGTGTCTTGCTCTCTCTTGCATGTGTGTGTTTTCTTGTAAGGAACTCAAGCTCTCCTTCTCCCCTACATTTCTCCCCTACATTCTCTTTATGATTATGGGAGATTTTGGCTTCTATATATAGCCTTTTGTGTATGTTTAATTTTTACATAGCCACCCTTTGATTTCAAGGATGAAATCATTATAGGAGGGGATGGGGTTTGTATAATGAAGTAGTAACTTCATTAGTTAGAATTAGGGAATATGGTCATGCGATCAAGTATAAAAGAGAGCTCATGGGCCATTATTGTATCTTTTGGACATCTTTTGACATTTGATCACTTCGAATCTCAGAGAATTTTGGCTTATGATACTTTGGCTTATGTAAGGCTATTTCCATCCTCTTGGTGTGAGAGGTCAACTCACTTAGGCATCATGGCTTTTGTATGAGATTATCTCCTAGAGTGATTTCATATATCTTAGCATCTTCATCTTGTTTTAGTGATTCTTTACTACACTCATTAAGTACTTAATCACTTAGGCATCATGGCTTTTGTATGAGATTATCTCCTAGAGTGATTTCATATATCTTAGCGTCTTCATCTTGTTTTAGTGATTCTTTACTACACTCATTAAGTACTTAATCACTATCATTAGTAGTAAATTAAAAATAACCATTAAAATTTAAACTTTCAACTCATCAATTAGGGTTGTTTGTGTTTTAGGGAACCATCATTTGTACTTCAAACCACTCCCAAATCCTTGTATTGCAAATATCTCATTTGTATCACCAAATCTTGTAAGAGGCATAGACACTTCCGAGAGTAGTCCTTTGGTAAGACCACCTCAAAAATGGCAACTCATCAATTAGGGTTGTTTGTGTTTTAGGGAACCATCATTTGTACTTCAAACCACTCCCAAACCCTTGTATTGCAAATATCTCATTTGTATCACCAAATCTTGTAAGAGGCATAGACACTTCCGAGAGTAGTCCTTTGGTAAGACCACCTCAAAATGGCAACAAACACAACAAGTCATGTTGAGAAGTTCATTGGGAAAGGGTTACACAAATGTACTTAATGCATAAAAAGCTATGGAAGATGGTTAAGAAGATGCATCTAATAACAAAATTGATGAGTGGGTAGAGAAAGATGAGCAAGTATAATCTTATCTTATCATAGTGTCTATCACATTGATTGAAGATAATACATGACTTTCCTTGCAGCTTGGTTCTAACTTTGAATGCCTTTATCTTTTATAGAGTAGCCTTCTCTTCAGAAAATTCCATAGGATCGTCATTATCTTCTTCAACAGTCTCAAAATTCTTTTTCCATTATGAAATTGGTCATTCTAAACTCCACACATGGAAGTTATTCTGGTCAAGCTTTTTACTGACAATTTGGTTGATGATGTTAGACATCAACCAAATTTCTCACAACAACTTGGTTGATGTTATGAGACAATTTGGTTGATGTTGTCAGACATATTTGTTTACAACAACTAGAAATATTATGTATGCAATCTACAACATAGTAGTGTCTGTCATAACTCCTATAGTAGTACTTGGATGATGTTATCAGACATCTTTGCTTGAAAGAACTAGAAATCTTCTATATACAACTTGCAACACAACAATACTTTTTCTATAACTCCTATAGTGGTACTTCTGTATAATATGTATTTTATAACATGTGACCAGAGTATATGTACATATACCCACAATTAGTAATACATGTGCAATCACTGTCTATACACCCAAAATACACTACTACACTGCAATAACTAGAATAGAGACATTTTAAACAAAGCTTCCCCCCAGAGTGCCTGAAAACACCTTGCACACTAGCCAAATGAAGTTTGAAATGCACCCGAAACGCAAATCTTGTCGTAAAATATAGCAATAAAAAGTATTACACACAATATAGGTACCTTCACACTTGTGAAGATAGATCCCCTCAATTGAAGATATGTAGCTCCTAGAGCTACCCATGGGTGTCATACCAAAATAAGAAGGGAAAGAGATGATGATGTTCTTTCTTGTGTATTGCTTCCTTTGCCTTTGTTAGCTTCCTTTCTTTATGCTTAACTTCCTTTGCCTTTATTAGCTTCCTTTTCTTATGCTTAGCTCCTTAGCCTAAAATACCATGAAAAGATTTGGGGGAGGAGAGAGAGCTTGAGCTCTTGCAACAAGCACACACACACACACACACACAAAACAATAGAGAAGACACACATAGAGATGAAATGTTGAAATCTTCTTCTACTTTTTGCTCTTAAAAGAGGTCTACAAAGATAAGTGAAAACCAACATAAGTACTAGAGTACTATGTACAGGCGGTCCAAAATGTGAACATCCTAATAATTAGGTGAGTTGGCAAGATAAGTATACCATAGCTCGATTGTTCTAGGTAGGTGTAATCTAGTTGTAGAATCACTGGTGGCAAAGATCCTTCATGTCAGCTAGTACTAAAGCGCCAGTGGTGTAAAGGTGGAACAGTCACCCAGACATGTCATGAGTGTCAGCTCGTGCTGAGCTTGACATCTCAAAAGTATTTTTCATTTTGTGCTCACAAGTAGCAATGATAAGTATCTCTCTCGAGAATGGATTGTATAAGTGCACTTATTGTAGGCATATTTAATAGTGATGTGTGTGTTCAAACACACTAGGACCAAGGCACTTTTTCCAACTTTAGAAGGTTTTTTCCCCCGTGGTAGTATACACCCATCTTGGGGTATACTTATCATCTTTGTATAACACACATTAATTATCTATCTATCATCTCATTGTGTGCTCCCTTTTGAGCTTTTACACTATGTGTGTGTGTGTGTGTGTGTGCGTGTGCGCATTCTTGCAACCTTGTTTCCAACATTTGGTATCAGAGCATATGCTCCTCCCTCCTATTTTTGCTACCTACCCTTCACTGTGAGTTGCCTGTCTTCTTAAATCGGATCTTTGAGGAGAAGAAAGAGGATCATGAAGTGTGTACTACTTTGTACTTAAGTTTTGCAGTGAGTTTTTTATTCTGTTATGGTCCTATATAATGTGGCATGTATTTGTAGCCAAAGGGCTATGGAATGTTATGGTTGGTGTACTGAGAAACATCTTGGTTCCTCTAATGAACATGATTCAGAAGGCACATATGCAGACATGGACTTAGTTTCACATGGTACATTACCCCACAAGATAGCATACCTCCTATGCAGGAACAAACAAAGTGTGATGAAAGAGATGCACAGATATATGTGTTACTTACTTTGTCAGTCAAGAGGAGTATCATTCCTCACATTCAAAGGACTACTAAACATGCTTGGGATGCACTTTCATCATTATACTAGATACGTAATGAAGCACGTGTTTCTTATCTATGTAAACAATTAGAGTCAGAGCATATGAATGAAGGAGACTCCATGGACATTTTCCTTAAAAAAATCAAGGATTTTAAGTAGTTGGCTAGTGTTCATGAAGTATATTCTGATAGTTCATTGGTGTCTGCTGTCTTGAATGCGTTACCAGACTCGTATCAAAGTTTTACTTCTACCATCAGACTCATATTGAAAGGCAATCCAAATACCTTGAAGTTTGAAAAGACAATTTTTGTGCTCTTACAAGAAGAGCAATCTAGGAAAAACAAATCTATCATGTGTACATGATATCAGGTTTTTGTTGCTACTCAACAAATAGGAAAGGGTAAATCCTTTACTCAAGGTAGTAATCTAAAATCAGAGTCATCGGGCAAGCCTACAAACAAGGAAGATGACAAGCCAAAACATTAGGAAGTGAATGGGGTCTTCTTGGGCCCTTTAATTTGCCCAAGCCTAATCAAGGTGATTAAGGAATAGCCAAATGGGGGGTTGCCATGTGGACTGAAATGTTGGGTTTTTAAGAGAGGTGTAAGAGTGGTCAAAGGGGGCACTTTTTTTCCAAAAGGGGGGGGGGGACAATTTTACAATTTTCGGACCTCCATAACTTCTACATACAAGCTCCAATTTGAGCGGAGATTACAGATCCATGATCTACGCATCAAGAGCTTTCCATAGATATGTTACATGATATGGTTTTATCCGCTAGATTTTAAATTCCATTTTCCCTCCAAAATTCAAATTCGAATAAAGTAGCCATTTTGAAGCTTCTAATTAGAAAACGTTTCTTCTTAAGAGAAAAGGTTTGACTCCCTTAAACTGCCAAATAAAAGGGCCCAAGAAGCCTTCCATTGAGGTCCTAATGAAAAGTGCAAGTGTAACTATTGCAAGAAACTTGGTCACTACATTAATGAGTGTAGGAAGCGGCTAGAGAAGGAGAAAAAGAAAGACTCAGATATGGCTATAGCTAATACATCAGCATCCTAATGTAGAAAAAAAAGAATGTGCAAACTATGCACATGATTATTGGGCTTTCATTTTTGATGCATGGCTACTACATTAATGAGTGTAGGAAGTGGCTAGAGAAGGAGAAAAAGAAAGACTCAGATATGGCTATAGCTAATACATCAGCATCCTAATGTAGAAAAAAAAGAATGTGCAAACTATGCACATGATGATTGGGCTTTCATTTTTGATGCATGGCTATTTTAGAGATGTACATGTCTCATATTATTAGTAGGTACATTACTGCTCATCATTGTATGTTAACCACTCTGGTTAACATTACCCACTTATTGTAACCCATATTTTGTAACCACACAAAGTGCTTAATGTAAAAGAGACATGAAATGACCAAGCTTATGGCTTGTGTAATGTCGGTCATGAGGAATAGTTATACATAGAGCTAGGAAAACTAGTTTTGGGCCCTCAATTGTAAATGGGCGGTTGGCCATTGTAACTACGATCTCTTGTATATAAGACATTTATGAAATATGAAAAGGGAAAATCCCATTAGTCTCATTTGAGCTTTGCATCTTCTCTCTCTCTCTCTCTCATTTGAGCTTGTGGATGTATGCTAGCTTGTGTTTGTTTGCTTGCTTGCATGCTTGATTGTTAGTGTGTGCTTGTAGGGATGGTGATGTTCTTACCTCTCTCATTCTCTCCCTTCTCTTTGATCTCTACCAAGTCCCTCATTTATTGCATGGCGGTCGCAAGGGGCGTGGACATATTGCCCTGCAAACCACTTATGTAGTCTCTCCACTGGGTTAGGAAAATATAAATCCTCGAAATGGCATGCGAGTCTTGCTCGGCTTGTTCGAGTAGAAGCGGAAGAGATGAGATGCTCGAAGGCGAACGCAGTTATATCTTGAGACTAGGTGAGGTCGGGAATACCAGATAAATAGGGAACTTCCATCTATAAAACAATTTCTTTGATTAAAAATTCTTCATTAAGAAGCCTTCGGAATGAAAATACATTATGAAAAATGTTTTTTTATGAGTTCTTATTATCAATTTCAGATAAGAATTTATTTATCCTTATTAGCTTTCAACTTGGCTCTGATACCAACTGTGAGAACCCTCTGCCCCCTCCGCGCACGGACTCCCGGTAGTTGAATAGCGGAAGTAGCCCCCTCATGCGCGGGGCAGGGTTTCTCACTCGGGGCCTCGCCCTCGAATGTCCGGGCACGAGACTAGGCTGGTGGTCATTCCAAAAACCGAAACCGGGAAAAAATTCCCATGCCCGGAATGCGGGGACGATTCCACCTTTATGAATTTTTTTAACGAATTTTTCTAACGTGATCAATTCTAAGCTATCCTTCAACTGAATAAACCAGATAGAAGGAAACTATCACTAATATAATTTGATCATTTTAGTAAATTCAATGCTTTTTTCCTGATCCAAGTCTTCAGGCACAGCCGTTGATCCACTTATTGAAAAATTTATCAGGGAATTGTCTAACTACTCGAATGTTAGCGTAATCCTAAGATTTTGCAGTTTGATTATTAAAACTCCACTGATTCTAGCCTAACCCCATCCAGCCCATGGGTTAGCCACCACCCTTCCACCGGAACAAGTACTCACCCACCCATAATTGAATTGCCTTTCTTAACTTTAGCTTTAGAAAACAGATACACACACACTCCTCTTTATTAAAACTTTAATAAAAATAATCCTTGATAAACAATTTACGGGTTATACATGTCATACTTCAAAATTTCCATTGAGTCTTTGTTTCTCAACAAAACAATATCACTCTAGACTCTCTGTTGAGGCCAGCGAGTCAACAACGAGATCCAGTAATAGATTACAAAAAACATAGGTCCATCATATAATATCTTCCTCGACATACGCATGGATGTCCTCGACACCGCGAGCCCATGCATCGCCTGGTCAAAACCCTCCAGGATCCTCCTTAGGTGTCCTGGCACTTCACTCAGGGACCGCTTCGTCGGCCCTCGTCCATCGTATCGAAAGCGCACCATTTTAACCATACCGAGGCTGGTCAAGACCTCGGCAGGTTTTGCTGCATGAGCTGTCCCTCGAACACTCCCCGCCAGCTGTTGCAACCGAACTTCCCTAAGATAAACATATATGCCAATAGCTCCCTCTAGAATTCTGGCGTAAGACAGTATTTTAAGAAGGCAAGATTTTTATGCAAGTTTACAGTTTTGATTTTCGTTTGAATACCATGAGTATATCGTAAATCCGTATCTCAATACTTCTAGATCCAGTTTTCAATTCCAAACAGAATTCTTCAAATTCTGTTAACTTGATCCTTAGATCAAAATCACTGTTTGGGACATCATAGCATAGCGGAGGCTACACTCCAACCCACACACTTTGTCAATCCGTGAATGCAACCCGGTTAGCGCATAGAGGCTATCCCGAATGGGAGAAGATTAGTTAACCACACACTAATGACTTCTAGTCCTACTCAATCCTTCTTCAACACTCAAGCAATCAATCTAACATAATCAAAGCATCAAGATTAGGCTACACTTAAGCATAAAAATGCAACTTATGCAAAGAATCTAACATGCAAAGAGCTATCACACAAGCCTCAACTACACATCATTTCATGCACAAGCTTCATCACATGCACTCTATAAATCAGATTTTAGCATCAAAACATCATTAAGAAATCTAGATTAGCAAGTGTGTAGACCATAACCTCATATCATTGAAAATGTAGAGAATAGAGAGTACAAGATTGAAGCATGAATGGAGATGGAGAGCCTTGGGAGAGCACATGAGAAGGAGCTATGGAGCAAGCTCTCTCTATGAGCCTCTCAACCAAATGACCAAAGATTCCTCTCTAGCTCTCAAATGGGCCACCTTTTATACAAAAACTCTAGAACTCCCAAAAGTTCCCATGTGGGATTATTGTCAAGCCCTCTCCCACATTCATCTACAACTTGGAACTCTTTTCAAGAGCCCTAAGTGTCTTTTTTGTTGCATCCTTGTATTGATCATGCAACACTCCCCCCTTCCTATTTTGCGCACGTCCTCGAGCGCGGTAGTAGCAAGAGCTGCAACAAAAAAACAATGGATACAAGTAAAGTCTTTTATTGAAAAAAAGAAAAGAAAAGAAAAGAAAAGAAAAACCAGCAATGATAATTTCACACGTGAGCATACAAGTGCAAGGCTGATTAAAGTTTTAATGAGTACTAAAATAGGTGAATAAAGACTAGTCAAAGTGAGACTTAAGTGGTAGGATAGTGCTATGCAAATGCAAGTGTGCTTTGTACACCGCCGGTTATGATCTCAGTCTCAATGTCCTACAAGTATTTAAGTTATTCCTAAGTGGCAAACCTACTCCTAAATATGAGCAAAGGTGATTGGAACTCTCTTTTTTTTTTCTTTTTTTTGATGTGTGTGTAGAAGGTGATAAAGATTAAGGTTCTATCCCAAAGAGACCCAAGCAATGGCCAAGAGACCTCTGCCAAGAGAATCTAAAGACCGCTAAGTATCTCAAGGGCGACAGACACTTTTTCTTTCTTTTATGACCTAAGGAGTACCCCATGAAGATGAGGGCATCGGTCTCGAGGGCCCATAGTGTACCCCAGAGTCCTACCAACATCTATCAAGGCAATAGATTCCTCAAAGGTCTTTTTCTGAAGCTTTTAGACATCAGTGTTCACCCCATGGAAACCAAGGCATCGGCCCCAAGGTGCTAAGACAACCCCAGGTCCTACCAAGCATTCCACATGGCTGTAGACACATCATGTCTCAATTTACTTTGTATATATATATATATATATATATATATATTATGGTATATTTTTTTTTATTAATCCTAGCACCTAGCTCATATCTAAGAGGTAGCTACCACTAGGGATACCTAATTATACCTTGAAAGCATAAGAACTTGGCATATTCCATTGGTATATATCCTACACTGTCTTTGGATAGAAATATCTTTTACTAAGTCTTCTAAGAGTCTAGAATTTACTCACCATATTTAAACAACTAATAAAAAACTTAAACCAGCCAACATTGTGTGAACATGCAAACCATATATTCAAAAGATAAAAGCACTTAAAGAAATAAAGATTAAGATTTGAATACACCTGTTGTAGTGCCCTGTTGATGTTGTTCGTTTGCATTGATGCATTGATGATTTTGTGCAGATTGCTCCTCCTTGATCTTTGTAGGTGTAGCATGTCTCCCCCCTTCCTAATTTGTGTGCACGGTAGGTGGACTATTGGGGCGTGTTTGATGCTCTTTTTTTAGCGGAGATCTCTGCAAAATTTTTATTAACAAATAAGAAAAGAAAAGAAAAGAATAAAATTTGCCATTGGTGCCAATTACGAATATAGCCGAGGGGAAAAACCCAATGGGAGAAAAGTGCCCTGGCTTGTCGATCTTATTGTGGAGTCACTGAGCTTACCCTTGCGCTGGTGGTGGATCCGTGTCCTCATCTGCTGGAAAGATGGTATCAATTTCCTCATGAGGATGCAGAGACAACCCCTCACAAAAACCGGCCTCTGGAGAAGGTGGTAGAGGAAGAAGTGCTTCCTCACTAAAATATGGCATTGGTTCTATGGGAAGGTTAAGGAGACAATTTTGATTTTGGAACTGCGCAATATAGGTACTCAAGTCTCATATTGATCCAATATTGACATGTTGAGGCTTGGGGGAGGAGGGCTTGCAAGATTGGTGGTTGCAAGTCATTTAAGCTTGTATCCCTCCATTGTTGTGCTTGAACCTCCTCAGGTAATCTACATTGATTTGGTCCTCTCTCTGGTATTCTCACATTAAGAAGATTATGACATTGGGGTGTAATTCCCACAATTTGCTTCATTAAGCTCGTGCCATATCGTCTAAAGTAAGAGCGGCATATCCAACAAATATGTGAAGCTTCTCCTAATACGAGCCGTGCACACTCTTGACAATGTGGAAATGGGTGATGCTGTTGATAGAATAACGTGACAAAGTGATGCCCACAGCAATTTTCACCTAAGGGAGCATAGAAGTACCTAGAATGTGTTTGAAACGGAGGAGCACTATAACCCCTGCGATGATCAGGTCGAGTACTATCAGGGTCAATGCATGGTGGACATGTATCTCGCCAAATATCCATCAGGAGTTATCTGGACGTAGAACAATGAAATTTAGAACACTCATATCCATCATTACAATTCCAATCAAAAACAAGATTATCTCAAAAAGAACACATCTTCTAAAGGCATAATAAGGAACTACATTATTCAAACATTGATCTACCAAAGAGCTTCAATTGTAGTGTTAATGCCTTATCTTTGGTTTTAGGTATATCCTTTTTAAGAGGTGGGAATTTTAGCAATTGTCTTGGAATTTGAGCAAGATAAGAGGATTTAGGCATTGAAATGCTAGAATCTATGCTCAAATGAGACTCATTTGGACTTGTCTTAGGTACACAAGTTGATGGTTGAATTGTGTAACAAGGAGAAATCGGGACAACCGGTGTTTCAATACATGTTTTAGGAAGATCAACACAAGTAGATTTGTAGGTGCTATCACAGCCACCTTTCCTTTCTTGAAGAGTTTGTGTTGATTTCTTTTGCACCCACTGATATGGAAAATCAAGGGTGGCTTTTGGAATCTTTCTGAAACACTCTTTTACCCCTAGCAAAGCATGGCATTTTGGAAGCCAAATTGCTGTTGCACCCTCATAATAGCCTTGTGCTTTAAGAACATGTTTTGGGACCCATCGAGTAACAATCCGAGGTTTAGGCTTGGAAATGATGTGCTTCTTAAGAGGCTTAGCAACTGGACTAGATGGTACAAGTTTGTACTCATCTTTTGGTAGCCACATTGATAATTCCTTCTTGCCTGGCCTTCTTTGAGCAGCAACTAGAGTAGTTGGAACATGCCAGCCATGGCCCTCACTTGAGTACTCATCAATTATCCACATCATTTGTTTTGGAGCTTCAAGAGCAGATTTTGAGAGTGGGTTGTGTAAGGTAGAAACATTACCCCTTTGACACGATAAAGCTCGTGGAGTAGCAGATCCCAAAATGCAATCAGAATCAATTTGCAACTTGTATTGTCTATTCTTCCAATCTAATGAGCAATTGGTAGCACTTAACCACGATCTACCGAGAACAACCTCTACTACTGCCTTGGACTTACGTGCCACATAAAAGGGCACTGACATCTGGTGATCCTGAATGGTCATCATAATGACACATTTTTCCTCTATAGGGTTATCTTCTCCTGAGAAGCTTCGTAGGTCCACAGGAATTTGCACAAGTGGTGGTTGACCCAAGGCTATCCATGTGTCAAACGAGAGAACATTATAATCTGCACCACCAGAGTCAATTAAGGCAGAGACAAAGTAGGTAGTCTCATGAAGATGAAGGCACACTTGAATATTGAATGGATCGACATAAGGTTCATCAGTAGCCAACTATATGGCCAACATAAAAGTTTTGCGACGCTCCTTGGCTTTTGCAACTCTAGCTTTAGCCTCCTCTTGAGCTTGACGTTTAAGTAGGTCAAGTGCTTCTTTCCGTGTTTGTGCAGCATGCATCTGTTGAAGCATGGCTTCAGTTAATGGTTCATTGTATTTCTTGAGACGACTTCCATTAATGAAGTTAGGCATTTGCTCACCTTCAAGTGTCTCTAAACGCACTGCACCACTTGGAGTAAGCTCATTAATCACAAACGGTCCTAGGCCACGTTTCTTGAGCTTTCTCTTATGCTTCTTAAGTGTGTACAAGAGCACAAGGTCTCCTTTTTTGAATCGGCCAGTTGTTACATTTCTATCATACCATTGCTTCTGTCTCCTCTTCTCGGCATACATCCCCATTACCGCCAATAAGCGGGTCTCATCAAGCTTTTCCAATTCGTCAACGCGTTGTGAAAGCTCATGACCAGTCCAATCCAATTGTTTAGCTACTCGTAGAGTAGGTACAAGAAATTCAATGGGAAGAATTGCATCTATCCCAAAAGCAAGTTCAAATGGGGTTGTGCCCACAGATGTTTTATAGGCTATCCTATATGCCCAAAGAACTGAGTGCAACTTTTGCTCCCAATCAGTCCTATGTCCCTCAACAATCTTTGTGAGTGCTGTGCAGAGAATCTTGTTAGTACTCTCGGCTTGTCCATTGGTCTGGGGATGATAGGGTGCAGAACGCTCATGAATTACCATAAATTCTTGAAGCAAAAATTCTATGACTTCATTTACAAAGTGTACACCTTGATCACTAACGATCTCAATAGGTAAGCCATAGCGTGTAAACACGTACTCATACAAGAACTTGGCTGTGGTTCTGGCATCATTTTTGACTGTTGCCTTTGCCTCAACCCATTTGGTCAAATAGTCAGTTGCAACTATAATATATTCAGCATGCGTGTTACGAGCTGGAGGTTTAATGGGACCGACAAAATCAATACCCCATTTTGCAAAAGCACGTGTGCTTAACATAGGCTGCAATGGCATATTGTCCTTTGTGATGGGAGGTTTGGTCCTTTGACAATCGTCACAACGTTTCACATATTCTTCGGCATCCATTTGTAAGGTTGGCCACCAAAGCCTAGACCACCTAATCAACTTAGCTGTGGTATTGCCAGAAAAATGTCCACCCCCAACACCTGCATGTGCATGAGTTAAGATTTTCAGATAGTCAGCTTCACATACACACATGCGTAAGTTGCCATCCTTGCCCCTCTTGTAGAGTTGGCCCTCTATCAGCATATAGTTTGTCGCTTCAATTTTAATAGCATGCTTTCGATGTTTAGGAATTTTTTGATCCGTATGACCATGTTGAAGATAGTCCACAATATACTTACTCCAACTTGGTGTAGTTGAAATTTGGAATAATGTGACATTATGAATTGGCTTCTGAATTTTACATGAAGCACAGTTACAAACAAATGTTTCAGCATCTGCATGCATGGTAGGCCACCATTGCCCATCCTGAGAGATACGTCGCACACAAGTAGTAGCTGATGCATGGATTCCATCGATACCCGCATGTGCCCATTCCAAGATCTCCTCATATTGGTCGGGGTTAGGTATAAGCCTCAACATTCCATCATTACCCTGACGATATAATCTCCCTGAGATTAACTTGAATGGTCGCCATAGGTCCACATTAGGACCTGCTAGTTGTATCTGCCCACTTGTCAAAATTTCTAAAATGGATTCAGACCATTTAGGAGCTGTCTCTACAAGGAAAAGTGTTGAATCTAACATATCATTATCCACACCTACAGGAGCTTCGCCAGAGGTGATTCGAGACAAGTGATCTGCACTAAGATGAGTTGTTCCTTTTCGAACTGCCACTTCAAAATCAAACTCAAGAAGGATGATAAACCACCTTACTATCCTTCCAGTTGCACAAGGCTTATTTACCAAATATAGCAATGCTTGATGGTCCACAAAAAATATGAATTTGTTAGCCAAAAGGTAATGGCAAAACTTTTTCACTGCATATATCATGGACAAACCTTCTCTTTCTGTTGTGGTGTAATTCTTCTCAGCATTGTTCAACTGCCGACTAGCATATGAGATTGGGAAATCCTTATTATGTTCTCCCGATTGAGCCAAAATACATCCAATTGCAAAGTTTGAAGCATCAATATGGACATGAAAGATTTGGTTCCAATCTAGTGCCCGTAAGATGGGTGCAGTCACTAATGCTTGCTTCAACTTTTCAAAGGATTCCTCACACTCATCAGTCCAATTAAACTTTACAAGAAGAGCATATAATGGTCTGGCTAGGACAGCATACATGTAGATGAATCTACGGTAATAGCCACAATGTCCCATGAATGTTTGTACCCCTTTAGGGTTGATAGGCCGAGGTAATGAGACAATGACATCAATTTTATCCATATCTGTTGAAATCCCATTGCGAGAAACAATATGGCCCAAAATTTTCCCTTGTCTTACCATGAATTTGCACTTGTCAGGATTCAAGCATATACGATAAAGTTTACACTTTTGAAACACAAGTCTGAGGTGTTCTATATGATCATCACGCTCTTGTGAGTGAACACATAAATCATCCATGAAGATCTCAAGAAATTTCCTAAGGTACTCCTTGAATACATGACTCATTAACCGCTGAAAGGTTGCTGGTGCATTTGTTAGACCAAATGGCATAACACGATAGGCAAAGATGCCATCTTCAGTAGCAAAGGCTATCTTGTGTTGATCCTTTGGATCAATTGACACTTGATTGTAACCGGAGAATCCATCCAAGAAACTATATGCCTTTTTTCCTGCAACTCGTTCTAGAACATGATCCGTAATTGGAAGTGGGTAATGATCACGCACAGTAGCTGCATTTACCTTCTTGAGGTTTACACATACTCGAAGTTTTCCATTTTTCTTGGGCACCACTACAATAGGGGAGACCCATTCAGTGTGTTCAATCTCATAGATAAATTTTGCCTCTAAGAGCTTGTCTATTTCTTCCTTTATCTTTCGTGCAAAATTTTCATTGTAAGTACAAGGACGTTGCTTGGAGGGTTTTGCATCCTCTCGCAATGGAATTGTATGCTGACATATGCTTGGATCAACTCCTTTGAGGTCTTTATAACTCCAAGCAAAAACATCGCGATACTCCTTTATTGTTTGTATTAATAACTTCTCCTCATCTAAGGACAAGTCTGTGGCAATCCACACATAGCGAGGCTCTTCTCCTGGCTTAGCAATATCAATCTTTTTTGCATCTTTTGGACCATCGTATGAAATCCCTGCTGGCATGCTTGGTTTTTGTCGCATGGGCTGTTGAAGAACAATCTTCCGATCTTGAAGAGTGTACTGTGTGAAATTGGGAGGAACATTGAGACCTTGTTCTTGTCCACTTGAGTCTTCACTCATTGAAGACCATGCGGTTTTGAGCTCTCCTTTGCTATCTTGCATCGGATTTTTTTGTTCAACCGTTGTCTTTGCACTTCCGACACTCTCTTTTGAATCGGTTTTAGACTTGAGTTTTGGTTTTTGTTTCTTCGTTTTTTTACGATTTTTGCTAACAGTTGTTAGCTTTTCCCCTGCTTGGAATCCATCTGATCGTTTTACTTGGTCTTTGATACTATCTTGTGCTTGGACATAGTATAGATATCCGTTCTTTCCTGAGAAGTGAGGTGGTGGTCGAGAGTTTTCACTCTTAGACTCCTCCTTTTCTTTTTGTAGTCTCTCACGTTGTTCCCGCTCATCTTGTCTACTGATTCTCTTATGGCTCTTACAGCATTTACGTTTAGGTCGGCTTCGAGGGATCTCTACTTGTCGTAAAATATAGCAATAAAAAGTATTACACACAATATAGGTACCTTCACACTTGTGAAGATAGATCCCCTCAATTGAAGATATGTAGCTCCTAGAGCTACCCATGGGTGTCATACCAAAATAAGAAGGGAAAGAGATGATGATGTTCTTTCTTGTGTATTGCTTCCTTTGCCTTTGTTAGCTTCCTTTCTTTATGCTTAACTTCCTTTGCCTTTATTAGCTTCCTTTTCTTATGCTTAGCTCCTTAGCCTAAAATACCATGAAAAGATTTGGGGGAGGAGAGAGAGCTTGAGCTCTTGCAACAAGCACACACACACACACACACACAAAACAATAGAGAAGACACACATAGAGATGAAATGTTGAAATCTTCTTCTACTTTTTGCTCTTAAAAGAGGTCTACAAAGATAAGTGAAAACCAACATAAGTACTAGAGTACTATGTACAGGCGGTCCAAAATGTGAACATCCTAATAATTAGGTGAGTTGGCAAGATAAGTATACCATAGCTCGATTGTTCTAGGTAGGTGTAATCTAGTTGTAGAATCACTGGTGGCAAAGATCCTTCATGTCAGCTAGTACTAAAGCGCCAGTGGTGTAAAGGTGGAACAGTCACCCAGACATGTCATGAGTGTCAGCTCGTGCTGAGCTTGACATCTCAAAAGTATTTTTCATTTTGTGCTCACAAGTAGCAATGATAAGTATCTCTCTCGAGAATGGATTGTATAAGTGCACTTATTGTAGGCATATTTAATAGTGATGTGTGTGTTCAAACACACTAGGACCAAGGCACTTTTTCCAACTTTAGAAGGTTTTTTCCCCCGTGGTAGTATACACCCATCTTGGGGTATACTTATCATCTTTGTATAACACACATTAATTATCTATCTATCATCTCATTGTGTGCTCCCTTTTGAGCTTTTACACTATGTGTGTGTGTGTGTGTGTGTGCGTGTGCGCATTCTTGCAACCTTGTTTCCAACATTTGGTATCAGAGCATATGCTCCTCCCTCCTATTTTTGCTACCTACCCTTCACTGTGAGTTGCCTGTCTTCTTAAATCGGATCTTTGAGGAGAAGAAAGAGGATCATGAAGTGTGTACTACTTTGTACTTAAGTTTTGCAGTGAGTTTTTTATTCTGTTATGGTCCTATATAATGTGGCATGTATTTGTAGCCAAAGGGCTATGGAATGTTATGGTTGGTGTACTGAGAAACATCTTGGTTCCTCTAATGAACATGATTCAGAAGGCACATATGCAGACATGGACTTAGTTTCACATGGTACATTACCCCACAAGATAGCATACCTCCTATGCAGGAACAAACAAAGTGTGATGAAAGAGATGCACAGATATATGTGTTACTTACTTTGTCAGTCAAGAGGAGTATCATTCCTCACATTCAAAGGACTACTAAACATGCTTGGGATGCACTTTCATCATTATACTAGATACGTAATGAAGCACGTGTTTCTTATCTATGTAAACAATTAGAGTCAGAGCATATGAATGAAGGAGACTCCATGGACATTTTCCTTAAAAAAATCAAGGATTTTAAGTAGTTGGCTAGTGTTCATGAAGTATATTCTGATAGTTCATTGGTGTCTGCTGTCTTGAATGCGTTACCAGACTCGTATCAAAGTTTTACTTCTACCATCAGACTCATATTGAAAGGCAATCCAAATACCTTGAAGTTTGAAAAGACAATTTTTGTGCTCTTACAAGAAGAGCAATCTAGGAAAAACAAATCTATCATGTGTACATGATATCAGGTTTTTGTTGCTACTCAACAAATAGGAAAGGGTAAATCCTTTACTCAAGGTAGTAATCTAAAATCAGAGTCATCGGGCAAGCCTACAAACAAGGAAGATGACAAGCCAAAACATTAGGAAGTGAATGGGGTCTTCTTGGGCCCTTTAATTTGCCCAAGCCTAATCAAGGTGATTAAGGAATAGCCAAATGGGGGGTTGCCATGTGGACTGAAATGTTGGGTTTTTAAGAGAGGTGTAAGAGTGGTCAAAGGGGGCACTTTTTTTCCAAAAGGGGGGGGGGGACAATTTTACAATTTTCGGACCTCCATAACTTCTACATACAAGCTCCAATTTGAGCGGAGATTACAGATCCATGATCTACGCATCAAGAGCTTTCCATAGATATGTTACATGATATGGTTTTATCCGCTAGATTTTAAATTCCATTTTCCCTCCAAAATTCAAATTCGAATAAAGTAGCCATTTTGAAGCTTCTAATTAGAAAACGTTTCTTCTTAAGAGAAAAGGTTTGACTCCCTTAAACTGCCAAATAAAAGGGCCCAAGAAGCCTTCCATTGAGGTCCTAATGAAAAGTGCAAGTGTAACTATTGCAAGAAACTTGGTCACTACATTAATGAGTGTAGGAAGCGGCTAGAGAAGGAGAAAAAGAAAGACTCAGATATGGCTATAGCTAATACATCAGCATCCTAATGTAGAAAAAAAAGAATGTGCAAACTATGCACATGATTATTGGGCTTTCATTTTTGATGCATGGCTACTACATTAATGAGTGTAGGAAGTGGCTAGAGAAGGAGAAAAAGAAAGACTCAGATATGGCTATAGCTAATACATCAGCATCCTAATGTAGAAAAAAAAGAATGTGCAAACTATGCACATGATGATTGGGCTTTCATTTTTGATGCATGGCTATTTTAGAGATGTACATGTCTCATATTATTAGTAGGTACATTACTGCTCATCATTGTATGTTAACCACTCTGGTTAACATTACCCACTTATTGTAACCCATATTTTGTAACCACACAAAGTGCTTAATGTAAAAGAGACATGAAATGACCAAGCTTATGGCTTGTGTAATGTCGGTCATGAGGAATAGTTATACATAGAGCTAGGAAAACTAGTTTTGGGCCCTCAATTGTAAATGGGCGGTTGGCCATTGTAACTACGATCTCTTGTATATAAGACATTTATGAAATATGAAAAGGGAAAATCCCATTAGTCTCATTTGAGCTTTGCATCTTCTCTCTCTCTCTCTCTCATTTGAGCTTGTGGATGTATGCTAGCTTGTGTTTGTTTGCTTGCTTGCATGCTTGATTGTTAGTGTGTGCTTGTAGGGATGGTGATGTTCTTACCTCTCTCATTCTCTCCCTTCTCTTTGATCTCTACCAAGTCCCTCATTTATTGCATGGCGGTCGCAAGGGGCGTGGACATATTGCCCTGCAAACCACTTATGTAGTCTCTCCACTGGGTTAGGAAAATATAAATCCTCGAAATGGCATGCGAGTCTTGCTCGGCTTGTTCGAGTAGAAGCGGAAGAGATGAGATGCTCGAAGGCGAACGCAGTTATATCTTGAGACTAGGTGAGGTCGGGAATACCAGATAAATAGGGAACTTCCATCTATAAAACAATTTCTTTGATTAAAAATTCTTCATTAAGAAGCCTTCGGAATGAAAATACATTATGAAAAATGTTTTTTTATGAGTTCTTATTATCAATTTCAGATAAGAATTTATTTATCCTTATTAGCTTTCAACTTGGCTCTGATACCAACTGTGAGAACCCTCTGCCCCCTCCGCGCACGGACTCCCGGTAGTTGAATAGCGGAAGTAGCCCCCTCATGCGCGGGGCAGGGTTTCTCACTCGGGGCCTCGCCCTCGAATGTCCGGGCACGAGACTAGGCTGGTGGTCATTCCAAAAACCGAAACCGGGAAAAAATTCCCATGCCCGGAATGCGGGGACGATTCCACCTTTATGAATTTTTTTAACGAATTTTTCTAACGTGATCAATTCTAAGCTATCCTTCAACTGAATAAACCAGATAGAAGGAAACTATCACTAATATAATTTGATCATTTTAGTAAATTCAATGCTTTTTTCCTGATCCAAGTCTTCAGGCACAGCCGTTGATCCACTTATTGAAAAATTTATCAGGGAATTGTCTAACTACTCGAATGTTAGCGTAATCCTAAGATTTTGCAGTTTGATTATTAAAACTCCACTGATTCTAGCCTAACCCCATCCAGCCCATGGGTTAGCCACCACCCTTCCACCGGAACAAGTACTCACCCACCCATAATTGAATTGCCTTTCTTAACTTTAGCTTTAGAAAACAGATACACACACACTCCTCTTTATTAAAACTTTAATAAAAATAATCCTTGATAAACAATTTACGGGTTATACATGTCATACTTCAAAATTTCCATTGAGTCTTTGTTTCTCAACAAAACAATATCACTCTAGACTCTCTGTTGAGGCCAGCGAGTCAACAACGAGATCCAGTAATAGATTACAAAAAACATAGGTCCATCATATAATATCTTCCTCGACATACGCATGGATGTCCTCGACACCGCGAGCCCATGCATCGCCTGGTCAAAACCCTCCAGGATCCTCCTTAGGTGTCCTGGCACTTCACTCAGGGACCGCTTCGTCGGCCCTCGTCCATCGTATCGAAAGCGCACCATTTTAACCATACCGAGGCTGGTCAAGACCTCGGCAGGTTTTGCTGCATGAGCTGTCCCTCGAACACTCCCCGCCAGCTGTTGCAACCGAACTTCCCTAAGATAAACATATATGCCAATAGCTCCCTCTAGAATTCTGGCGTAAGACAGTATTTTAAGAAGGCAAGATTTTTATGCAAGTTTACAGTTTTGATTTTCGTTTGAATACCATGAGTATATCGTAAATCCGTATCTCAATACTTCTAGATCCAGTTTTCAATTCCAAACAGAATTCTTCAAATTCTGTTAACTTGATCCTTAGATCAAAATCACTGTTTGGGACATCATAGCATAGCGGAGGCTACACTCCAACCCACACACTTTGTCAATCCGTGAATGCAACCCGGTTAGCGCATAGAGGCTATCCCGAATGGGAGAAGATTAGTTAACCACACACTAATGACTTCTAGTCCTACTCAATCCTTCTTCAACACTCAAGCAATCAATCTAACATAATCAAAGCATCAAGATTAGGCTACACTTAAGCATAAAAATGCAACTTATGCAAAGAATCTAACATGCAAAGAGCTATCACACAAGCCTCAACTACACATCATTTCATGCACAAGCTTCATCACATGCACTCTATAAATCAGATTTTAGCATCAAAACATCATTAAGAAATCTAGATTAGCAAGTGTGTAGACCATAACCTCATATCATTGAAAATGTAGAGAATAGAGAGTACAAGATTGAAGCATGAATGGAGATGGAGAGCCTTGGGAGAGCACATGAGAAGGAGCTATGGAGCAAGCTCTCTCTATGAGCCTCTCAACCAAATGACCAAAGATTCCTCTCTAGCTCTCAAATGGGCCACCTTTTATACAAAAACTCTAGAACTCCCAAAAGTTCCCATGTGGGATTATTGTCAAGCCCTCTCCCACATTCATCTACAACTTGGAACTCTTTTCAAGAGCCCTAAGTGTCTTTTTTGTTGCATCCTTGTATTGATCATGCAACACTCCCCCCTTCCTATTTTGCGCACGTCCTCGAGCGCGGTAGTAGCAAGAGCTGCAACAAAAAAACAATGGATACAAGTAAAGTCTTTTATTGAAAAAAAGAAAAGAAAAGAAAAGAAAAGAAAAACCAGCAATGATAATTTCACACGTGAGCATACAAGTGCAAGGCTGATTAAAGTTTTAATGAGTACTAAAATAGGTGAATAAAGACTAGTCAAAGTGAGACTTAAGTGGTAGGATAGTGCTATGCAAATGCAAGTGTGCTTTGTACACCGCCGGTTATGATCTCAGTCTCAATGTCCTACAAGTATTTAAGTTATTCCTAAGTGGCAAACCTACTCCTAAATATGAGCAAAGGTGATTGGAACTCTCTTTTTTTTTTCTTTTTTTTGATGTGTGTGTAGAAGGTGATAAAGATTAAGGTTCTATCCCAAAGAGACCCAAGCAATGGCCAAGAGACCTCTGCCAAGAGAATCTAAAGACCGCTAAGTATCTCAAGGGCGACAGACACTTTTTCTTTCTTTTATGACCTAAGGAGTACCCCATGAAGATGAGGGCATCGGTCTCGAGGGCCCATAGTGTACCCCAGAGTCCTACCAACATCTATCAAGGCAATAGATTCCTCAAAGGTCTTTTTCTGAAGCTTTTAGACATCAGTGTTCACCCCATGGAAACCAAGGCATCGGCCCCAAGGTGCTAAGACAACCCCAGGTCCTACCAAGCATTCCACATGGCTGTAGACACATCATGTCTCAATTTACTTTGTATATATATATATATATATATATATATATTATGGTATATTTTTTTTTATTAATCCTAGCACCTAGCTCATATCTAAGAGGTAGCTACCACTAGGGATACCTAATTATACCTTGAAAGCATAAGAACTTGGCATATTCCATTGGTATATATCCTACACTGTCTTTGGATAGAAATATCTTTTACTAAGTCTTCTAAGAGTCTAGAATTTACTCACCATATTTAAACAACTAATAAAAAACTTAAACCAGCCAACATTGTGTGAACATGCAAACCATATATTCAAAAGATAAAAGCACTTAAAGAAATAAAGATTAAGATTTGAATACACCTGTTGTAGTGCCCTGTTGATGTTGTTCGTTTGCATTGATGCATTGATGATTTTGTGCAGATTGCTCCTCCTTGATCTTTGTAGGTGTAGCATGTCTCCCCCCTTCCTAATTTGTGTGCACGGTAGGTGGACTATTGGGGCGTGTTTGATGCTCTTTTTTTAGCGGAGATCTCTGCAAAATTTTTATTAACAAATAAGAAAAGAAAAGAAAAGAATAAAATTTGCCATTGGTGCCAATTACGAATATAGCCGAGGGGAAAAACCCAATGGGAGAAAAGTGCCCTGGCTTGTCGATCTTATTGTGGAGTCACTGAGCTTACCCTTGCGCTGGTGGTGGATCCGTGTCCTCATCTGCTGGAAAGATGGTATCAATTTCCTCATGAGGATGCAGAGACAACCCCTCACAAAAACCGGCCTCTGGAGAAGGTGGTAGAGGAAGAAGTGCTTCCTCACTAAAATATGGCATTGGTTCTATGGGAAGGTTAAGGAGACAATTTTGATTTTGGAACTGCGCAATATAGGTACTCAAGTCTCATATTGATCCAATATTGACATGTTGAGGCTTGGGGGAGGAGGGCTTGCAAGATTGGTGGTTGCAAGTCATTTAAGCTTGTATCCCTCCATTGTTGTGCTTGAACCTCCTCAGGTAATCTACATTGATTTGGTCCTCTCTCTGGTATTCTCACATTAAGAAGATTATGACATTGGGGTGTAATTCCCACAATTTGCTTCATTAAGCTCGTGCCATATCGTCTAAAGTAAGAGCGGCATATCCAACAAATATGTGAAGCTTCTCCTAATACGAGCCGTGCACACTCTTGACAATGTGGAAATGGGTGATGCTGTTGATAGAATAACGTGACAAAGTGATGCCCACAGCAATTTTCACCTAAGGGAGCATAGAAGTACCTAGAATGTGTTTGAAACGGAGGAGCACTATAACCCCTGCGATGATCAGGTCGAGTACTATCAGGGTCAATGCATGGTGGACATGTATCTCGCCAAATATCCATCAGGAGTTATCTGGACGTAGAACAATGAAATTTAGAACACTCATATCCATCATTACAATTCCAATCAAAAACAAGATTATCTCAAAAAGAACACATCTTCTAAAGGCATAATAAGGAACTACATTATTCAAACATTGATCTACCAAAGAGCTTCAATTGTAGTGTTAATGCCTTATCTTTGGTTTTAGGTATATCCTTTTTAAGAGGTGGGAATTTTAGCAATTGTCTTGGAATTTGAGCAAGATAAGAGGATTTAGGCATTGAAATGCTAGAATCTATGCTCAAATGAGACTCATTTGGACTTGTCTTAGGTACACAAGTTGATGGTTGAATTGTGTAACAAGGAGAAATCGGGACAACCGGTGTTTCAATACATGTTTTAGGAAGATCAACACAAGTAGATTTGTAGGTGCTATCACAGCCACCTTTCCTTTCTTGAAGAGTTTGTGTTGATTTCTTTTGCACCCACTGATATGGAAAATCAAGGGTGGCTTTTGGAATCTTTCTGAAACACTCTTTTACCCCTAGCAAAGCATGGCATTTTGGAAGCCAAATTGCTGTTGCACCCTCATAATAGCCTTGTGCTTTAAGAACATGTTTTGGGACCCATCGAGTAACAATCCGAGGTTTAGGCTTGGAAATGATGTGCTTCTTAAGAGGCTTAGCAACTGGACTAGATGGTACAAGTTTGTACTCATCTTTTGGTAGCCACATTGATAATTCCTTCTTGCCTGGCCTTCTTTGAGCAGCAACTAGAGTAGTTGGAACATGCCAGCCATGGCCCTCACTTGAGTACTCATCAATTATCCACATCATTTGTTTTGGAGCTTCAAGAGCAGATTTTGAGAGTGGGTTGTGTAAGGTAGAAACATTACCCCTTTGACACGATAAAGCTCGTGGAGTAGCAGATCCCAAAATGCAATCAGAATCAATTTGCAACTTGTATTGTCTATTCTTCCAATCTAATGAGCAATTGGTAGCACTTAACCACGATCTACCGAGAACAACCTCTACTACTGCCTTGGACTTACGTGCCACATAAAAGGGCACTGACATCTGGTGATCCTGAATGGTCATCATAATGACACATTTTTCCTCTATAGGGTTATCTTCTCCTGAGAAGCTTCGTAGGTCCACAGGAATTTGCACAAGTGGTGGTTGACCCAAGGCTATCCATGTGTCAAACGAGAGAACATTATAATCTGCACCACCAGAGTCAATTAAGGCAGAGACAAAGTAGGTAGTCTCATGAAGATGAAGGCACACTTGAATATTGAATGGATCGACATAAGGTTCATCAGTAGCCAACTATATGGCCAACATAAAAGTTTTGCGACGCTCCTTGGCTTTTGCAACTCTAGCTTTAGCCTCCTCTTGAGCTTGACGTTTAAGTAGGTCAAGTGCTTCTTTCCGTGTTTGTGCAGCATGCATCTGTTGAAGCATGGCTTCAGTTAATGGTTCATTGTATTTCTTGAGACGACTTCCATTAATGAAGTTAGGCATTTGCTCACCTTCAAGTGTCTCTAAACGCACTGCACCACTTGGAGTAAGCTCATTAATCACAAACGGTCCTAGGCCACGTTTCTTGAGCTTTCTCTTATGCTTCTTAAGTGTGTACAAGAGCACAAGGTCTCCTTTTTTGAATCGGCCAGTTGTTACATTTCTATCATACCATTGCTTCTGTCTCCTCTTCTCGGCATACATCCCCATTACCGCCAATAAGCGGGTCTCATCAAGCTTTTCCAATTCGTCAACGCGTTGTGAAAGCTCATGACCAGTCCAATCCAATTGTTTAGCTACTCGTAGAGTAGGTACAAGAAATTCAATGGGAAGAATTGCATCTATCCCAAAAGCAAGTTCAAATGGGGTTGTGCCCACAGATGTTTTATAGGCTATCCTATATGCCCAAAGAACTGAGTGCAACTTTTGCTCCCAATCAGTCCTATGTCCCTCAACAATCTTTGTGAGTGCTGTGCAGAGAATCTTGTTAGTACTCTCGGCTTGTCCATTGGTCTGGGGATGATAGGGTGCAGAACGCTCATGAATTACCATAAATTCTTGAAGCAAAAATTCTATGACTTCATTTACAAAGTGTACACCTTGATCACTAACGATCTCAATAGGTAAGCCATAGCGTGTAAACACGTACTCATACAAGAACTTGGCTGTGGTTCTGGCATCATTTTTGACTGTTGCCTTTGCCTCAACCCATTTGGTCAAATAGTCAGTTGCAACTATAATATATTCAGCATGCGTGTTACGAGCTGGAGGTTTAATGGGACCGACAAAATCAATACCCCATTTTGCAAAAGCACGTGTGCTTAACATAGGCTGCAATGGCATATTGTCCTTTGTGATGGGAGGTTTGGTCCTTTGACAATCGTCACAACGTTTCACATATTCTTCGGCATCCATTTGTAAGGTTGGCCACCAAAGCCTAGACCACCTAATCAACTTAGCTGTGGTATTGCCAGAAAAATGTCCACCCCCAACACCTGCATGTGCATGAGTTAAGATTTTCAGATAGTCAGCTTCACATACACACATGCGTAAGTTGCCATCCTTGCCCCTCTTGTAGAGTTGGCCCTCTATCAGCATATAGTTTGTCGCTTCAATTTTAATAGCATGCTTTCGATGTTTAGGAATTTTTTGATCCGTATGACCATGTTGAAGATAGTCCACAATATACTTACTCCAACTTGGTGTAGTTGAAATTTGGAATAATGTGACATTATGAATTGGCTTCTGAATTTTACATGAAGCACAGTTACAAACAAATGTTTCAGCATCTGCATGCATGGTAGGCCACCATTGCCCATCCTGAGAGATACGTCGCACACAAGTAGTAGCTGATGCATGGATTCCATCGATACCCGCATGTGCCCATTCCAAGATCTCCTCATATTGGTCGGGGTTAGGTATAAGCCTCAACATTCCATCATTACCCTGACGATATAATCTCCCTGAGATTAACTTGAATGGTCGCCATAGGTCCACATTAGGACCTGCTAGTTGTATCTGCCCACTTGTCAAAATTTCTAAAATGGATTCAGACCATTTAGGAGCTGTCTCTACAAGGAAAAGTGTTGAATCTAACATATCATTATCCACACCTACAGGAGCTTCGCCAGAGGTGATTCGAGACAAGTGATCTGCACTAAGATGAGTTGTTCCTTTTCGAACTGCCACTTCAAAATCAAACTCAAGAAGGATGATAAACCACCTTACTATCCTTCCAGTTGCACAAGGCTTATTTACCAAATATAGCAATGCTTGATGGTCCACAAAAAATATGAATTTGTTAGCCAAAAGGTAATGGCAAAACTTTTTCACTGCATATATCATGGACAAACCTTCTCTTTCTGTTGTGGTGTAATTCTTCTCAGCATTGTTCAACTGCCGACTAGCATATGAGATTGGGAAATCCTTATTATGTTCTCCCGATTGAGCCAAAATACATCCAATTGCAAAGTTTGAAGCATCAATATGGACATGAAAGATTTGGTTCCAATCTAGTGCCCGTAAGATGGGTGCAGTCACTAATGCTTGCTTCAACTTTTCAAAGGATTCCTCACACTCATCAGTCCAATTAAACTTTACAAGAAGAGCATATAATGGTCTGGCTAGGACAGCATACATGTAGATGAATCTACGGTAATAGCCACAATGTCCCATGAATGTTTGTACCCCTTTAGGGTTGATAGGCCGAGGTAATGAGACAATGACATCAATTTTATCCATATCTGTTGAAATCCCATTGCGAGAAACAATATGGCCCAAAATTTTCCCTTGTCTTACCATGAATTTGCACTTGTCAGGATTCAAGCATATACGATAAAGTTTACACTTTTGAAACACAAGTCTGAGGTGTTCTATATGATCATCACGCTCTTGTGAGTGAACACATAAATCATCCATGAAGATCTCAAGAAATTTCCTAAGGTACTCCTTGAATACATGACTCATTAACCGCTGAAAGGTTGCTGGTGCATTTGTTAGACCAAATGGCATAACACGATAGGCAAAGATGCCATCTTCAGTAGCAAAGGCTATCTTGTGTTGATCCTTTGGATCAATTGACACTTGATTGTAACCGGAGAATCCATCCAAGAAACTATATGCCTTTTTTCCTGCAACTCGTTCTAGAACATGATCCGTAATTGGAAGTGGGTAATGATCACGCACAGTAGCTGCATTTACCTTCTTGAGGTTTACACATACTCGAAGTTTTCCATTTTTCTTGGGCACCACTACAATAGGGGAGACCCATTCAGTGTGTTCAATCTCATAGATAAATTTTGCCTCTAAGAGCTTGTCTATTTCTTCCTTTATCTTTCGTGCAAAATTTTCATTGTAAGTACAAGGACGTTGCTTGGAGGGTTTTGCATCCTCTCGCAATGGAATTGTATGCTGACATATGCTTGGATCAACTCCTTTGAGGTCTTTATAACTCCAAGCAAAAACATCGCGATACTCCTTTATT
The DNA here is from genome assembly GCF_041138505.1 of Cibotium barometz. NCBI lineage: Eukaryota > Viridiplantae > Streptophyta > Polypodiopsida > Cyatheales > Cibotiaceae > Cibotium > Cibotium barometz. The sequence goes on from NC_141051.1 coordinate 52,792,567, forward strand.
GTTTGTATTAATAACTTCTCCTCATCTAAGGACAAGTCTGTGGCAATCCACACATAGCGAGGCTCTTCTCCTGGCTTAGCAATATCAATCTTTTTTGCATCTTTTGGACCATCGTATGAAATCCCTGCTGGCATGCTTGGTTTTTGTCGCATGGGCTGTTGAAGAACAATCTTCCGATCTTGAAGAGTGTACTGTGTGAAATTGGGAGGAACATTGAGACCTTGTTCTTGTCCACTTGAGTCTTCACTCATTGAAGACCATGCGGTTTTGAGCTCTCCTTTGCTATCTTGCATCGGATTTTTTTGTTCAACCGTTGTCTTTGCACTTCCGACACTCTCTTTTGAATCGGTTTTAGACTTGAGTTTTGGTTTTTGTTTCTTCGTTTTTTTACGATTTTTGCTAACAGTTGTTAGCTTTTCCCCTGCTTGGAATCCATCTGATCGTTTTACTTGGTCTTTGATACTATCTTGTGCTTGGACATAGTATAGATATCCGTTCTTTCCTGAGAAGTGAGGTGGTGGTCGAGAGTTTTCACTCTTAGACTCCTCCTTTTCTTTTTGTAGTCTCTCACGTTGTTCCCGCTCATCTTGTCTACTGATTCTCTTATGGCTCTTACAGCATTTACGTTTAGGTCGGCTTCGAGGGATCTCTACTTGAACCTCCCTTCCTCTTAAGAGTAGGCGTGCCTTTCCTAACTCATCCTCAGGGATTATCACATTATTATTAAAATCAGAGTCCCATCCATCTTCCTTATCAGCATCATTAGCAGATTCGAGTGTTAAATCCTCCACTGAGACTTCCTCGACATGCATAGCTGTTGTGGATGTATCCCTATAGTACAAATCATCTAGAAGGGCATGTGGTTGTACCATTCGTATAGGAATAATATCATATCCATCTGAGTCACAAAATTGAATTGGCTTCGGTAAAGCACATGTCGATAATGTTGCAAGGACATGACTCCATTCTAATGGATCAATTAAATGCTCAGGGAAGGGTTGTGAAATGTATGCCTCATCTGATACACTTCGATTACCCTTAAGTCTCTCAGTGTTGAAATCCCTACATGAGGCTCCACACATCCACAGATCTTCTCGCCCGTCTGACAATGTAACTCTTGAGCCCTCAGATGAAGCAGAATCAAACTCATCTATTGGAGATCTTGTTACATCACGATATGAGTGATTCCTTAGGTTGACCCTTGTGATGACAGAATCATGTCGGAGGTACAAATAATTGTATCCCCAATCTTGAATCATTTGAAATTGTCGCATGAATGGTCTACCCAATATCACTTCATAGTTTGGATGTTTTCCAAAATCCACTACTGCAAAGGTGTGCTCATATTCAATCCCACATGTGGTGACCAATATGTTCTCAAGTAGCCCAAGGGGATGTTCTAAGCTTCCATCTGCTAGCTGCAAGCACATCCTGGTACTCCTAATAGCTGGTTTGCCCCACTTTTCCCAAATGGACCTTGTCACAATGCCCACTCCTGCACCACTATCAAGTATTGTAGTTGAAGCTACTTTTCGCACTTCTAATGGGAGGGTAGCATTTCCCTGATCGTCCTCACAAAATTTTCCTACTTTGTTGATAGGAACTGGCATAACATGCTTTGTCTCGGGGTGTATAGTACACTCATGGTGACCCTTTTGTAGCAATACCTGCTCTGACAAACATGTGGCAATATCATTCCACAACTCAGGTCGAATTTTTATCAAATCAAGCAAAGGTAAGGTACAAGCCACTGGTGCTGACAAAATAGCTTGCACCATACTCATATCCTTCTCCTTTGTCAACCTTTTATGCATGGAGGGTATCCTCAAGGTTTGAGAACAGTTCTCATATTCTCCCAGATATGATGGCAAGGTTTTCATTGTATGCTTACTTCTAGGAGAAACAATTGTTTGAACTTCCTCCTGGATGCTTGGGCCTCTAAAGTTGTTTTCCGTGCCCCTGGTAAAATCCACCTCAGAGAATGGAGACGAACTAATAGAAGACATGTTCTCATTAACTTTCTCATGAACTGCGGCCCACATCTCATTTGCCATGTCCTCATTAGCATCAATAACTTCATCATTGCATGGGAAGACAAGGCTAGGTGGTGGCAGATTACCTCCTTTCAATTGGGTGTCAATTGGTGCAGACCTTTCGCTATGAGCTTGTGAAATGAGCTCACTTTTCATTTCCCGACTTGATGACACTTCTGGTATGGTTTCTAATGTTGGCTTAAGAGAGGTTGGGCCCCGAGGAATAGGTGGTGGTGGTCCCTCAAGTATTGTTTGAGCTTCCCTAATGATTTGCTGATGTACAGCTAGATTGATCTTCTCCTCACGAGGGTTTGGGTATTCTTGAAGCTTCTTGGGCAGCTCAGATAAAGCTGCAATGCGACTTCTATGAGCATCAATGATGGCCTCTAGAGTCTCATTCACTTTATCCACAAAAACAGAACCCCCAGAACTATCCTCGGTCGTACCACTCTCATCTTGTTTAGTACTAGGCCCAGGTTGAGGTTGATGCTCCTCATGCACTTCTTGGGATGTAAAAGTTTTATCCCTCATGTTTTGTTTAGAGGCTTCTTGAGAACTAGTGGATGCACTTTTAGTTTGCTTGTTTCGGTTCTTCTTCCTCCGAGTGGTTTTTTTTTCTATTGGACTGTAGGGTCTTGTCCACTAGATTTGTCTTTGCATCCCTAGTTCGAGGTGTCTCATCAGTTTGTATTTCGGCATTTCGTGTCTGTGATCTAGTCATGACTCTAAGTGGCACGACATCCTCATTCTCAGATGAAGGTGGTGATGGAACTGCCCCTACAAGGTTGAGTGAGACCTTTGGTTGAGAGGTGCCTTCCTCATGTGGTTTCAGCAGACAATCTTTTGGGAAGTGTTCTACACAACACCCTAGACAATATCTTTCAATTGGTGGAAAGTGTTGTACTGTTGTATTGGATCGAGATGCTTGCCTTGAGCGATGTGGAAAATCACGAGCCCAATGGGGTTCTCCGCACTCATAACAGGGGCCCATTGGTTTGGCCTCTACTTTCCTTGGCTGCCATTGACCTGAGGGGCCTGGAGTCCTAGGTTGGTAGCCGCCTAGCAACATTAAAGAGTTTTGTTCCCCTGGTTGAGTGTCCAGTGCTGGGCTTGGGTATGTGGGACTTTCAAAGATATTTTCTTTGGATGAATATGATACATATTCCTCCTCCACATAGCCTGGGTTTACCAAGTCTCTACACATATTTGAATTGTCGTAGTCAACAACCCTCACAGGAGCAGTCCCAGGAGCAGGAGGTTGAGCACCAAGAACAGGTCGTGCTTGCTCTTGTGCCATCGGTGGCTTACGTTCAAAATTAGTATACTATTGATACATTTGTGGAGCCACTCCACCCCTTGACTGCTCACGTTCCTGTCTCATTCTCGCAATGCGAGTACATTCCTGTGTGGTGTGGGTAAAGTTCCAAGCACAGGCTTGGCACCACTTTTTTGTGGGTTGGTTTGTGACTAGAGGAGAAAAGGTATTACATTCCTCTGTTTTATGGTTACCGCCACATGCTCCACAAAGATGAGGACCTGTAGGAAGTACACTCCTCATTCTCCTGCTGCTGTTGTTGTGGCTGCATGGGTGGACGATAGGTCTGTCCCAATCTCCGTAGTACTAGGTTAGCTATCTGGTCTGGATTTACTAGCGCGCTAGTAGACCCTGAACTTTGGTCATCACCCCACTGATCTCTAGGTTTCACCTCTGGGCCAGAACCATCTTGGAATTTGAAGTTATCGGTGAAATCCATAGCATCATGGCAACACTCATTGAAATTTGTATGCTTCTTCGCATAGAGATGTGTATGCAGTGTTGAATTTTTGAGTCCTTTTAAGAAGAGAGAAATTAATCGACTTTGGGCGGGCTTCTCATCTTCTGGGCAACGATTAATGTACTGCTTCATTCTATTTACACAGTCTCTAACACTCTCATTCTCGCCTTGCTTGAAAGAGTAGATGTGTGCTACCGTGTCATGTTGAATTCCCGTCAAGGAAAAAGCAGCAATGAATCTCTCTTCCAAGACTCGTAAAGAAGATTTGTCTGAAGTCTCTAGTGCCTGAAACCAAGCCAGGGCTTTTCCCTCAAGAGTGAGTTCAGCCACTTGCTCAGCTTGAACTGCTTGCCTAAATGCTGCTACATGGTCGTATGGATCTCCCGACCCTTCATACTTCTTTACCAGTTTCTGAAGAGTTGATGGCCTTACTTGTCTTGAATACTCATCATAGGGCCTACGGCCTCTCACTCTCAGTGGGAATTGTTCCTCTCTTTGGTAAGATGGTCCACATGCATCCAAACTTGGTGTGGGTCCCCTATTACCAGCCTCACCAAACCCCTCCAAAGATCTTGTCACCCGCATTTTAGGAGGTGCATTAATGGGAGGTCGAGTTGGCTCCCCTCTCCTCCGATTATCATAGTGAGAAAGATGTTGTGGTGTGACCTGTGGTCGCACATTTGGTGTAGGACGATATCTTGGTGCTAGAGTTGGGCTACTAGCAGTGGTCCACTTGGATGTTGAAGGTCCCTCTCTAGTGAACTCTCGTAGGGGAGGAGCAACAGTTTCTCCAAGAAAGGCTGTCTCTCTTGGTTTGGCTGTATTTGTTGAGAACACTTCCATGAATAATGGATGTCCTTTCCATGTGAGCTCCCGAATCTCTTTCCAATCTAAGGTTCGGTATTCATTGGCCCATTTATCAATTATTCGGTTCATGTGTCCTGCAAGCTTTTCAACTACCACTACCAGTGCTAGAGGAAGATCTAGCTTCGGCAATTTAGTTGTGGCATAATATCCCTCTAACGAGTCCTTATAGACCTCTTGAAGTGGGTCATCCTGTAAGACCTTTGTCACTCAAACTCCCATTGGTTCTCAGCCCCCTGATCCATTTTACTCTTGCCTTTCCTATCCCTTTCCAAATTTAGATCTACAAGAAGTAAATCATCTATGGATGGCTTTGAGGACTGGGCATTGGATGGTCCAGGCATGTCTGGCTCAATGAGCCAGTCATCTCTAGACTCCCTTGCTCTGGAAAGTTTTGATAAGTCTAAGAACTCGGTTTTAGAGAGCTCCCCTAATTTGTCTACATTTTCTGGATGGTAGGTGACTTCGTAGCGAACACCATCTCCACCCATGTACATGTTACCCTGGTCATTGACTAGAGGTGCTCTATCAAGTTCTGAGAAAATGTCTGCGATCTTAACAAGATACCGTTGTTGTGGGTCCCTAAATATCTCAGCTCCTTGAGCATTTGTGTAGACATATTGGAGTCTCACATTAAGTGTTAACCCCATGGTGTCGGCTTCAAATGGATTAAAAGATCTTGCGGGTGTCCTATTTGGGGCTACGGACTGACTATTTGACGGCCCAAGATTGTCCATGGACAATGAACTAGTTGTTCTGGAGGAAAGGGTATCGGATTGGGAATCAGAAAGGGTTTCAGCAATATCTGCCAAATTTCCTACCGATTGGGTCCCACTTTCTTGCGTAGGTACTCTAGAAGGTGCCCTAGGCCCTATGGCAGAATCTATAAGACGTCCCGACCGCAAGTGCATAAGGTCAAATTTTTTTGGTTTTTTATGTGTTTTTGTTTTGTTTTGTTTTTGTTTTTTTAAAATAAATAAATAAATAAATAAATAAATAAATATATATATATATATTTTAACCTACCTAATCACTAAATGCAACTAAAATGAGTATGTGTGGTGTAACTATCTATCCTATTTTTTATTATTATATTTTTTAAATAATTTTTTTAAATATGATTTGATATTTTTACTTTTTTTTTAAATTAAATACAAAAATTATGAATCACACTGAAAAAATACTAATTATGCACAAAGTTACAAAAATTAAAAAAAATGCAAGTTATACTAATTATGCAAAAAATTTAAAAAAATAAAGAATTACAAAATATGCAAAAAAGTAGACTCCTAAAAAACACTTTTTTAAATGAAAATGACACTTTTGAATTAAAATTCCATCTCTTATGCATCTTCCTATGCATAAACTCAATTTAGATAAGAATTGACACTTTTGAATTAAAAATCCATCTTTTATGCATCTTCCTATGCATAAATTCAATTTGGATGAGTAACACTTTCGAATTGAAATTCCATTCTTTTATGCCATAAATTCAATTTGGTAGGAATTACACTTTTAGAATAAAAGAATTTCTCTTATACATCTAAGTTATGCATAAAATCCATTTATGATGAAAATCACACTTTTAGTATAAAAAGAATATCTTTTATGCATACCTCTATACATGAAATCCAATATGATAAAAGTAACACTTTTACAATAAAATAATCAACTTTTATGCATACCTCTATGCATGAAATCCAAATATGATAAAAGTCACACTTTTACAATAAAATAATCAACTTTTATGCATACCTCTATGCATGAAATCCAAATATGATAAAAGTCACACTTTTATAATAAAATAATCAACTTTTATGCATACCTCTATGCATGAAATCCAAATATGATAAAAGTCACACTTTTATAATAAAATAATCAACTTTTATGCATACCTCTATGCATGAAATCCAAATATGATAAAAGTCACACTTTTATAATAAAATAATCAACTTTTATGCATACCTCTATGCATGAAATCTAAATATGATAAAAGTACCACTTTTATAATAAAATAATCAACTTTTATGCATACCTCTATGCATGAAATCCAAATATGATAAAAGTCACACTTTTATAATAAAATAATCAACTTTTATGCATACCTCTATGCATGAAATCCAAATATGATAAAAGTAACACTTTTATAATAAAATAATCAACTTTTATGCATACCTCTATGCATGAAATCCAATTATGATAAAAGAAACACTTTTATATTAAAATAATAATTCTTTTATGCATACCTCTATGCATGAAATCCAAATATGATAAAAGTAACACTTTTACAATAAAATAATCATCAATTATGCATAACATAAAAATCAAATTCTCCATGATTACAATAAAATTCTTTCAATTAATCTAGGATGATAATTCCTAGAATATGGTAGGAAGTTCTCTTTTCATGCTTTGAATAAAATTAATTAATCTAGGATGATAATTCCTAGAATATGGTAGGAAGTTCTCTTTTCATGCTTTGAATAAAATTATTTTATGTGTAATTTTTATAAAAATTTTGTCATAGCTCCGCTACTATGAGTGATAAATCTCAATTTATTTTGAAGGATAAAGCTTATCATTAAAGAAATGATTAGAATGATCCCTAATTGGATCATTAACCCAATAATGGGTCGAATCATCAATATTCATGAAATACATAAACTAAAAGCATAGAAAAAAGCCATTAATTTGACCTCAAGCATAGATTAATCTTGGATTAAGGAAAAGCTTTATGAAAAGCTTCATTTGGATTGAGAATGGGTCATGAGTATGACCATTTCTTGAGTGAGAGAGAGAAATTACATAAAAGCCATTAGAATTAAGCATAAATGGAAATTTATGTAATTCGTTACTATCATTAATCAATTAACTTCAATAGCATTCATCAAATTATGTAATTCTTCACTACCATTCATCAATTAACTTCAATAGCATTCAAAAACCATTCCAATTAAGCTTCTCAAGCTTGAGAGGGGTTGAGAAGAGAGAAGCATTGAGAAATTATAGAAAGATCAAAATTCACCATCTACCTTACAAATTGCTTGATTCTTTGTTCACGGTAGAGGCCCCCAACCAATCAATTGGTTAAGTATGTTGATGGAGCCATCAATGGGGATTGAAGAAAGAGGGAAGCTCCAATTTCTTCAATTTGGAGAGAATTTTAGAGAATAGTAGAAATTAGCATTATTTTAGCATAACTCTAGTATAGTAAAATTCTTCTATTTTTTTCAAAGGACTCATGTTCTATTTATAGGAGAGGGAAGCTCCAACCAAAGCTAACTGAATTCTAGAATTTTCCAGATTCAGTTTGGTTGAATTTGGACTAGATTTGGATCTAGTTTGGTTCCTTTTTGATTCGGTTTGGTTCCATTTTGATTTGGTTTGATTCAACAGAGAGGAGAGATAAAAATATCACATTACTTTTGAGTTTAAAACTCATTCAAGCATGTGAAATATGCACCTCCTTTAATGGACTCCCCTTCCTTACATATGTGTCAAAATAGAATTATTATACCCAAAATATCTCATATTTTTAATATTGCTCATAGTTTTTTACTAATAAACCTTGTACATTTTCAACTCTTCATCTTATGTGAGCATTTACTCATTTTTTGATATAAAAAATATCTCATATTTTTTATATTACTCATAGTTTCTTACTAACAAATCTTGTACATAGTCAACTCTTCATCTTATGTGAGCATTTACTCATTTTTGGGTATCTTCTTTTACAAATTGGATTTATCTCCTCCCTACACATGGATTGATGCTATTGGCCCATAGGAACCTTAATTGGACCATAATCCAAAAATTTCTGAAAATCTAGACCCTTAGGCTAAGGTCCTTTATACCCATTTCCAATAAATTCCAATTGCACATTGGAAAGTTCTTTTTGAATTTTTGTTTCAGGGGAACTTATTTTAATAAGATGAGTTATTTTTTTATCCAAAAATATTCATAATCTGAATATTCTCTCTCTAGAATATTTTCTCTCTCTATGTCAAAACAGGTAGATACGAGATCTCTTATATTTCTGAAGAGGGAATTGATTACAGGAGAATATGCTGGACATTTTGAGAGGCTGGGGAGGAATCTTACAACTGGCATAGCTATAGCACCAGCTTATTTAGTTGGGTTCACACTATAGAGAACCCTATTTATGTATTTGGTTAAGTACCTTTCATATGTTAGTACTCTTATCTTTGTATATGGTGTGTTGAGTGTTGAGTGAAGAAGAAGAAGATTTTCAGCCTCTCGGGGCAAGGTTTCTCACTCGGGGCCTCCTCTTGAATGTCCGGGCACGAGACTAGGCTGGTGGTCATTCCAAAAACCGAAACCGAGAAAAAAATCCCATGCCCGGAATGCGGGGACGATTCCACCTTTATGAAATTTTTTAACGATTTTTTCTAACGTGATCAATTCTAAGCTATCCTTCAACTGAATAAACCAGATAGAAGGAAACTATCACTGATATAATTTGATCATTTTAGTAAATTCAACGCTTTTTTCCTGATCTAGGTCAGGCACAGCCGTTGATCCACTTACTGAAAAATTTATCAGGGAATTGTCTAACTACTCGAATCTTAGTGTAATCCTAAGATTTTACAGTTTGATTATTAAAACTCCACTGATTCCAACCTAACCCCATCCGGCCCATAGGTTAGCCACCACCCTACCACTAGAATCGGTGAAACCAAACAAGTACTCACCCACCCATAATTGAATTGCCTTTCTTAACTTTAGCTTTAGAAAACAGATACGCACACACTCCTCTTTATTAAAACTTTAATAAAAACAATCCTTAATAAACAATTTACGGGTTATACATGTCATACTTCAAAATTTCCATTGAGTCTTTGTTTCTCAACAAACCAGTATCACTCTGGACTCTCCGTTTTGAGGCCAGCGAGTCAACAACGAGATCCAGTGAGATAGATTACAAAAAACATAGGTCCATCATATAATATCTTCCTCGACATACGCATGGATGTCCTCGGCACCGCGAGCTCGTGCATCGCCTGGTCAGAACCCTCCAGGATCCTCCTTAGGTGTCCTGGCACTTCACTCAAGGACCGCTTCGTTGGCCCTCGTCCATCGTACCGGAAACGCACCATTTTAACCATACCGAGGCTGGTCAAGACCTCGGCAGGTTTTGCCGCGTGAGCTGTCCCTCGAACACTCCCCACCAGCTGTTGCAACCGAACTTCCCTTAGATAAACATATATGCCAAATGCTCCCTCCAGCATTCTGGCGTAAGAAGGCAGGGTTTCTATGCAAGTTTACAGTTTTGATTTTCGTTTGAATACCATGAGTATATCGTAAATCCGTATCTCAATACTTCTAGATCCAGTTTTCAATTCCAAACAGAATTCTTCAAATTCTGTTAACTTGATCCTTAGATCAAAATCACAAGTCTTAACTTAGTTTCAGATTCGGTGGTGGTGGGTGATTTGAGTACATTTTCCCTGAACTGGGTACATCGTCATTGATTGAAACTGACGAAAAAATTAGGTCTTGGTCAATAATCTAAGTCAGAGTTTAGGTCTAGAAAGGTTCTTCCTAAAATTATCTTCTTGAAAGGTACTATCTCAGTTTCTCTTTTTCTAAAATTTCTTTCGACGAATATTTATTTATAGATTTCAAAAACATGGATTTCTTAAGGAATATTCATTTACATCGATCTTCGATTAAAATTTATCTTTTATGCATACTTCTATGCATTAAAATCAATTATGATAGAAGTAACACTTTTATAATAAAAATTTATCTTTTATGCAAACTTCTATGCATTAAAATCAAATATGATAAAAGTAACACTTTTATAATAAAAATTTATAGTAACACTTTTATAATAAAAATTTATCTTTTATGCATACTTCTATGCATTAAAATCAAATATGATAAAAGTAACACTTTTATAAATAAAATTTATCTTTTATGCATACTTCTATGCATTAAAATCACATATGATAAAAGTAACACTTTTGATATAAAAAAAATTATCCTTTATGCATACTTCTATGCATGAAAATAAAAATGATAAAAGTAACACTTTTGATATATATAAAAATTTATCTTTTATGCATACTTCTATGCATGAATATAAAAAATGATAAAAGTAACACTTTTGATATTAAAAAAATTATCCTTTATGCATACTTCTATGCATGAAAATAAAAATGATAAAAGTAACACTTTTGATATAAAAAAAAATTATCCTTTATGCATACTTCTATGCATGAAAAAAATGATTTTTAGAATATAGAAACCATAAGGATTACTCTTTTAAGAAAATAAAAGATGAATTTTATTTCACTAATTTCTAAAAATTTTGCCATAAGCTCCTTTGTATGGCTGACCATTTTTCAAATTTTTAAGACTTAAAAACTAGTTAAAAGTGTACCAAAATATTGAAACTATCCTAAAGTAAACATTTTTCTACTTAATTGAGATAAACATTATAAAAAACTTGACATTAATCAATTAACCATTCACCTATGATAGAGAATGGTTGGTTTTGCTAGAGAAGAGAGGGGAATGCCTTTCTGTAATGAGCCATAACATTTTTAGAGAAGAGATAAAACATAAAAACCATTTAAAACCATAAAAATCCATAAAATAAGTGAAAAAAAGAGAATCACCAACTTACTAATGACTTTGATAGCCTTCCTTTGGCTTGAGGGTTTGAGGGTTCAACTCTTGATTGAACAAGAGTGGCCACCAATCTTTTGAAGAGGGAAATGTCAAAAACTAGTGAATTATTAATGAATTCACAGTTCTTGGCTTGGGTGGAATAGAGTAACAGTGCATAAACACTATTGAGTTTCAACAAAGGGGAAGGCCTCTATTTATAGGAAAAAGTGAGCTCCTAACCAAACAAACTGATTCTAGAATTTTCCAATTCAGTTTGGTCAATTTTTGACCATTTTTAGGTCATTTGAGCTAACTTTTTGGAACTAGACTTGAGTTAGGAGAGAGGAGCGATGAAATATCTCAATTTTGATGATTTAAAACTCAATCAAGCATGTGAAGTAGGTGCCTCATTAAAGGCTCTCCTCCTTTCTTACATATGTGTCAAAATGGCATCATTATACCTAAAATATCTCATATTTTTGATATTACTCATAGTTTCTTACTAATAAACCTTGTACATATTCAACTCTTCACCTTATGTGAGCATTGAAGGAACTCCCCTTCCTTACACATGTGTCAAAATGGAATCATTATACCCAAAATATCTCATATTTTTAATAATACTCATAGTTTCTTACTAATAAACCTTGTACATATTCAACTCTTCACCTTATGTGAGCATTGAAGGAACTCCCCTTCCTTACACATGTGTCAAAATGGAATCATTATATCCAAAATATCTCATATTTTTAATATTACTCATAGTTTCTTACTAATAAACCTTGTACATAGTCAACTCTTCATCTTATGTGAGCATTTACTCATTTTTGGGTATCTTCTTTTACAAATTGGATTTATCTCCTTCCCACACATGGATTGATCTTATTGGCCCATAGGAACCTTAATTGGACCATAATCCAAAAAATTTATAAAAGTCTAGACCCTTAGGCTAAGGTCCTTTATACCCAATTCCAATTAATTCCAATTGCACATTGGAAAGTTCTTTTTGAATTTTTGTTTCAGGGGAACTTATTTTAATAAGATGAGATATTTTTCTATCCAAAAATATTCAAAATCTGAATATTCTCTCTCTAGAATATTTTCTCTCTCTAGGCTAAAACAGTTAGAAATAAGATCTTTTATATTTCTGAAGAGAGATTTGATTACACGGGAATATGCTGGACATCTTGAGAGGCTGGGGAGGAATCTTACATTCTCTCCCACTTGAAAAACGCGAGATGTCCTCATCTCGAAAACTGGGGGTAATCCCGCAAACAGATCGGCAAAACAGATAGGTTTCATTCTCCCAGGTGGCATCTTCAAAAGGATAGAACTTCCATTTTACTAATAATTCTCTGAGAATTCTGTTCCTGAGAATCTTTTCTCAAACATCGAGAATTTCTTCAGGTTGGAGTTCCATCTGTCCTTAGGTTGAAGAGGTTAGGATTTCATCATCAAGCATATGATTTGGGTTTGGCACATATTTCTTTAGAAGGCTTACATGAAATACATTATGAACTTTGAGATGAGGAGGCAGAAGAAGCTCGTAGGCTAAGTCACCTACTTTCTTTGTAATCAGATATGGCCCACAATATCTGGGTGAAAACTTTTTGTACTTCCCAAGAGATAAGGACCTTCCTTTGTGCCGTACTCGAATGAAGGCCATATCTGCTTCTTTGAATTCTCTATCTGTCCTCTTCTTATCTGCATATTGCTTCTCTCTATCCTGGGCAGATTTTATATCTTTACGAATTGCCTGCGTAAATCTGCTGCTCTATGTCGTCAAGCATCTGTCTGGACATCTCGACCCTAATCAATGGGTCGGACCAAGTTAATGGGGTTAAGCAATCTTGTCCATACAGAGCTTTAAAAGGGCTCATCCCGATACTTTGGTGATAAGAAGCATTGTAGGCGAACTCGACTAGGTGCAGATAGCTTAGCCACTTCTTGGGTTCTCTGCCAAACAGCATGACCAAAGTATATCTTTAATTACTTGGTTTACTCTTTCAGTTTGACCATCAGTCTTAGGGTGATAAGCTGTGCTGAGATCCAAGAAAGTTCCCACTGCTTCGAAAAATGCAGTCCAAAACCTTGAAGTAAATTTGGGATCTCGGTCACTTACTATTCTCCTGGATAGGCCATGCAATCTGAAGATTTCTTTGAGGAACACTCTGGCCACATCCACTGCAGTGTAGGTTTCTTTTACTGGAATCAGATGGGCAACTTTTGTTAGTCTATCGACTACCACGAAGATGGAGTTGTAACCTGATTGCACTGAAGGTAATCCAGTAATGAAGTCCATACTGATACATTCCCACTTCATCTGGGGGATGTCCAATGGATGTAACTTCCCAGGCATTTTTACTCTCTCAGCTTTGACTTTCTGGCATGACAGACATTGACTTTCTGGCATGACAGACATTGACGTACATGATTCAGTACATCCTTTTTCAGACCAGGCCAAAAGAAGCTTTTCTTTACGGACATGTAGGTCTTGATGAAACCTGGATGTCCTGCAATAAGGCTTTCATGGGCTTCATTCAGAATTTGCCCTTTGGTTCCCTCATCATTGGGGATGCATAGCCTGCGATTATAATACATAATGCCATCATCCAGGCTGTACCCTTGAACTCTGTTCAACTCCTATAGAGTTTTGCTTTCCTGCATAAGTAGGATAGCAATAGGGCCAAAGAATCTATCCTGTATGATCTTCTCACTTGATTGAATAATCAAAGGATTTGATATTATAGTAATTGCAAGCAAGGAGGCTTTTCTGCTGAGAGCATCTGCTACCACATTCTCTTTGCCTGGGCGGTACTTGATTTCAAAATCAAATTCCTACAAGGTCTGCATCCACCTTCTTTGGCGCATGTTCAGTTCCTTCTGAGTAAACATCCACTTTAAGCTCTGATGATTTGTCATCAAAGTAAATCTTTTTCCCAGTAGGTAATGTCTCCACAACTTTTAAGGCATAGACTACTGAAAGCAATTCCAAGTCGTGGACAGCATAATTCCTCTCATGCGTTCTGAGCTTTCGGGATTCATAGGCCACTGCATGACCTTCCTGCATGAGTGCACCTCCCAAGGCAAAACCACTTGCATCAGTTACTACCTCAAAGGGTAGAGAGAAATCTGGCAGCTTCAGAACGGGACTGGTTACCAAGGCGGTCTTCAGCTTATCAAAAGCACTTTGGCACTTGGCAGACCATTGAAATGGGATATTCTTTTTGAGAAGGTTAGTCAGGGGAGAAGCTATGAGAGCATACTTTGGTATAAAAATTCTATACCAACCAGTCAATCCCAAGAATCCTCTGACTTCTTTCACTGACTTTGGTTCGGGCCAATCTATGACAGCTTGGATTTTTACAGAATCTGGAGAAATTCCATCTTTGGATACCAGAAAGCCCAAGTATTCAACGCGGTCTGCAGAGAAAGTGCATTTTCTCTTTTTTGCAAAGAGTTGATGCTTCCTTAGAATCTCAAGAACTTTTCGGACATGAGTCTCATGGTCAGCTGCATTCCTTGAGTAAATCAGAATGTCATCAAAGAAAACTAGAACAAATTCATCCAAGTATTCTCTGAGGATGTCCTGCATTAGGCGATTGAATGTAGCTGGGGCATTAGTTAATCCAAACGGCATGACAGTAAATTCATAATGCCTATAGCGAGTATTGATGGCTGTTTTTGGTATATCTGGATCATTGATCCTGATCTGGTAATACCCGGATTTGAGATCTATTTTTGTGAAGATCTGGGCTCCATTTAGCCTGTCCAAAAGCTCATCAATCCTTGGGATAGGATACTTATTCTTAACTGTCCTGATTTAGACCTCTGTAGTCCACACAGAGTCTAAGCGTTCCATCTTTCTTTTTCTGAAAAAGAACTAGCGCACCCCAAGGTGAAACACTGGGTCTTACAAACCCTTGTTCTAACAGCTACCTAAGTTGTTCCTTGAGTTTGATGGCTTCAGGAATTGGCATTTTGTATGAGCGTAGGGCTATTGGTTGAGCTCCGAGGGTCAATTCAATCACATGATCTACTTCCCGAATTGGAGGCATTTCAGTTAGCTTTGCTGGGAATAGATCATCAAATTCACTTAACCATTCTGGTTCTTTAGCTTTAAGCTTTGAGTTTACTGGGTTCATTTTGACAACATAAATTTGTTGCTTCTTCCTAAGTCCTTTCAGTAACCTGGAAGCTTTTACTAACTGAAGGTTTGGGGCTCCAGAAACTCCAGTTCCTTGGACTTTGTTCCCGTGAAGGTCATGGAAGGAAATAGTTCCATTGTGACAGTGTATGTCAGCTTGATTTTTGTGGAGCCAATCCATTCCAAGGATCCCGTCAAAAACCCCTAGAGGTAAGACTTTGAACTGACAGTCGGTTATGTTGCCATCTAGATTGAACTGGATAAGATCTGTCTCATGGCTAGTGAAAAGAATCTTCCACTGGCCAATTCAACTTGCATAGGTTTCCCTGATTTCTGTTCTAAGACTAGCTTACGCAAGCATCCAAGGGAAATGAAAGAATGAGAACTTCCTGAATCAATCAAAAGCTTAAAAGGCTTACCCTGATACTCTGCTAGAGTATGGATGACGGAGAACTGCTGGTTAGGCCCTTGATTTTCAATTGCAGCATAGATCTGCCCTTTTTCCTCTTCAACTACATCTAAAATTGTGACTACTCTGGCTGCTATAGTAGTCTGAGGTAGAACTCTTTCTCTTTGGTTGCCCCAGTTCTGGGAAGGAGTTCTGAGATTACTCTGGATAGAGGCAGATGGCTGAGCTGGAGTTCTTCTGGGGTTTCCCTGGCTTGGGCAAGACGGACCCTGATTGGATTGGAATGTAGGGGTTGGTCTCTGAATTCGGGGTCCTTGACTTCCCTGTCCCCTTGACATGGCAGGACCGGGGGTAGTCTTTTAACTGGTGACCAAAACCCTGGCATCCAAAACATCGGTTTTCAATTCTGAGCTCATCCTTCTGATTTTTTGAAAGAGGTGGGGTTCCTGAGAAAGTACTCTGGGAGAAGGGTCTTCCTTCACTTTTGAATCTTCCTGCATCCTGATTCTGATTCGGGCCTTGCGGCCTCTTTGGGGGTGGAAAGTTTGAAGTACTTCCCTGGGCTTGGAATCTTTTAAAGTTAGAGGGTGCAGGTTTTGGTGGGACCTTTACTACAAAGGCTTTGGCAAAATCTTTTGCCATTCTTACTGCTTCAGCCATGGACACTGGCTTGGCATTTTTGACCAGTGTGTCCAAGGGTTTGTTCATTCCTCGAATAAACCTGGCCATGAGTTGCTCTTCATCAAGAGGTGGTGAATATTTGAGTAGAAGAGCAAAGGCCTGGTGATATTCCTCGATGGTTTTGCTCTCTTGCTTTAGTTCTAAGAATTCGTTCATTTTGGTTTCTAAAAATCCAGGAGAGAAAATCTCTTTCTTAGATAGGTTTTTAGATCATTCCAGGATTGAGTATTTTTGTCCATATGGTTGGTGTCACAATGGTTCCTCCATGCTACCCTGGCTGTTTCCACTATTTTCAGTCGGGCAAGAGCCATTTTGCTCTGCACATTGTAGCCTGTGACGTCAAAATACTCTTCCATGGCTTCCACCCATTTCTCCATAGCCTCGCCCAGGTTCTCCCCTTCTCCTTTGAAGGGTCCTGGGCTGAGTCCTATGAAGAGCCTTGCGAACATCAAGGTCAAGTTTGTCATCTTCAGAGACAGGGTCTGGCTGACCACGGTTTCCTCGTCTCATGATTCTGCCAAAAATTTATATATTATTAAATTTTTATTTTGATATTATCCACGAGATCCTAAGACTTAAAAGTTTCAGAAAACAATTTCTTAGACAAGACAATGATCTTATTGGAGATCTATGACATATATCCGATAACGGAATTTTCTTTATCAGATCGTCAATAAATAATCACTTATACAACAGGGAATTTTTTTTTCTCCAGAAAACATTTTTATATAAAAGTTACAATATATACATAGAGTAGCTTGGCTCCAAAATTCAAAATCTCTTCGAGAGACGCATAAGAGGACCGTACTTGGCCATAGTCATGCCCTGTTACATAAGTTCTCTAACTCCAAAGGGAGCTATTATTTTCTCCTTAGGGATAAATCGACTAAGGAGTCTATAAATTCGGCATGAAAGTGTGAAATTCCGAGGTGTTGAATGATAATGAGAGGTTCTCCCATACATAAAAGATAAATTTTATTATAAAAGTGTTACTTTTATCATATTTGATTTTAATGCATAGAAGTATGCATAAAAGATAAATTTTTATTATAAAAGTGTTACTTTTATCATATTTGATTTTAATGCATAGAAGTATGCATAAAAGATAAATTTTTATTATAAAAGTGTTACTTTTAACATACTTGATTTTAATGTATAGAAGTATGCATAAAAGATAAATTTTTATTATAAAAGTGTTACTTTTATCATATTTGATTTTAATGCTAGAAGTATGCATAAAAGATAAATTTTTATTTATAAAAGTGTTACTTTTATCATATTTGATTTTAATGCATAGAAGTTTGCATAAAAGATAGATTTTTATTATAAAAGTGTTACTTTTATCATAATTGATTTTAATGCATAGAAGTATGCATAAAAGATAAATTTTAATCGGAGATCGACGTAAATGAATATTCCTTAAGAAATCCATGTTTTTGAAATCTGTAAATAAATCTTCATCGAAAGAAGTTTTAGAAAAAGAGAAACTGAGATAGTACCTTTCGAGAAGATAATTTTAGGAAGAACCTTTCCAGACCTAAACTCTGACTCAGACTATTGACCAAGACCTAATTCCTTCATCAGTTTCAATCAATGACGATGTACCCAACTCGGGGAAAATGTACTCAAATCACCCACCGAATCTGAAACTAAGTTAAGACTTGTGATTGTTGCATGACGAATGAAGATCAATACAAGGATGCAACAAAAAAGACACTTAGGGCTCTTGAAAAGAGTTCCAAGTTGTAGATGAATGTGGGAGAGAGCTTGACAATAATCCCACATGGGAACTTTTGGGAGTTCTAGAGTTTTTGTATAAAAGGTGGCCCATTTGAGAGCTAGAGAGGACTCTTTGGTCATTTGGTTGAGAGGCTCATAGAGAGAGCTTGCTCCATAGCTCCTTCTCATGTGCTCTCCCAAGGCTCTCCATCTCCATTCATGCTTCAATCTTGTACTCTCTATTCTCTACATTTTCAATGATATGAGGTTATGGTCTACACACTTGCTAATCTAGATTTCTTAATGATGTTTTGATGCTAAAATCTGATTTGTAGAGTGCATGTGATGAAGCTTGTGCATGAAATGATGTGTAGTTGAGGCTTGTGTGATAGCTCTTTGCATGTTAGATTCTTTGCATAAGTTGCATTTTTATGCTTAAGTGTAGCCTAATCTTGATGCTTTGATTATGTTAGATTGATTGCTTGAGTGTTGAAGAAGGATTGAGTAGGACTAGAAGTCATTAGTGTGTGGTTAACTAATCTTCACCCATTCGGGATAGCCTCTATGCGCTAACCGGGTTGCATTCACGGATTGACAAAGTGTGTGGGTTGGAGTGTAGCCTCCGCTATGCTATGATGTCCCAAACAATGGCGCCGCTGCCGGGGAACGCACACCTAAGTTAGTGAAGGGTGTTAACCATTACTTCTTACTAAGTGCTCCATTGATTGCAAAATCGTGGATTAGGGTAGATTAGAGTAGAGTTTGCAAGGGCATTGAGTGTGTGATCTCAAGGGCGCCTTGTGTGTTTTCGGTTTTTTGATTAGAAGCAAAAAAAAAATTAAAACCCCATTGCGGTAGAGAAATCCCGCGATTAATCAGATTTATGTACTTTCTGTTTTTGTATTTTTGATGGGGTTGGCAAGAGGTTGGTAGGAGGTGTTGGAGGCGGTTTTTTTTTTAACATATACATAGAAAGAGGCTGCAGTGAAGTTGTGTGGGGAGGCATCTTCATCGGGCGCAGTACCAAAAAAAAAAGAAATATATATATATATATTTATATATATATATTTCTTTTATATATTTATTCGTGGCTGCTGTAGACAGGCGAAGGACTGTTGGGGCGTCGACAGCTGAAGGGAGTGGAAGGACAGTTGGAACGCCGGCTGAAAGGAGAGCGAAGGCAGCTTTAAAAATATATATATATACATATATATATATGAAAGAAAGTAACAGGGGTGGGTTAGTCCCTCACCAAGGGAGTGGCTCATGAAGGAGTCACCACTTAGCATCTCACGGGAGAAGCTCACCATTGATTCTTGGAACAGATAACATTATCATGAATGAGCCATAATCCCATTTACATTGGTATTTATACTCCACCCAAGAGTTCACACCTACTTACTAGTTGTCCATGGCCTTGGGCCCATAATGCTTTCTTACAAACCATCCCTTCCCCAATGGTTTCATCCTCGAAACCTCAAATGAATACCCCAAATTCGGAGAAGAATGTTCCATGTGGCTGAATTTACACCAACCCATATTGCTCTATCAATGCTTCATATCCCTCCAATGCTGAAATAGGTTGCCATTAAGCTTCTTCCTTAGGTAAACCTTTCCATTGAACAAGATACTCCACCAAGGTACGAGTGCGAAGTACCTTTTTCCTTGTACCCAAGATAGCTTCTGGAATGTATTCAATCATTCCCTCTTCATTCATTGGAGGTAACTCATCAACCATTTGATCGATCATACCCACATATCCTTTCAAGTGAGAGACATCAAACACATCATGAATCTTTGTTGTAGATGGAAGTAAGAGTTGATATGCAACCTCCCCAACTCTTCGTATCACTTGATAAGGACCATAATAGCGATGAGCTAGTTTGGTGTTGGTGCTTCCCTTCAAAGACGTCAATCTATCCACCACAACATACAAGCTGTCCCACCCTTTCTTTGTGCGCGGAAGGTTAGTAATGAAATCCATTGATATATGACTCCATTTGCCTTCGGGAATGGGCAATGGCTGAAGCAAACCTCCCGGTTTATGTGTAGGATCCTTGTTCAATTGACATGACCGGCACCCACTTACATAAGCATGAATGCTCTTCCACATCCCCTTCCAAAAGAAACTTTTCCTTATTGCATCAAAGGTTTTGTAGACACCCAACTGACCAGCCATAGGAGTACAATGCATCTCTTCCATGATCTTCTTGATAAATGATGAAGTAGGAACCAAGTAGACTTTTCCTTTGTAGTAGAGGAGACCATTTTTCAACTCATAATGGGGTAACTCTTCACATACACCTTGCTGTAATTTCTGCACTATTTGTGAGGTTTCTTCATCAAACAAGTACTCTTCTTGTATCTCCATGATCCAATCTTTATGCACCTCAGAAATAGCATACAATGAGCAGGCCCACATACGAGACAAGGAATCGGCAACCACATTTTCTTTGCCCTTTGTGTATGTGATTTCAAAATCATAGTTTTGTAGTGTTGCTACCCACCTTCTTTGCTTAGGAGACAAATTGGGTTGTGTGAGGAAATACTTCAGCACCCTATGATCACTTCTCACATAAAAATGACTCCCATATAAGTAATGGTGCCATTTCTTGATAGCATGGAGTATAGCAATCATCTCTTGCTCATACACATGGAGTTCTCTTTCTTTGTCATTCAGCTTTCTACTTTCATAAGCAATGACTCCATGGTCTTGGTAAAGTACCGCACCAATCCCTCTTCCACTTGCATCCGCCCTTATTGTGAAAGGTTTGGTGAAGTTTGGACATACCAAAATAGGTGCTGATGTGAGCATCTTCTTCATATCTTCAAAGCTTTTGTTGGCAATGGCATCCCAAAAGAAGGTTTCCTTCTTCAATTTGTCCGTCATTGGGGCTGCAATTTCTACATAGTGGGCAATAAAGCGCCTATAGAATGAAGATAACCCCAAAAATCCCCTCAATTGAGTAGTGTTTGAAGGAACCGGCCAATTCCTAATACATTCCACTTTCTTTGGATCCACACAAATGCCATCCTTGCTCACAATGTGACCCAAATATTCCACCTCATGTGCCATGAAGGTACATTTTGTCTCCTTAACATACAACTTGTTTTGCCTCTCAAGACCTCCAAAACCTCTTTCACGTGCTTCAAATGCACTTCCTCATGTTTGCTATAGATAAGTATGTCGTCGAAAAAGACCAATACAAACTGGTAGAGGAAAGGTTGAAGCACTTTGTTCATCAATGCTTGAAAAGTTGCTGGTGCATTGCATAATCCAAACGGCATAACCATGAATTGGTAAAGACCCCTTTCTGTACGAAATGCTGTTTTGAACTCATCACCACTTTTCATCCTTATTTGATGGTATCCGGAACGCAAATCAATCTTTGAAAAGCATGTGGCACCCTTCAACTCATCCAAAAGATCATCCACCCTTGGTATTGGAAAACAATTTTTGATGGTGATCTTATTCAAATCACGGTAATCAATGCACATGCGGAAAGTACCATCCTTTTTCTTCACAAGTAGCACCGGAGAAGCAAAAGGAGATTGACTTGGTTCAACCCATCCCATGTCAATGAGTTCTTTGACTTGCTTTGCCACCTCTTCCGTTTCAACCTTTGACAAACGATAGGGAGGCTTGTTGATTGGTTTGGCATTTGGTTCCAAATCAATAGCGTGATCAACACTCCTCTTTGGCCGCATTGATTTTGGCATGGTAAACACATCTTCATAATCCTTGAGTAGCTTAACCATGTCCACATTTTTGATGCAATCCTTTTTGCTATTATCTTCCTCTTTGCAAAGCTGTAGTACATAAACATAGCCCTCTTTCTTGAACTCTTTCTTCATTTGAGTAGCATTGATCATGAAGAGCTTGGACCCTTGCATTCCATTCAATGTAATAACCCCTCCATGATGCACAAAACTCATGAAACTTTTCTGTAAGTTCATGGTAAAAGAGTTCAAAGTGGACAGCCAATCACATCCAAGTACTATGTCAATTGGTCCCAACTCAATCACCAAAAGATCAACTTTGCAAGAGTAGCTCTTGGACAACTCCAATTCTGTACTTTGACACTTCATATTGCAACCCATTGAATCACCATTGGCCACTTATGTGTAGCATTCAAGCATTCATAATGCATAAAGAGCAGCATGAATGGCCATGATTAAAGTCCAATTTCTAAAAATTAGGGTTTTATGTGTAATAAAACCCTAATTCACTCCATAGCTTGAAAGAATGCTTCAAAATTGTAAGGAAGTGATGGAGCAACTCACCAATGTCACCTGGGAAGCCTTAATGCTTGAATTTGTTGAAGGAGATGACGATTAGGGTCACTTTGGTGAAAAACGTGGGCAGCTTTGGTAGTGATTTTCAGCCAAATTGGGAGCCCCATTGCTCATGGAAAATAGGTGAAATACTTCATAAAACATTGCTAGATACATGAGAGACTCAATGCCCTTTGCTCATGTTGAGATTCCATGGCTAGGGTTTGCAAGAAAGCTCCCAAACAAAAAAACGTTTTTGATTAACAACTGCTAATCAAGATTAGAAATTTTCCCCAATTTAGTCCATTCATTCAAAAAAAATAGGTCCATGTGCTCAGATTTGAACCACAAACTCTACCTTAGCCATATCCCCTTCCCCCATGAATCAAATGAAGCAGAAATTTCACGAAATGAGAAGAAGAAAAGAAAAATTAAAAATCATGGATCAAAAGCCATGCTCTGATACCAATGAAAGAAAGTAACAGGGGTGGGTTAGTCCCTTACCAAGGGAGTGGCTCATGAAGGAGTCACCACTTAGCATCTCACGGGAGAAGCTCACCATTGATTCTTGGAACAGATAACATTATCATGAATGAGCCATAATCCCATTTACATTGGTATTTATACTCCACCCAAGAGTTCACACCTACTTACTAGTTGTCCATGGCCTTGGGCCCATAATGCTTTCTTACAATATATATATATTTATACGTCTGACGTGGCAGCTGGTCGTCTGCATCGAGTGCAGTTTATATATATATATATATATATAATTTTGTTCGTCGACAAGGCAGGAGGAGGGGGGCGTCTGCAGTGGGTGCAGACGACAGAAGGCACAGGGGGCAGCGTTGGCCGGTGTGGAGCTGCAGTGTGCACAGACTGCAGACGGCGGGCGGGCAGCTATACATTGGAGGGACGTGCCAGTGGAAGTTGAGCAAGGCGGCTGGCAGCGAAGTAGGCTGCAGCTTGCGAAGGAAGAAGAGCTGTGGAAGGCGTCGGCGTCGGAAGCTGAGTGTAGGTGGCTGAGCGAAGCTAAGTGTAGGTGGCCGAGCGAAGCTGTGGGCGGCATTGTGAAAGTGAAGCTGTGGGCAGCAGGCAGAAGGCGACGGAGAGGAAGGCGTCGTCGGACGTGGCAGCAGCCTGTAGAAGCAGCAAGGAGTGAAGGCGCTGTCTGCATCGGAGCTGTGGGGCGTCGTCTGCAACTGACGCGACAGAAAGCGGAGTGTAAGAGCAGCGGCAGAAAGCGCAGTTGAAGGCGTCGGTGTGGAGGCGAAGGCAAAGGTTGGCTGCAGAGCTGAAAGGCCTGCAATTAAGGTTGGGTAGGCGGCCAAAAGGAGGCGGCAGCAGTGGAGAAGAAGGTGCAACCACATGCGTGCCAGCGAAAAATCCGGGAGGTGGCGAGCGGTGGAGGATAAGGTTAGTGAATTTCTTTTTTTTTAAATTTTAGTTATTTTTCATGTTTTTGTATTTTTTTAAACAAAAATAATAATAATAAATAAATAAAAACAACAAAACAATAAATATATATATATATATATAATTCTTTTAAAAAAAAAAGAGAAAAAGAGATTTAAAAAAAAGAAAGAAAGAAAAAGAAAAAAAGAAAAAAAAACCCATAAAATAATAAATTTATTTTTTTTAAAAGGAGAAAAAAAAGAAACAATTTTTATTTTCATATTTTGAGTCCATTAACATTTTTAAAATTTTTGTAAAATTTTGCATAATTAAAGTAGCTTGCATTTTTTATTTTTATTTTTTTAGAATTTTTGTAATTGCGTGCATAATTAGTAGATTCATATTTTTTGTAATTGGTACGAAATTTATTAGTTTTAAAAAAAACAACAAAAGGAGAAGAAAACAAAAGAAAACAAAAGAAAAGAAATAGAAATTAAAAAAAACATAAAAAAACTTTAAATAGATGTGGATGTATGGATGTGAATGTGAATGAAGATGTGGATGTGGATGTGGATGTGGATGTGGATGTAGATTCGGATGTAGATGTATGTATGTGGATGTGGGATAAGATGTATATGGGATGTGTTAGGGTGAGAATGGATGTATGGATGTAGATGCGGATGTATGTATGTATGTGGATGTGGATGTAAGAATGAGGATGTGAAAATGGACGTATGTATGTAGATGTGGATGTATGGATGTGAATGTGAATGAAGATGTGGATGTGGATGTGGATGTATTGATGTAGATTCGGATGTAGATGTATGTATGTGAATGTGGATGTATGAATGAGGATGTGAAAATAGATGTATGCATGTAGATGCGTATGTATGAATGTGAAACTGGATGTATGTATAATGTGGATGTATGAATGAGGATGTGAAAATAGATGTATGCATGTAGATGCATATGTATGAATGTGAAATTGGATGTATGATGTGGACGTAAGAACATGGATATGTATGTAGAATAATGAATGTGAATGTGTATGTGAAATAATGTGTAGTCTATATGAGTGAATGGATGAGAATGAGTACACATTGAATGGAATAGGGAATAAGTAATGTGGTCCGAGAGTGGATAATGTGGAAAGACGAGAGTTCGTTATAAAAACTGTATTTTGTGACTGTTTGTAAATGACTGTTTTATGTCAAGAATGCTGGGGAAGCATTTTGACCGTCTTGGGGGATTAAGGTCATGAAGATCGAACTGATAAAGTTGCAACTGCTGACGGAGAGTCAATAGAGGACGTCTCGCGTAGCAAGGTCGGCCGAGGTCTTGACCAGCCTCGGTTCGATTTAAATGGTGAGCTTCCGGTACGGTGGATTAGGGACCAAGGAAGCGGCCTATGAGTGAAGCGCTAGGTCACCTGCGAAGGATCCTAGAGGGTGCTGACCATATAGTGCTCGGGCTCTGGGTTGCTGAAGATACCCACACGTGCGTCGAGGAAGATATTGGAACAAGGAGCAAGAGTTATTTTTTGAAACCGGGCATGGATCTGGTTGATTGACCTTGCTGGTCCTCAACGGATGAGTCCATGGCTCTTTTATATGGATTTGTGGGTTGATCTTGCTGATCTTCCACGGAGATTCCATTCTATTATATGAATATATTGCCAGTTACTATGAGCTAGGAACTATGGAAAAGGCCCCTGATGAGTGAACAGGTGGTGAGCGTTCTGGTTGCCAATGATGCCATAAGTATACCGATGAATGAATGACTGAAAATAAGGATTCAACCATAGACTTTGAGAATTGTCATCAGTGACATAATGGTTTCATTAAAAGATTGTTTTAAAGTTAGCTGATGCTAAGAAAAAGGCAATTTCATATTGGGTGTGTAAGTGGTGTGACTAATTTTATGTTTGCATGAAATTTCGGCTAGGGGGCCTTGGAACTCTTTTCCTTGGTACCCGGGACAAAACCTAACCAAATTCTTAATTGGATCCCATCACTATAGTGGTTGGGCGGTTGGCTAACCCATGGGACTGGATGGGGTTAGGCTGGACTGATGGATCCGTAAATCGAGACTCAATTTCTGTTATTACGATAGATAAAGTAAATCTTGGATAGTAATTGTTCTATGGATAGGAATCAACGGCTGTGCCTCTTGATGGGAAAAAAAGCGTTGATCCCAATGATCCAAGTGCAAGTTTCTTCCTTGATCTGACCGAGTATCTTTATAGGTGCAGTCCGATCAGCGTGATCAGTAATGATCTTGACTACGTTAGAGTAAAAAGTTATCCTGGTGGAATCGCCCGTGCTTTCCGGGTAAGGGAAGTTTTTCCGGGTTCGGTTTTGGAAAAACCGACGGATTAGTCTCTTGTTCGGATATCCGTGGGACGAGACCCCGAGTGTGAGACCCCTGTCCCGCGCGAGAAGTGCTACTTTCGCTGCTAGTACCCCGAATCCGTTGCTCGGTGGGGACAGGGATCTCTCAGTTGGTATCAGAGCCAATTGGCTAATAAAGATCAACTGAAAAGCCAAATATGTCAAAAATTTATCAAGTAGCACAAAAGGTTATAATTGTGTGATTTAATTCATACAAATTGATATTCAAACTAATTTCGTAAATTAGTAATTGAGTCTTCAAATGGAAGTACCATAATTGAGTCTTCAAATGGATGACAAATTGAGAACTTACTTGTCTGAAATTTCCGTAGAGGAATGTTCATAAAGAAATTTTTCGATCTAAGAGATGAATGATATGATTTGAATGAATTGTTATTTAATGATGAGTTCTATTTAAGGGATAATTATCCCCGTATTCTGTTGGGTTGACTAGAATATAAGGAACCCTAGAATAAATTGGATCTTAAGAAAAAGAGTTGTCCTCTACTTTGCTAGATGAGGACATCTCGCACTTTTTAAGCGGGGTAGAATGTAAGATTCCTCCCCCAGCCTTCGAGGCATGCAGGAGTAAGAATCTCCCTTCCCTCTCTAAAATAAAAGAAAGATTCTGTTTGAAAAGGAAAGACACTTTCCCCAGAATACTTCTCAGGAGCCCACTTGTTTTAAGGATTCAGAACGATGAGTTCAGAAGTGAGAACCGGTGTTTTGGATGCCAAGGTTTTGGTCATCAGTTAAAAGACTACCCGACTCCTACCATGAAAAGGGCACAGGGAAGTCTAGAACCCAAATTCAGAGACCAATTCCTTCATACCAATCTAATCAGGGTCCGTTCTCGGGCAAGATTGCTTAACTCCATTAACTAGTTCCGACCCATTGATTAGGGTCGAGATGACCAGTCAAATGCTTGGCGACATAGAGCAACAGATGCAGGCAATTCATAAAGATATAAACGCTGCCCACCAGGATCGATAGAGATAATATACAGATAAGAAGAGGACAATCAGAGAATTCAAAGAAGCAGTTATAGTCTTCATTTGAATACGGACCAAAAGAATTTCTTTATCTCTAGGGGAGTATAAGTAGTTATCCCCCAGATATTGCGAACCAAAGAAAGTAGGTGACTTAGCCTACGAACTTCTTTTGTCTCTTCATCTCAAAGTTCTTAATGCCTTCTATAGAAAAATGTGCCAAACCCAAATCAGGGAAAGACGGTAAAACTTCAGTGGCAAGATACCGTTGGCTTCTAAGTTACGCTAGCTCCTTCCTTTATATAACTCGTAACTTTTACTTGTCGCTCACAGTAATCTTACTTCCATCGATCTCCTTTCTTTCTTAATCTCCTTTATGGCTTGGCAACAGGAATTAGTTTTATCCATGATGATTTCTCACCTTCAAGACGCAAGCGAGTCTGTGAAGAAGGATTTTATAGAACAGTATGAGCGCTCACTTTTTCCTCACTTAGGAACTTCTGTAGCTCAGACTAAATGGCGGACCTATCAAGATATAACTAGGGTAACACCCTGGGGTCAGCAGCACTTTCGTAACAATGTCCGCTTGGCCATGGTTATTGAAGCCTTAGGTTTGGGTCCCCGATACTACTGCGTCATGAGATCAAGACATCTTGGGTTTTCTGAGCGGGTCTTCTTACTGGCGTGTTTTCTTCCTCATCAGAAGATATGCCTTTACCCCGTTTTTGTCTTGCCTCTCAGAGGTCCTTTTATTAGATCACCTCATTCCACTGAGATAGGTGCGGTAATAACCAACAGAATTATTCCCATAGGTGAGTTACCTTATACGTGCGCAGCTTGTGAGTACTGCTTTTGTGATCATATGATGGACGGGCTTATGGAAGTGTAAAGAGTTCTTCTATCCTTACTGTATATGTTCCAAGAATGAATAAAGTTTAAATCTTGTTCTTGTCTTGACCCTTACTCTCTTTGAGACTTTTTTATTTGGTGGTTAATCTTAATTAAATCTTTCTCTAAGTCTCATGTTCGTGCATCTTGCGAAATTATCCCAAGTTTGCGAGATGAGGACATCTCACGTTTTTCAAGTGTGAGAGAATGTAAGATTCCTCCCTAGCCTCTCAAAATGTCCAGCATATTCCCCTGTAATCAATTCCCTCTTCAGAAATATAGGAGATCTCGTCTCTACCTGTTTTGACATAGAGAGAGAAAATATTCTAGAGAGAGAATATTCAGATTATGAATATTTCTGGATAGAAAAATAACTCATCTTATTAAAATAAGTTCCCCTGAAACAGAAATTCAAAAAGAACTTTCCAATGTGCAATTGGAATTTATTGGAAATGGGTATAAAGGACCTTAGCCTAAGGGTCTAGATTTTCAGAAATTTTTGGATTATGGTCCAATTAAGGTTCCTATGGGCCAATAGCATCAATCCATGTGTAGGGAGGAGATAAATCCAATCTGTAAAAGAAGATACCCAAAAATGAGTAAATGCTCACATAAGATAAAGAGTTGACTATGTACAAGGTTTATTAGTAAGAAACTATGAGTAATATCAAAAATATGAGATATTTTTGATATCAAAAAATGAGTAAATGCTCACATAAGATGAAGAGTTGAAAATGTACAAGGTTTATTAGTAAAAAACTATGAGCAATATTAAAAATATGAGATATTTTGGGTATAATAATTCTATTTTGACACATATGTAAGGAAGGGGAGTCCATTAAAGGAGGTGCATATTTCACATGCTTGAATGAGTTTTAAACTAAAAAATAATGTGATATTTTTATCTCTCCTCTCTCTTGAATCAAACCAAATCAAAATGGAACCAAACCGAATCAAAAAGGAACCAAACTAGATCCAAATCTAGTCCAAATTCAACCAAACTGAATTGGAAAATTCTAGAATTCAGTTAGCTTTGGTTAGAGCTTCCCTCTCCTATAAATAGAACATGAGTCCTTTGAAAAAAATAGAAGAATTTTACTATACTAGAGTTATGCTAAAATAATGCTAATTTCTACTATTCTCTAAAATTCTCTCCAAATTGAAGAAATTGGAGCTTCCCTCTTTCTTCAATCCCCATTGATGGCTCCATCAACATACTTAACCAATTAATTGGTTGGGGGCCTCTACCGTGAACAAAGAATCAAGCAATTTGTAAGGTAGATGGTGAATTTTGATCTTTCTATAATTTCTCAATGCTTCTCTCTTCTCAACCCCTCTCAAGCTTGAGAAGCTTAATTGGAATGGTTTTTGAATGCTATTGAAGTTAATTGATGAATGGTAGTGAAGAATTACATAATTTGATGAATGCTATTGAAGTTAATTGATTAATGATAGTAAAGAGTTACATAAATTTCCATTTATGCTTAATTCTAATGGTTTTTATGTAATTTCTCTCTCTCACTCAAGAAATGGTCATACTCATGGCCCATTCTCAAATCAAATGAGGCTTTTCATAAAGCTTTTCCTTAATCCAAGATTAATCTATGCTTGAGGTCAAATTAATGGCTTTTTTCTATGCTTTTAGTTTATGTATTTCATGAATATTGATGATTCAACCCATTATTGGGTTAATGATCCAATTAGGGATCATTCTAATCATTTCTTTAATGATAAGCTTTATCCTTCAAAATAAATTGAGATTTATCAGTCATAGTAGCGGAGCTATGGCAAATTTTTTATAAAAATTACACATAAAATAATTTTATTCAAAGCATGAAAAAAGAACTTCCTACCATATTCTAGGAATTATCATCCTAGATTAATTAATTTTATTCAAAGCATGAAAAGAGAACTTCCTACCATATTCTAGGAATTATCATCCTAGATTAATTGAAAGAATTTTATTGTAATCATGGAGAATTTGATTTTTATGTTATGCATAATTGATGATTATTTTATTGTAAAAGTGTTACTTTTATCATATTTGGATTTCATGCATAGAGGTATGCATAAAAGAATTATTATTTTAATATAAAAGTGTTTCTTTTATCATAATTGGATTTCATGCATAGAGGTATGCATAAAAGTTGATTATTTTATTATAAAAGTGTTACTTTTATCATATTTGGATTTCATGCATAGAGGTATGCATAAAAATTGATTATTTTATTATAAAAGTGTGACTTTTATCATATTTGGATTTCATGCATAGAGGTATGCATAAAAGTTGATTATTTTATTATAAAAGTGTGACTTTTATCATATTTGGATTTCATGCATAGAGGTATGCATAAAAGTTGATTATTTTATTATAAAAGTGTGACTTTTATCATATTTGAATTTCATGCATAGTGGTATGCATAAAAGTTGATTATTTTATTATAAAAGTGTGACTTTTATCATATTTGGATTTCATGCATAGAGGTATACATAAAAGTTGATTATTTTATTATAAAAGTGTGACTTTTATCATATTTGAATTTCATGCATAGAGGTATGCATAAAAGTTGATTATTTTATTGTAAAAGTGTTACTTTTATCATATTGGATTTCATGTATAGAGGTATGCATAAAAGATATTCTTTTTATACTAAAAGTGTGATTTTCATCATAAATGGATTTTATGCATAACTTAGATGCATAAGAGAAATTCTTTTATTCTAAAAGTGTAATTCCTTCCAAATTGAATTTATGCATAAGAAGATGCATAAAAGATTGATTTCTAAATTCAAAGTGTCATTCTCATCTAAATTGAATTTATGCATAGGAAGATGCGTAAAAGAATGAAATTTCAATTCAAAAGTGTTATTCTCATCCAAATTGAATTTATGCATAGGAAGATGCATAAAAGATGGATTTTTAATTCAAAAGTGTCAATTCTCATATAAATTGAGTTTATGCATAGGAAGATGCATAAGAGATGGAATTTTAATTTAAAAGTGTCATTTTAAATTAAAAAGAATTTATGCATAGGAAGATGCATAAAAGATTGATTTTTAAATGAGATGTGATAATATGTGATAAGATGTGTATGAGATGTGATAGGATATGATAAGAGGTGTATGAGATGTGATAGAATGTGTTAAGATGAGTTAGGATGTGTTAAGATGTGTATGGGACGAGGCAGAGAGATCTGATGGGATAAGATGTATATGGGATGTGTTAGGGCGAGAATGGATGTAGTATGAATGTATGGATGTAGATACGGATGTATGTATGTATGTGGATGTGGATGTATGAATGAGGATGTGAAAATGGATGTATGAATGTAGATGTGGATGTATGGATGTGAATGTGAATGAAGATGTGGATGTGGATGTCTGGATGTAGATGTATGTATGTGGATGTGGGATAAGAAGTATATGGGATGTGTTAGGGCGAGAATGGATGTATGGATGTAGATGCGGATGTATGTATGTATGTGGATGTGGATGTATGAATGAGGATGTGAAAATGGATGTATGTATGCAGATGTGGATGTGGATGTATGAATGAGGATGTGAAAATGGATGTATGTATGCAGATGTGGATGTATGGATGTGAATGTGAATGAAGATGTGGATGTGGATGTATGGATGTAGATTCGGATGTAGATGTATGTATGTGAATGTGGATGTATGAATGAGGATGTGAAAATAGATGTATGCATGTAGATGCGTATGTATGAATGTGAAATTGTATAATGTGGATGTATGAATGAGGATGTGAAAATAGATGTATGCATGTAGATGCATATGTATGAATGTGAAATTGGATGTATGATGTGGACTTACGAACATGGATATGTATGTAGAATAATGAATGTGAATGTGTATGTGAAATAATGTGTAGTCTATATGAGTGAATGGATGAGAATGAGTATACATTGAATGGAATAGGGAATAAGTAATGTGGTCCGAGAGTGGATAATGTGGAAAGACGAGAGTTCATTATAGAAATTGTATTTTGTGACTGTTTGTAAATGACTGTTTTATGTCAAGAATGCTGGGGAAGCATTTTGATCGTCTTGAGGATTAAGGTCATGAAGACTGAACTGATAAAGTTGCAACTGCTAACGGAGAGTCAATGGAGGACGTCTTGCGTAGCAAGGTCGGCCGAGGTCTTGACCAGCCTCGATTCGATTTAAATGGTGAGCTTCCGGTACGGTGGATTAGGGACCAAGGGAGCGGCCTATGAGTGAAGCGCTAGGTCACCTGGGAAGGATCCTAGAGGGTGCTGACCATACGGTGCTCGGGCTCTGGGTCGCCGAAGATACCCACACGTGCGTCAAGGAAGATATTGGAACAAGGAGTAAGAGTTGTTTTCTGAAATCGGGCATGGATCTGGTTGATTGACCTTGCTGGTCCTCAACGGATTAGTCCATGGCTCTTTTATATGGATCTATGGGTTGATCTTGCTGATCTTCCACGGAGATTCCATTCTATTATATGAATATATTGCCGGTTACTATGAGCTAGGAACTATGGAAAAGGCCCCTGAGTGAACAGGTGGTGAGCGTTCTAGTTGCCAATGATGCCATAAGTATACCGATGAATGAATGACTGAAAATAAGGATTCAACCATAGGCTTTGAGGATTGTCATCAATGACATAATGGTTTCATTAAAGGATTGTTTTAAAGTTAGCTGATGCTAAGAAAAAGGCAATTTCATATTGGGTGTGTAAGTGGTGTGACTAATTTTATGTTTGCATGAAATTCCGGCTAGGGGGCCTTGGAACTCTTTTCCTTGGTACCCGAGACAAAACCTAACCAAATTCTTAATTGGATCCCATCACTATAGTGGTTGGGAAGTTGGCTAACCCATGGGACTGGTGGATGGGGTTAGGCTGGACTGATGGATCCGTAAATCGAGACTCAATTTCTGTTATTACGATAGATAAAGTAAATCCTGGATAGTAATTGTTCTATGGATAGGAATCAACAGCTGTGCCTCTTGATGGGAAAAAAAGCATTGATCCCAATGATCCAAGTGCAAGTTTCTTCCTTGATCTGACCGAGTATCTTTATCGGTGCAGTCGGATCAGCGTGATCAGTAATAATCTTGACTACGTTAGAGTAAAAAGTTATCCTGCTGGAATCGCCCGTGCTTTCTAGGTAAGGGAAGTTTTTTCGGGTTCGGTTTTGGAACAATCGACCGATTAGTTTCTTGTCCAGATATCCGTGGACGAGGCCCCGAGTGTGAGACCCCTGTCCCGCGCGAGAAGTGCTACTTCCGCTGCTAGTACCCCGAATCCGTTGCTCGGTGGGGACAGGGATCTCTCACCGGTCTCTAGAATGGCTATCACATAGCCTGTCATCCCACTGGCCGCATATCACCCATGATCTCACCAACCATGCCAGTGGTGTAAGTGTGGGGCCTATCCCCCAGGCGGGTCATCAGTGTCCACTGCCTCACTAGATGAGCTCAATATTCCAACACTCCCCATCGAGCTCAACTCCATCTCATGTACACCAAGTGAAGATTTGAATTTGTGGAGCTTCTCTGTACCCAATGCTTTGGTGAAGATGTCAGCTACCTGATCCTGTGTGCTGACATAAACAAGGTCAACATCTCCTGCCAAGGCCTTCTCTCTGACAAAATGGTAGTTGACCTCTATATGCTTCGTACGAGCATGAAAAAGTGGGTTCCTGGCCAACTGTATACTGCTAATGTTGTCACAGAAAATGACAACTTGTCTATCCACTGATAGACCCAAATCTGCAAGTAGCTTTCTCAACCAAGCTACCTCACATGCTGCCATAGGAGCTCCTCTGTACTCGGCCTCTGTAGTACTGGATAGAGCAACCATAGGCTGCTTCCTACTACTCCAAGTCACAACAGCATTCCCCAAGGAAAACATGAAGCCACTAGTAGTAGATCTTCTATCTGAGATACTACCAGTCCAATCAGCATCTGTGTACCCATGTACACATATCTCTATCCCAGTTTCATAAAATAGTCCACAATGCAAAAAGTAGACATCACATATCTCACTATGCGTCTCAATGCATCCAAATGCGGCTTTCCAGGAACCTACATAAACTGACTCACCAACCCAACAGCATAGCTCAAATCTGGTCTGGTGATTGTCATGTAGATCAAGCTTCCTACTATGCACCTATACATAGTAGGATCCTCCAAAATCTCTCCTGAATCTGCACTCAACTTGCCATTCTGATCCAATGGCACTGAGATAGGTTTACAACCTATCATACCATACTTGGACAACATGTCCAAGCCATACTATCTCTGCAGTAATCCAATACCATGTGGTGACCTAATCACCTCAATGCCCAAGAAATATCTGAGCTCCCCAGATCCTTCATCTCAAACTTCTGTCTAAGCAAGATCTTTACATCAAAGATCTCTGCATCATGGTCCCCCGTAATGATCAAGTCATCTACATAGATGACAACAAAGCACAACCCCTCTATCACCGTGTCTCACATACAATGAGAAATCTGCATTGGCTACATGAAAGCCAATAGTGACAAGATATTCAGAAATCTTGTCAGACCATGCTCTTGGTGCTTGTTTCAAGCCATGCAAGGCTTTCTTCAACCTGCACACATGCTCGGGGTGACTGACATCCTCATAACCTGGTGGCTGCAGTATATACACTTCTTCCTGCAAATCCCCATGCAAGAATACATTCTTTACATCTATTTTATGTAAAGACCATTGCTTTGACATAGCCACTGCTATCACAACTCTCACTGTTGCCATCTTGGCAACTGGGCTGAAAGTTTCCTCATAATTAATGCCATATGTCTGTGCATATCCTTTGGCTACCAATCTAGCCTTGTACCTGCTTATGCTTCCATCACTGTTATGTTTTACTTTGTACACCCACTTGTATCCAATGTCTTTCTTACCTTCAGGCAATTGCACTAAATCCCATGTCTCATTTCCATATAGTGCATCCATCTCCTCATCCATAGCTTTCTCCCAACACACATTTCCAACAGCCTCATCAATGCATGTGGGCTCTACAACCTGTACAACTTTTGCCATGTATGCATAGTGATGTGCCACATAACCATCGTAGGTAAACCTCTGCACACACAGGGTTCTTCACTCTCCCAAATCTTCGTAGCTTTGCATTCATGGCTTCCATAGCCTTCTTTACACCAGGTGTTCTCATAGCTGGGATCCCAAGCTCCTCATGTCAAGGCTCATCTCCGAGCCACTAGACTCTCCATCAACATGAGAATTCCTTGTAGAAATGTCAGGCATACTAAGGGGCTCAACCACTTTCTCTTTGCCTTTATGTTATGTACTAATCATATTTGCAGGACTGGTATTATGACGCAGCCTGCCACTCCATGGTCTATACAACTGAACCACTAGATGAGGACTCTCCTAGTTCACTCAAAGATTGTGATTGCTGACTTGCATTCTCTGTAACCACATTTTCACTCACATTAGCCCCAATAGCTTCTTTTTCAGTAGCATACCAGCTGCTCATCTCATCAAAAAACAACATCCCTGCTTACCCTCAAATCACGTGTAGCAAGGTTATAACACTTGTATCCCTTTTGCTCAAGGGAATATCCAATAAACACACATTTTTCAGCTTTTGGGTCTAGCTTAGTTCTCATCTCATCTAGAACATGCACATATGCAATGCATCCAAAAACTTTCAGATGAGACAAATCAGGTTTTCTACCAAAAAACCTCTCCTCTGGAGTTACATCATGTATGGCTGCAGTTGTGGAGTCCTGTTCATGATGTAAACTGATGTAGAAACAGCCTCAGCCCAATAGCTATGCGGCATATTCTTCTCTTCCATCAATGCTCACACAATCTCAGCAATGTGCCTGTTTTTTCGCTCATCAGCAACTCCATTTTGCTGCGAAGTGTATCTGCATGTAAACTGTCTCTGAATACCATTCTTCTTCAAAAATTCAGAGAACTCATTAGAGAAGTACTCTCCCCCTCCATCTGACCTTAGGCACTTTACATATTTCCTTGTTTGCTTTTAAACCATAACTCTAAAATTCTGAAAGTGAGTGAACACCTCACCCTTCTCCTTCATGAAGTATACCCACACTTTCCTTGTGTGGTCATCAATAAATGTCACATAATACCTGCAGCCTCCCATAGACATGGTCTTCGTAGGACCCCATACATCTAAATGCACAACATCTAGTGCATGTCTGCTCATATATCTGTTACGTGGAAATACATGCTTTGTTTGCTTTCTAAATTGGCATGCTTCACATATTCTCTGCATACCTTCAACTTTAAATTTTGGCAACCCTGTCACAATTCCTTTAGTCTGCATAAACTTCATTCTCTGCACATTCACATGTCCAATTCTTTTATGCCAAATGTCTGTGTCTACAACAATTCTTGAACCATTTGCAAACATCGCAGCACTCACTTCAGGCATGTTTACATTCAACGTAAACATTTTGCCCCCTTTGTTGTCTTTTGCAACCAACCTCCACTTGTCTTTAAAGTCTTCAACATAACAACCATCAGGGTTAAACCGAACCTACAAACCTTGCTCAATCATCTGGCTAACTAAAACTAGATTCTTTGTTATGTTCGGAACATGAAGTACATCTGCAAGGTACTTCACTTTGCCATCCTACATAGACAATGGCACATCTCCAACATGGGCAATCGGATGAGTAGTGTCATCCCCTGTTTCCATAAAACCTGGTCTTTCAAGGTTCTTCATCTCCTTGAACCACTCCCCATGACTTGTCATGTGGTTTAAAGCACCTGAATCAACGTACCATACATCATCTTTATGTGCTGCTTCTATATTTTCAGACATGGCATTAACGACATGCTGCATAACAAACAACCTTTCATTATCCTCATTGTTTCTGCTCGAGGATGCATAGTTGTTTTGCTGCAATTTCCCATTTTGCATGCCAGCCTGCTTCTTATAACAATATGCCTGCACATGTCTAGGCTTACCACAATAAAAGTATCCACGTGTATCATTATATTGCCTTTGCCAATTTCCATGAGCTCTTTGACTCCCCTTGCGTCTGAATTGGCCTCTTCCACCTGCGTGTTGTTGTTGTTGTTGTTGTTGTTGTGAATTATGGGACTGTTGTTGTTGCTGTGCTGGCCATAATTCTGATTACCTATTCGGCCACCTCCTTGACCGCGTCCACGGCCTCCTCTACCTCGTCTTCTTGTTGAACTTGTGTAGAAGGCCTGTTGGTCTGAACTATTTTTGTTTTGTGAAAACTGTAGGTCTTTACCCAAGCTCTTCTCTTCTATTATCAACATAGACACCAAATCTGAAAAATTGGAAATGTTTTCCCGAGTCTGAATAGACGTCTTGAACACCTTGTATTGTGGCCCGAGACCACGTAGACAGACTTCCACCTTGTCATCATCATCATCTACTGAAACACCAATAGATGTAAGGGATTCCACAATACCCTTTATCTTCAATGCATAGTCATTCACAGACATACTCTTTTTCTCCATAATATGAAGTTCATTCTTCAACTGTATCTTGCGTGCCTTGGTATTCATTTCATAGAGTTTTACGAAGGTGTCCGATGCCTCCTTGGGGGACTTGGCATCTTGTATGTGCCCAATCATGGTATCTTGTATACTGATAGAGAGCCAATACATAACTTTTCTGGCTCCTTGGTTCTAGTCCTTGAACTCTTTCACATCTGCAACAATCGGATTGATGTTCGGTATCTCCGGTGCCTCTTCATGCTCACCTTCTATATAGTCCCAATAGCCCTTTCCCATTAGGAAATTTGTCATCTTAAACCTCCAAGAATGGAAGTTTTTCTTATCAAGCTTCTCAGCAACAATCTGGGTTATGCCATCATTTTCTATCTTGCCAGACACACAAATTTACCAGAAACAGCACTCTGGTTTGTCCTGCACAAACTGCTATATTTTCTGCAGCGGTACTATAGTAGACTCAAATGTCATAACCACCAGTGACCTCAATATGCGTACATACACCCAATGGCAACTGTTGACCTCCTTGTAGCACACACAGTGTCTGCACAGCCAATCTCTCTTCCTGCAGTTCTTAAAATAGAGTTCTGCAGAGAATAGATGACTTACCTGCAGTGCTCGAAATCGTCTACTTTCTGAAAAACGGAGGTCGAGACGCGCCTGAAACGCGTTTCTAGCCCAAAAAATATGGTTCGATAGGACAGTACAGTTTCCCTATAGCTTTACTCCCATGAAGAAAGCTCCTCAATCAGAGATCATTTGCCGGTGCCTCGTGTAGAGCTCACGACAGGGTGTAGTCGCCAACACAAATAGGGAAGAGTGGTTGAAGCTCTTACCCTTGTACCGCTTCCTGTGCTTCTCTTGCTTACAGCTCAGCCATTAGCATGAGCCAAGCTTTGATACCATGAAAAGATGTAGGGGAGAAGAGAGCTTGAGCTCTTGCAAGCACACACACACACTCACAAAACCCTTATAGAGAACACACAAGGTGAGAGGCTGAAAATCTTCTTCTTCTTCACTCAACACTCATCAACACACCATATACAAAGATAAGAGTACTCACATATGAAAGGTACTCAACCAAATACATAAATAGGGTTCTCTATAGTGTGAACCCAACTAAATGAGCTGGCGCTATAACTATGCCAGAATGGCTGTCACACAGCCTGTCATCCCACTGGCCGCATATCACCCATGATCTACCAACCATGCCAGTGGTGTAAGTGTGGGGCCATATCCCCTAGTGTCCACCACCTCACTAGATGAGCTCGATATTCCAACAGTCCATAACCAACCTTCAGGTGGATCCCCAAACCTCTACTACAAGCCCAACACTTCTATGAGGGCAACCGACACATTTGGATCCCCAAATCCAACTCCTACCTCGTGTCACTTAGCAGTCACCAACCTTTAAATTGAAACCCAAGGTGGCCTTTGCCACAAAGAATGCCTAGGACAAAGGGAAGTAGAAGTGTCACAATCACATTTTAACCCCCAATCTACCACCGATAAATATTACCAATATATAATAGCGGCCCCATAGACTATTGCACTAAGTGGGTTGAAGCTTGGGCTACCTGCAAAGCTGATGCATGATCGACTGCTAAATTTCTTTACGAATCAGTCATCACATGCTTTGATTTCCCCCTTATGCCTTAGCTTCTCAAGGATCATTCTCAAGGATCATGTTGTATACTGCTAAAAGGCATGTTTCATTGAGCTTTTCAAGCTAAAAAAAGCGACATCCTAAGACATTTCCGGTGAGCTTCTCTTATACGGCAATGCGTAAGCTATGGACCAAGAACTCCATTAGCATGACCACTTCAGTACCATAAGTTAAACTGAAGGGGGTGACATTTGTAGCTACCTTGTAGGACGTTCTATAAGCCCAAAGTGATGTCGGTAACTTTTGTTCCCAAAATCGTTGCAGCTAGCCTCCATAGTTTTGGTCAGAATGGCACACAAGATTTTGTTTGTGCTTGGCCATTCGCTGGTGGGTAATAGGGGGAGGACTTTTTGTGAGTGACAAGGAACTCTTGCTAGAGGAATTGAATTACCTCATTTTAATGAAATATGTCCCATTTTTGCTGAGACGAGGCGATGACTAGCCTAAAGACAAACAAATGAACGAGGGCGACATGGTCCTCTTATTTAGTAAAAAGACACACAAAAAGAAGCTCAAGCTCAGAGGTTTAGGACCCTTCCTGGTCATTGACATTACCCCACAAGGTGCTATGTGTATTGAGACACGTGATGGTGTCGAAATGGCTGGTTATTTCAATGGTAGCAAACTAAAACGCTACTATGGCCCTCACACCGAGGCCAAGCTTTGGCAGAGACAAATCATGGTCAACATGGCCCAAAAGGTCGACCTTGAAGAAGAGGGATGGGAGGTGAAGCTTTCTTGGTTGTGGTTAGGAATGACCACCCCAACGAACTTTGTCTAAAAATTAGCTCTTACTACAGACAGAGGGGATAATTACAGACAGAGGGGATAATTGCAATTTAATGTCTCACGAAACATGGTGTTCCCTCAAGGAACCTGCACTAAAAGATACCCTTGCCACAATCACCATAGTGGTGTCACAACATGTTCACTATTTAGGTATAATCACACTTTTATTCCACATTGGAAATAATCCCTTGGAAGGGAAGTTCTATGTTATGCCTGCAGGAACGATGCAGGAAGAAACACTCTTTGGACGGGGTTGGATGGGCCATAACAGATGCAACATTGATTGGGATGTGCGAACAACATCCTTACAGCTAGCCTTCGGCCATGTTACGGTCCTCATGATAGATGAAGAGCCCATACTCGCTGCTCCCACATTCCAAGAAGTCATCCCTCCTACACCCCCCACCATCATTCCAACTTCACACCCCCACAAATCCATCCCACTCAAGAAGAGGCCGCTCACACTTCCAACCAAATCATTGCCTCTCATACCCTTCCCACCACCACGCTTGGCTACAACCCACTCCAACATTCCCCTAATCACACAAGCTGCCGATCCACCACCGAGAAAACTAACTGCATTAACACTTCTAACATACGCATAGGCATGCCTTCCCCGACTTGGGTACTACCTAAAAAGATCCTAACCGCACAGGGTTTTTATGAGGGCACATCTACATTGTGGATCCCCCGGTGATCCAAATCCTACCCTCATCCCGGCACACATAGCTTCTCACCCTCCTTGTCTCGCAGGAAACAAATTAGCCAACTACAAGCCTACAGGGTACAAGAAAGATGCTGATCCACACGGCATCTTTGTCCTCAATCAAGCCCTTTGCCATGTCCACAACCAAGCTTCAAGTGGATCCCCAAACCTCTACTACAAGCCCAACACTTCTATGAGGGCAACCGACACATTTGGATCCCTAAACTACCCCAGATCCCACTCCCACCTCGTGTCACTCAGCAGTCACCGACCTTTAAATGGGTTTAAACCCAAGGTGGCATGTGCCCCACAAAGACTACCTAGGACAAAGGGAAGCAGAAGCTTCACAATTACATTTTAATGCCCAATCTACCACCAGCAAATATTACCAATGATATACTCTCAACATCGGCAACTCCTCCACCCATTATGGTAAGGCTACCCCGGAGTACTCCCAAGCCAATGTCAGCCTCTTCACTTTTAGTTACTCCCTCGTCATCAGCCTCTACATCCCCACTGGAATTAGATGTCCCCACTGCACCATCACCCAATTCGAACCGACTCCTAACCTTGGCGAATTGGGCATGCAGTCAGTACAAAACCCGCAATGGGGTGTTGGCAGCATAGCCCACGGGTACAAAACTTGATTCAGGGTGCCCATAAAAAAGTTTAAAAAAATATTTTTTTTTGAATTGACGTGCCACGGCTGTACCACAATTACCCCACGGCCGTACCAACCCACCACTTGCTTTTTCCATGGCTGCACTCTTTAGGACTTTAGATTTGATGCGGCCATTTTCCAGATTTGCCATGGCTGCATACCAACTCACAAAGTGAAGTGCTCTGGCCGTTCCATCATCAACCCATCTGCCACGACCGTACCAAACCACAAAGTGAAGTGCTTTGGCTGTTCCATTATTAACCCATCTGCCATGGCAATCCCTGATTTGCGACGACCACACCAATTGTTGTTCAAAAGGCCACGACCATTCCTATCTCAGCCAGTTTGGTACGCCCATTCCAACCCATGCCACACTCATACCAAATCCAATACCAGAGATGCCACGATCGTCCATTCAAGATGCCACAGCCATTCACTCACGATGTCACGCTTGTTTGCTCAAGTTTCCGTGCTTGTTTGTTGGTGATGCCTGAAAAGATGCAAGGGGGAAGAGAGCTTGAGCTCTTGCAAGCACACACACACACACTCACAAAACCCTAATAGAGAACACACAAGGTGAGAGTTTAAAAATTTTCTTCTTCTTCACTCAACACTCAACACACCATATACGAAGATAAGAGTACACACAATATGAGAGGTACTCAACCAAATACATACAGGGGTTCTCTATAGTGTGAACCCAACTAAATGAGCTGGCGCTATAACTCTGCGAGTCTCTAGAATGGCTGTCACACAGCCTGTCATCCCACTGGCCGCATATCACCCATGATCTCACCAACCATGCCAGTGGTATAAGTGTGGGGCCTATCCCCCGGCGGGTCGTCAGTCTCCACCACCTCACTAGATGAGCTCGATATCTCAACACTCCCCCTCGAGCTCAACTCCATCTCATGTACACCAAGTGAAGCTTTGAATCTGCGCAGCTTCTCTGTACCCAATGCTTTGGTGAAGATGTCAGCTACCTGGTCCTGTGTGCTGACATAACAAGGTCAAGGTCTCCTGCCAAGACCTTCTCTCTGACAAAATGGTAGTGGACCTCTATATGCTTCATGCGAGCATGAAAAACTGGGTTCTTGGCCAACTGTATACTGCTAATGTTGTCACATAAAATGATAACTTGTCTATCCACTGATAGACCCAAATTTGCAAGTAGCTTTCTCAACCAAGCTACCTCACATGCTGCCATAGCAGCTCCTCTGTACCTCTGTACTGGGTGGATAGAGCAATTGTAGGCTGCTTCTTGCTGCTCCAAGTCACAGCAGCACTCCCCAATTAAAACATGAAGCCACTGGTAGATCTTCTATCTGAGATACTACCAGCCTAATCAGCATCTGTGTACCCATGTACATATATCTCTGTCCCAGTTTCATAAAACAGTTCACAATGCAAAGTAGACCTCACATACCTCAGTATGCGTCTCACTACATCCAAATGCGGTTTCCGTGGAACCTGCATAAACTGACTCACCAACCCAACAGCATAGCTCAAATCTGGTCTGGTGATCGTCATGTAGATCAAGCTTCCTACTATGCACCTATTGTTGAAATTTGAGCATAATGATGAGCTAGGGTGGATCATACACTAGAATCAACATGATTAACAAAGTGATTAAGAAATGATTAAGACGTAATTAGTGAATAATTAGCAGATAGATTAATGTAGGCATGGATACTCAAAAACCAGCAAATTCTCATTAGGGCTATGCCTCAATTTATAGTGTTTACATCAAGCATCAAATCCCCTTGATTTCTCCATGATTCACTCCCTGAATATCTCCACCTCTTGCCTGATTCTCTCCACCTCTTCTCTTTTCCCTGAATATCTCCCAGAATATCTCCACACTCCTAAATTCCCTCATGCTACCCATTATTCTCTCCCAGTAGATTCTCCTAACCTTTTCACAGGTTCTTTCACAATTACATCTCCTCTTTTACAGTCTCTATCCAAGAGCTTGTTCCCACACACACCCTATTCACTTGTATTTTCAACACCTCCCCTCAAGTGAATACTCCTAGTACACCTAGACCCTATACCAAGTTTGCCTCCCCTTACTTGGCAGTCCGCGACCAGTGTCTACTCCTCCCCTCAAGTTATCTCAGCACACCTGGACCCTGTATCAAGTTTCTCTCTTACTTGACAGTCCGCGACCAGTGCCTCAAGTCCCTAAACTCCATAGTCCTTGACACTCTCTCTCTCTATGTGTCCAAGGCTACTATAAGTGCCCGCGACCTTGACTAAAGTGCTCACACATACATCTACCACGTGGCCTACATCATCGGTGGCTCAGAGGTGGTTTTTCTTTATTGGGGCAGGTTACATTGGGTTGTGGGGTCTCTCTCTCTCTCTCTCTCTCTCTCTCTCAGAGATTTTTACATGGCTCCTCACTCTTTGGAGCCTCACATCTTCTCTTTTCTTCAGTCTTCTTCTCGTGGCAGCATCTCTCCACGCGTCCGTCTCTTCTTCCAGTCTTCTCGGGGCAGCTTCTCTTCTTGTGGCAGCTTCTCTTCTCGTGTCCATGTCTTCCTTCAGATCTTCTTCTCGGTGTGGATCCTCTTCTTGGGAAGAGATATTCTTCTTCTTTCACAGCTGGGGCCATGAGCTCGTCCGTCAGGTCATTTTGCTCCATGTGAGCAACATGTTTCAATGTTTTACTGACAGTTCCTTTGGGCTTTTTATGTTTATCTTTTGTCATTATGCAATGCAAACCCAAATCTATGCGGGAGGTCTTACCTCTTGCCTTAATCTGGACAAGGGCAGTGTCTGTTCCCATTTTTACACTGATAAAATGTGCCCAATACATAATGCGTATAGCATTCATTCTCATGCACATTCCAAATGCAATTCTGGCTGTGAATAATCTTGAATTTGAGTGAGATTTACAGGCATTAACCAAGGGTTAAATGCAAAATGATGATTTTCACAATTTTATCAGCATAATTTTCCCAGAAATTACACTAAATTAAGGGTAACCAATTTGTACGGGATGGTTGGAGTATCAAACCAACTCTGATTTGAAATCTGAAGTTATAGGGATCTGTATTAGATACCTAATGGTTAATTTGAACCCTCAATTGTACCAAAGTACAATGATTAGCACTGATTAATCACTGATTAGCAAATTAATGCTCTGGTTTGTGTGCAAAAAACAGAGTATGCGGGGAGCTCAGATCTGGTGCCTTCCACTTCAAATGAACTCAAATGCTTTCAAAGGCATCAATAGCAATGAGTCTAGTAGAGGATTAAGCCAAGAAACACAAGATTTGACCAAATAATGAAAGCTTAATCTCTGT
Organism: Cibotium barometz; assembly: GCF_041138505.1. NCBI lineage: Eukaryota > Viridiplantae > Streptophyta > Polypodiopsida > Cyatheales > Cibotiaceae > Cibotium > Cibotium barometz. The sequence goes on from NC_141051.1 coordinate 52,837,394, forward strand.
TTTACCAAAGTCACCTGCAGATTTGATGAAGAGCTTGGATCTCTCTGTAGACTTGATAAAATTGATTTCTGTCTTCACCAGCTTGTAGAGCATGCTTGATTACCCTTTGTGCTAAGAGGAATTAGCTCAATTTGATTGGAGCAAGGAGTAATGTCAAAACTAGCTCAGAAAAACGGCGCCTGTTAATTAGCGAAAATCCGGTGCTTCCGCCGGCGGTTTGCTGCGTGGAGTAGATAGGCTTGAAGCTAGGGATGTTAGCTATTATGTGCTAGAAGGTCTAGCCCTAATTTTGAGTGTGCTAGATGCTAGAGACCCTCCACTGGCTGGGGGTGAAGGGGAAGAGTGAAAGCTTACTAAAAATTGATTTTTTTTGCTAATTATTTTACTAATCCTAATTAATTCACTAATGGGCTCATAAATCTGGTTGATTCTAGGCATGGCTCTGATACCATGTTGAAATTTGAGCATAATGATGAGCTAGGGTGGATCATACACTAGAATCAACATGATTAACAAAGTGATTAAGAAATGATTAAGACGTAATTAGTGAATAATTAGCAGATAGATTAATGTAGGCATGGATACTCAAAAACCAGCAAATTCTCATTAGGGCTATGCCTCAATTTATAGTGTTTACATCAAGCATCAAATCCCCTTGATTTCTCCATGATTCACTCCCTGAATATCTCCACCTCTTGCCTGATTCTCTCCACCTCTTCTCTTTTCCCTGAATATCTCCCAGAATATCTCCACACTCCTAAATTCCCTCATGCCACCCATTATTCTCTCCCAGTAGATTCTCCTAACCTTTTCACAGGTTCTTTCACAATTACATCTCCTCTTTTACAGTCTCTATCCAAGAGCTTGTTCCCACACACACCCTATTCACTTGTATTTTCAACACCTATACATAGTAGGATCCTTCAAGATCTCTCCTCAATCTGCACTCAACTTGCCATTCTGATCCAATGGCATGGAAATAGGCTTACAGCCTGTCATACCATACTTGGACAACATGTCCAAGCCATACTGTCTCTGCAGTAATCCAATACCATGTGGTGACCTAATCACCTCAATGCCAAAGAAATATCTGAGCTCCCCAGATCCTTCATCTCAAACTTCTGTCTAAGCAAGATCTTTACATCAAAGATCTCTGCATCATGGTCCCCCGTAATGATCAAGTCATCTACATAGATGACAACAAAGCACAACCCCTCTATCACCGTGTCTCACATACAACGAGAAATCTGCATTGGCTACATGAAAGCCAATAGTGACAAGATATTCAGAAATCTTGTCAGACCATGCTCTTGGTGCTTGTTTCAAGCCATACAAGGCTTTCTTCAACCTGCACACATGCTCGGGGTGACTGACATCCTCATAACCTGGTAGCTGCAGCATAGACACTTCTTCCTGCAAATCCCCATGCAAGAATGCATTCTTTACATCTATTTGATGTAAAGACCATTGCTTTGACATAGCCACTGCTATCACAACTCTCACTGTTGCCATCTTGGCAACTGGGCTGAAAGTTTCCTCATAATTAATGCCATATGTCTGTGCATATCCTCTGGCTACAAATCTAGCCTTGTACCTGCTTATGCTTCCATCACTGTTATGTTTTACTTTGTACACCCACTTGCATCCAATGGCTTTCTTACCTTCAGGCAATTGCACTAAATCCCATGTCTCATTTCCATATAGTGCATCTCTCATCCATAGCTTTCTCCCAACACACATTTCCAACAGCCTCATCAATGCATGTGGGCTCTACAACCTGTACAACTTTTGCCATGTATGCATAGTGATGTGCCACATAACCATCATAGGTAAACCTCTGCACAGGGTTCTTCACTCTCCCAGATCTTCGTAGCTTTGCATTCATGGCTTCCATAGCCTTCTTTACACCAGGTGTTCTCATAGCTGGGATCCCAAGCTCCTCATGTCAAGGCTCATCTCCGAGCCACTAGACTCTCCATCAACATGAGAATTCCCTGTAGAAATGTCAGGCATACTAAGGGGCTCAACCACTTTCTCTTTGCCTTTATGTGATGTACTAATCATATTTGCAGGACTGGTATTATGACGCGGCCTGCCACTCCATGGTCTATACAACTAAACCACTAGCTGAGGACTCTCCTAGTCCACTCAAAGATTGTGATTGCTGACTTGCATTCTCTGCAACCACATTTTCACTCACATTAGCCCCAACAGCTTCTTTTTTAGTAGCATACCAGCTACTCATCTCATCAAAAAACAACATCCCTGCTTACCCTCAACTCACGTGTAGCAGGGTTATAACACTTGTATCCCTTTTGCTCAAGGGAATATCCAATAAACACACATTTTTCAGCTTTTGGGTCTAGCTTAGTTCTCATCTCATCTAGAACATGCAAATATGCAATGCATCCAAAAACTTTCAGATGAGACAAATCAGGTTTTCTGCCAAAAAACCTCTTCTCTGAAGTTACATCATGTATGGCTGCAGTTGTGGAGTCCTGTTCATGATGTAAACTGATGTAGAAACAGCCTCAGCCCAATAGCTATGCGGCATATTCGTCTCTTCCATCAATGCTCACACAATCTCAGCAATGTGCCTGTTTTTTCGCTCATCAGCAACTCCATTTTGCTGCGAAGTGTATCTGCATGTAAACTGTCTCTGAATACCATTCTTCTTCAAAAATTCAGAGAACTCATTGGAGAAGTACTCTCCCCCTCCATCTGACCTTAGGCACTTTACATATTTCCTTGTTTACTTTTAAACCATAACTCTAAAATTCTGAAAGTGAGTGAACACCTCACCCTTCTCCTTCATGAAGTATACCCACACTTTCCTTGTGTGGTCATCAATAAATGTCACATAATACCTGCAGCCTCCCATAGACATGGTCTTCGTAGGACCCCATACATCTAAATGCACAACATCTAGTGCATGTCTGCTCATATATCTGTTACGTGGAAATACATGCTTTGTTTGCTTTCTAAATTGGCATGCTTCACATATTCTCTGCATACCTTCAACTTTAAATTTTGGCAACCCTGCCACAATTCCTTTAGTCTGCATAAACTTCATTCTCTGCACATTCACATGTCCAATTCTTTTATGCCAAATGTCTGTGTCTGCAACAATTCTTGAACCATTTGCAAACATCGCAGCACTCACTTCAGGCATGTTTACATTCAACGTAAACATTTTGCCCACTTTGTTGTCTTTTGCAACCAACCTGCACTTGTCTTTAAAGTCTTCAACATAACAACCATCAGGGTTAAACCGAACCTACAAACCTTGCTCAATCATCTGGCTAACTGAAACTAGATTCTTTGTTATGTTCGGAACATGAAGTACATCTGCAAGGTACTTCACTTTGCCATCCTGCATAGACAATGGCACATCTCCAACATGGGCAATCGGATGAGCAGTGTCATCCCCTGTTTCCATAAAACCTGGTCTTTCAAGGTTCTTCATCTCCTTGAACCACTCCCCATGACTTGTCATGTGGTTTGAAGCACCTGAATCAACGTACCATACATCATCTTTATGTGCTGCTTCTATATTTTCAGACATGGCATTAACGACATGCTGCATAACAAACAACCTTTCATTATCCTCATTGTTTCTGCTCGAGGATGCATAGTTGTTTTGCTGCAATTTCCCATTTTGCATGTCAGGCTGCTTCTTATAACAATATGCCTACACATGTCTAGGATTACCACAATAAAAGTATCCACGTGTATCATTATATTGCCTTTGCCAATTTCCATGAGCTCTTTGACTCCCCTTGCCTCTGAATTGGCCTCTTCCACCTGCGTGTTGTTGTTGTTGTTGTTGTGAATTCTGGGACTGTTGTTGTTGCTGTGCTGGCCATAATTCTGATTACCTATTCGGCCACCTCCTTGACCGTGTCCATGGCCTCCTCTACCTCGTCTTCTTGCTGAACTTGTGTAGAAGGCCTGTTGCTCTGAACTATTTTTGTTTTGTGAAGACTGTAGGTCTTTACCCAGACATACTCTTTTTCTCCACAATATGAAGTTCATTCTTCAACTGTATCTTGCGTGCCTTGGTATTCGTTTCATAGAGTTTTACGAAGGTGTCCGATGCCTCCTTGGGGAACTTGGCATCGTGTATGTGCCTAATCATGGTATCTTGTATACTGATAGAGAGCCAATACATAACTTTTCTGGCTCCTTGGCTCTAGTCCTTGAACTCTTTCACATTTGCAACAATCGGATTGATGTTCGGTATCTCCGGTGCCTCTTCATGCTCACCTTCTATATAGTCCCAATAGCCCTTTCCCATTAGGAAATTTGTCATCCTGAACCTCCAAGAATGGAATTTGTTCTTATCAAGCTTCTCAGCAACAATCTGGGTTATGCCATCATTTCCTATCTTGCCAGACACACAAATTTACCAGAAACAACACTCTGGTTTGTCCTGCACAAACTGCTATATTTTCTGCAGCGGTACTATAGTAGACTCAAATGTCATAACCAGTGACCTCAATATGCGTACATACACCCAATGGCAACTATTGACCTCCTTGTAGCACACACAGTGTCTGCACAGCCAATCTCTCTTCCTGCAGTTCTTAAAATAGAGTTCTGTAGAGAATCGATGACTCACCTGCAGTGCTCGAAATCGTCTACTTTCTGAAAAACGGAGGTCGAGACGCGCCCGAAACGCGTTTCTAGCCCAAAAAATATGGATCGATAGGACAGTACAATTTCCCTATAGCTTTACTCTCTGTACCCAATGCTTTGGTGAAGATGTGAGCTACCTGGTCCTGTGTGCTGACATAACAAGGTCAAGGTCTCCTACCAAGACCTTCTCTTTGACAAAATGGTAGTGGACCTCTATATGCTTCATGCGAGCATGAAAAACTGGGTTCCTGGCCAACTGTATACTGCTAATGTTGTCACATAAAATGATAACTTGTCTATCCACTGATAGACCCAAATCTGCAAGTAGCTTTCTCAACCAAGCTACCTCACATGCTGCCATAGCAGCTCCTGTGTACCTCTGTATTGGGTGGATAGAGCAATCGTAGGCTGCTTCTTGCTGCTCCAAGTCACAGCAGCACTCCCCAATGAAAACATGAAGCCACTGGTAGATCTTCTATCTGAGATACTACCAACCCAATCAGCATCTGTGTACCCATGTACATATATCTCTGTCCCAGTTTCATAAAACAGTCCACAATGCAAAGTAGACCTCACATACCTCAGTATGCGTCTCACTACATCCAAATGCGGTTTCCGTGGAACTTGCATAAATTGACTCACCAACCCAACAGCATAGCTCAAATCTGGTCTGGTGATCGTCATGTAGATCAAGCTTCCTACTATGCGCCTATACATAGTAGGATCCTTCAAAATCTCTCCTGAATCTGCACTCAACTTGCCATTCTGATCCAATGGCACGGAAATAGGCTTACAGCCTGTCATACCATCCTTGGACAACATGTCCAAGCCATACTGTCTCTGCAGTAATCCAATACCATGTGGTGACCTAATCACCTCAATGCCCAAGAAATATCTGAGCTCCCCAGATCCTTATCTCAAACTTCTGTCTAAGCAAGATCTTTACATCAAAGATCTCTGCATCATGGTCCCCCGTAATGATCAAGTCATCTACATAGATGACAACAAAGCACAACCCCTCTATCACCGTGTCTCACATACAACGAGAAATTTGCATTGGCTACATGAAAGCCAATAGTGACAAGATATTAAGAAATTTTGTCAGACCATGCTCTTGGTGCTTGTTTTAAGCCATACAAAGGCTTTCTTTAACCTGCAAACATGCTCGGGGTGACTCACATCCTCATAACCAGGTGGCTGCAACACTGTACACCTCTTCTTGCAAATCCCCATGCAAGAATGCATTCTTTACATCCATCTTATGTAAAGACCATTGCTTTGACATAGCCACTGCTATCACAACTCTCATTGTTGCCATCTTGGCAACTGGGCTCAAAGTTTCCTCATAATCAATGCCATATGTCTGCGTATACCCTTTGGCTACCAATCTAGCCTTATACCTGTTTATACTTCCATCTCACTGTTATGTTTTACTTTGTACACCCACTTACATCCAATGGCTTTCTTGCCTTCAGGCAATTGCACTAAGTCCCAAGTTTCATTTCCATATAGTGCATCCATCTCCTCATCCATAGCTTTCTCCCAACACACATTTTCAACAGCCTCATCAATGCATGTGGGCTCTACAACCTGCACAACCTTTGCCATATATGCATAAAGATGTGTCACGTAACCATCATAGGTAAACCTCTGTATAGGGTTTTTCACTCTCCCAGATCTTTGCAGCTTTTCATTCATGGCTTCCATAGCCTTCTTTACACCAGGTGTTCTCATAGCTGGGATCCCAAGCTCCTCCTCAAGGCTCATATCTAAGCCACTAGACTCTCCATCAACATGAGAATGCCCTGCAGAAATGTCAGGCATACCAAGGGGCTCAACCACTTTCTCTTTTCCTTTATGTGATGTACTAATCACATTTGCAAGACTGGTATTATGAGCCAGCCTACCACTCCATGGTCTATCAACAGACCCACTAGATGAGGACTCTCCTGGTCCACTCAAAGACTGTGATTGCTAACCTGCATTCTGTGCAACCACACTTCCACTCACATCAGCCCCAACAGCTTCTTTTTCAGTAGCATACCAGCTGCTCATCTTATCAAAGACAACATCCTTGCTTACCCTCAACTCACGTAGCAGAGGGTTATAACACCTGTATCCCTTTTGCTCAAGGGAATATCCAATAAACACACATTTTTCAGCTTTTGGATCCAGCTTAGTTCTTAGCTCATCTGGCACATGCACATATGCAATGCATCCAAAAACTTTCAGATAAGACAAATCAGGTTTTCTGCTAGTAAACCGCTCCTCTGGAGTTACATCATGTATGGCTGCAGTTGAAGTCCTGTTCATGATGTATACTGCTGTAGAAACAACCTCAGCCCAATAGCTATGCAGCATATTCTTCTCTTCCATCAATGCTCGTGCAATCTCAGCAATGTGCATGTTTTTCCGCTCAGCAACTCCATTTTGCTACGGAGTGTATCTGCATGTAAACTGTCTCCGAATACCATTCTTCTTCAAAAATTTCAGAGAACTCATTGGAGAAGTACTCTCCCCCTCCATCTGACCTTAGGCACTTTACATATTTTCATGTCTGCTTTTCAACCAAAACTCTGAAATTCTGAAAGTGAGTGAACACCTCACTCTTCTCCTTCATGAAATATACCCACACTTTCCTTGTGTGGCCAACAATGAATGTCACATAATACCTGCAGCCTCCCATAGACATGGTCTTCGTAGGACCCCATACATCTGAATGCACAACATCTAGTGCATTTCTGCTCACATATCTGTTACGTGGAAATACATGCTTTGTTTTCTTTCCAAATTAGCATGCTTCACATATTCTCTACATACCTTCCACTTTAAATTTTGGCAACCCTGTCACAATTCCTTTAGTCTGCATAGACTTTATTCTGTGCACATTCACATGTCCAATTCTTTTATGCCAAATGTCTGTGTCTGCAACAATTCTTGAACCATTTGCAAACATCGCAGAACTCATTTAAGGCATGTCTACATTCAACGTAAACATTCTACCCACTCTGTTGCCTTTTGTAACCAACCTGCACTTGTCTTTAAAATCTTCAACATAACAACCATCAGGGTTAAGCCAAACCTGTAAACCCTGCTCAATCATCTGGCCAACTGAAACCAGATTCTTTGTTATGTTCGGAACGTGAAGTACATCTGCAAGGTACTTCACTTTGCCATCCTGCATAGACAATGGCATATCTCCAACATGGGCAATTGGATGAGCAGTGTCCACAAAACCTAGTCTTTCAAGGTTTTTCATCTCCTTGAACCACTCCCCATGATTTGTCATGTGGTTCGAAGCACCTGAATCCACATACCATACATCATCTTTTTGTGCTGCTTCAACATTTTCAGACATGGCATTCACGACATGCTGCATAACAAACAACCTTTCATTATCCTCATTGTTTCTGCTTGAGGATGCATAGTTGTTCTGCTGCACTTTCCCATTTTGCATGTCAGCCTGCTTCTTATAACATTCTGCCTGCACATGTCTAGGCTTACCACAATAAAAGCATTCACGTGCATCATTATATTGCCTTTGCCAATTTCCACGTCCTCTTTGACTCCTTCTACCTCTGAATTTGCCTCTTCCACCCGTGTGTTGTTGATGTTGTTGTTGTGTATTCTGGGACTAATGTTGTTGCTCTTGCTGGCCATAATTCTGATTACCTGTTCGGCCACCTCCTTGACCGTGTCCACGGCCTCCTCTACCTCTTCCTCTACCTGAACTTGTGTAGAAGGCCTGTTGCTCTGAACTGTTTTTGTTTTGTGAAGACTGTTGGTCTTCACCCAAGCTCTTCTCTTCTATAATCAGCATAGACACCAAATTTGTAAAGTTGGGAATATTTTCCCGAGTCTGAATAGACATCTTGAACACCTTGTATTGTGGCCCGAGACCACGTAGACAGACTTTCACCTTATCATCATCATCTACTGAGACACTAATAGATGCAAGGGATTCCACAATACCCTTTATCTTCAATAGTCTTCATAGACATGCTCTTTTTCTCCATAGTATGAAGTTTATTCTTCAACTGTATCTTACGTGCCTTGGTATTTGTTTCATAGATTTTTACCAAGGTATCCCACGCCTCCTTGGGGAACTTGGCATCTTGAATGTGCCCAATCATGGTGTCTCATATACTAATGGAGAGCCAATACATAACTTTCCTGGCTCCTTGGTTCCAGTCTTTAAACTCTTTCATATCTGCAGCAGTCGGATTTATGTCCGGTATCTCCGGTGCCTCTTCATGCTCACCTTCTATGTAGTCCCAATAGCACTTTCCCATCAGGAAATTCATCAACCTGAACCTCCAAGCATGGTAGTTGTTCTTATCAAGCTTCTTAGCCACAATCTGGGTTATGCCATCATTTGACATCTTGCCAGACACACAATTTTACCAGAAACAGCACTCTGGTTTGTTGTCCTGCACAAACTGCTGTATTTTCTGTAGCGGTACAATAGTACTCTCAAATGTCACAACCAGTGACTTCAATATGCATACATACACCCAATGGCCACTGTTGACCTCTTTGCAGCACACACTGTGTCTGCACAGCCAATCTGTCTTCTTGCAGTTCTTAAAATAGAGTTCTGCAGAGAATCCATGACTTACCCGACCGCCGCAGTGCTCGAGATCGCCTACTTTCTGAAAGACGGAGGTCCAGACGTGCCCGAAACACGTTTTCGGTCCATAAAATTTTATCCGATAGGACTTAATAGTTGCCCTATAGCTTTACTCCCACGAAGAAAGCTCCTCAATCAGAGATCGTTTGCCGATGCCTCCTGTAGAGCTCCCGACAAGGGTGTAGTCACCAACACAAATAGGGAAGAGTTTTTGAAGCTCTTACCCTCGTACCACTTCATGTGGTTCTCTTGCTTGCAGCTTAGCCCTTAGCATGAACCAGGCTCTGATACCATGAAAAGATGCAGGGGGGAAGAGAGCTTGAGCTCTTGCAAGCACCACACACACTCACAAAACCCTAATAGAGAACACACAAGGTGAGAGGCTGAAAATCTTCTTCTTCTTCACTCATCACTCAACACACCATATACAAAGATAAGAGTACACACAATATGAAAGGTACTCAACCAAATACATACAAGGGTTCTCTATAGTGTGAACCCAACTAAATGAGCTGGCGCTATAACCATGCCAGTCTCTAGAATGGCTGTCACACAGCCTGTCATCCCACTAGCCGTATATCACCCATGATCTCACCAACCATGCCAGTGGTATAAGTGTGGGGCCTATCCCCCAGGCAGGTCGTCAGTGTCCACCGCCTCACTAGATGAGCTCGATATCTCAACAATGCCACACCCGTATCATCCTAGATGCCATGGCCGTGTCCTTCTCTGGAAAAGTATAAATATGCGTCTCGCCTCCTCATTTCCTCATTTTCAGCTCTCCTTGTAGCCAAACTCTTGCAGTTTTTTCTCTTAAGCTTTCACATGCTCACACCCTTTCTTCACCATGACTGATACCTTAGACTCCTCCATAGAGGTCCACCACCAACCCACCCTCAGGAGAAAGTGCTTGATTGGAGGCAGATTGGAAGAGTATGCCCCCCACCCCACCCAATTGTCACACCTAGGGGAGGATCTCATGAAGTAGGTGAATGGACACACCGTCCACTCTTTGATGAAGTACAACCATAAGGTGGAGCACAAGCTCCTCTACTTCACTGGATCATGCTACGGGGAGTCTCCCAACAGACCTTGTGGTTGTAACTAAGCTGGAGAGAAGCTGGGCCTAGGAAATTTGCCAACTCTAGAGCCATGGGGGCTAGACTTATACAACAATATGTACTTTACTGAGACTTATGATGCCAACATGCACACTGGGGAAGTATTATACAATGAAGGCCATGCCTTAAGAGTACAACTCAACATGGAGCTCATTAGAGATGCCTTACAGCTCCATTTTAGGATCATAAATGCTCCCAGACTAACCAGGGGCAACACAACCAAAGACAAGGTGGAGTGGGTGAAAGACAAGGTGGAGTGGGTGAACATCACCCCCAGGAAGATTTGATTATGCTAGCCAGAGCCCTATAGTTCCTTCTCACCACATGCTGGACATACAGATTTAGCAGGTGTAGCAGGGAAGCTGGCAATGGCCACCTTATTGACCAAAGTACTCTATCATGTGCGGCGGGTGGGAGGAGTTACCCCATGCCATCCAGTTGATGAAAAAATGCAGGGGAGAAGAGAGATTGAGCTCTTGCAAGCACACACACACACTCACAACAAACCCTAGAAATGAACACACAAGGTGAGAGGCTGAAAATTCTTCTTCTTCTTCACACAACAAAAATGTCTACAACAAGATAAAGTGACTAACACACAAAATAGAGTGTATACAAGCGGTCCATAATGTGAACACGCTAAGAGGAGTGAGTAGATGTGGACTAGTTGGTATAATCCAGTTGTAGAATCTCTGGCAAAGACATGTCGGTGCCAGCTCCTATCAATGAAAACAGAATTGTTCTCTAGGATAGCTTGTGGAACACTTGAGAAATTCAACACATAAATTCAACCATGAAAACACATGCTTTGCAGGTTTCAACAAAATCAAATAAATTGAACAAAAGCATAGCAAACATAATACTTAGCTCCAAGACAAACACGCTAGGTGCAATCTTCCCCCCCCTTGTGTGTGGCCTTCCCCACACAAGAGTATTTTTATTAGCTTTCAACCAAAAATAGGCCATAGCCCCCAAAAATATACAAAGTGTGCTTTTAGAGAGCATGACACTCTTCCACAACAAAAATAGAGTGTCCCAAAAATTGGGGCTAGAGTAAAGCCTTTAGGCTTTAATAAATTGAACATTATAAATGTATTTTTCCCAATGTATCAAAATGGAAAAATCAACTACTAAGGTTACAAGCTACGCTTGTAAAAATAAATATGATACGCATAAGAAACATTCTCCTCGACATTATTCATCAATCCTCGTAATCTTCATCACCTGAGAATATAAGCTTAATTAATAATTAAATTAATCTCACAAATATTAAATAGGCACAAACCATCACCAACTCATGACTACCAGGCGTAAGTACCCCAGGAATCACCCTGCCATACAAACCTAACTGAAATAATCATAGACGGTCCCAAGCATACGTCAGATACCGCCCGTATTAATATTTATAGTGGTGTCACCCACGATATTAACCTAGCTGGCATGACGCAAGAGTAACCTAGGCATCCCCAAATTACTCAAGAGGGAAAAATAATATTCTTAAAGAGGACTTAGAATATATTCTCATGACATCCCTCTTGCTTGAGTTTGCAATTTTCCTCAATTGTAGGTTTGCTGGGTTTGAAAAGAACGAAGGATCTCAGGATAAGCTCGAAAAAATTTCTCGGGTATCCATTTTGCATCTTCTTGAGGATGGTTTTTGAATGTCAAAAGATATTTGATGTATTGGTTCCCAGTTCTTGTTGTTGTCGTCTCTTGATCAATAATAGCATCAGGAACTAAGACTTCTTCCTCTCCTTCAACAAGAGGTGGTTCCTCATAAATTGGGTGAGAAGGAAGTGTTCCTCGAAAGGGTTTCAAGAGATGAATATGGAAAGAGTTGTGGATATTCCAATTAGATGGCAACTCTAGTCTATAGGCCACATCGTTAATCTTTTCAATAATTTTAAATGGTCCATAGTATCTAGGTGCAAGTTTAACTGCAGGGAATTTTTCCACACTCTTCAATCGTCTCTTCTCAATTCTCAAAAGTACATAATCACCTTCTTGGAATGAAAAATCTTTACGCTTCCTATTTGCTTTTGAAATGTATACTTCTCTTGAGCTCTTACAATACAATCACGCACTTCAGATAAAATGCGATCAAAGTCTTGAGTATATTGGTCAGCAGCTTCAATCTTATGGGAAAGTCTAGTATCCGGAATAGGCAAAGCTCTACCATAGATAATCTCAAATGGTGCTCGATCAGTATAGCAGAATGAGGAGTATTATTATAAGCAAATTGGAGTAGATGTATGTACTTATCTCATGAACTAGGTTGCTGGGAAACATAGGCTCTAAGCATATCCAAGATAGTGCTATTCGTGAGTTCGGTCTGTCCATTTGACTCAGGATGAAAAGCCGTAGAAAAATCTAACTTAGTGCCTAAGTTTGAGAAAAGAGCAATCCAAAAGTGACTACAAAATTTGGAATCTCTATCAGAAACTATCACTTTGGGTAGACCATGATGAACAAAGATTTGCTTGACAAATATGGTCGCAGCTTGCTGAGAAGTCATTGTCTTTTTACATGAAATGAAATAGGCTTGCTTACTAAACCTGTCCACTATTGTCCAAATCATGTCATGATGACTGGAAGTAGTAGGAAAGCCTGTAATGAAGTCCATAGACACTTATTCCCATGGTCAGTCTAGAATGGGTGAAGGCATAAGCAATCCCAAAGCTTTGCCTTTGTAGCTTTTAATTGCTTGACAAATGTTACACTTAGCTACAAATTTTGCTACATCATTTTTCAAAATGAGGCTTACCTTCTGCTTCTGAATAGTTGGGGTCAGAGTTACCCTCTTGCTTGAGCGATTCATCTTCATTGTCGTCCCCTTCAAGCATATTGATTCGTGCCGTAGGTGTCGGATTCTTTGCACGTTCTGGGCAATTTGGTGCTATATGTCCTTCTTTATGACATCGAAAACATTTGATTGGAGGACCTTTGGGCTTGCCACCGTTGACTTTCTTTGAATTTGATTTGCCTTTGACCATCTCCTTGCCTTTGTCAAACCCTGGCTTATGAAAATTTCTTGAAGCATGAAAAGGTTTAGAAAAAAGTTTAGAGTGGTTACTCTCAAATGACTTGGCCTCTCTAAGAAAACCATTTTTGCGTTCGGAATTTGTTGCCAGAGATATAGCTGTAGAAAGTGAATGAGGTCTAAACATATTCACATCGGCCCTAATTGTAGACTTAAGGCTCGAAATGAATTTCCTCTTTTGGTCCTTCTCATTGACTTTCTCCACAACCTGTACCTGTAGTAATGTATTCCAAAACTTCTCCACATACTGAGACATGCTTTCTTTTTCAAGTTGATGCAATGTATCCCATTAATGCCTAACTTTAGATTTAAATTGTGAAGGTAAGAAATGCTTTTTCACTAGCCTTTGAAACCTTTTCCATGAATCCGGTTTGTCACGTCCTTGCTTGATGACGCTCCACCATAAAGCTGTGCTATCCACCATGTGATTAGCCGCACATTTGATCTTGTCCTTCTCGAAAAATTTCTCCCCTGAAAAGTAGTCATCCAATTGACTAAGCCCTGCCAAAAGGACTCGAGCATCTTTCTTGCCATCATAATTCTGAAATGAAAAAGCTTTACGATTGATTTTAGAATCTTTCCGTAAATTTTGTGCTTGAAGTATAGCATTGACAGCTCTTTGGGTGATGTCATCTTCGTCATCATAAGATGGCAAAAGAGTCACGCTTACGCCTTTGACTCGTGAGCTGTCACTCCAATTCAATTCGCATCTCTCTATCTTCTACAATTTGTTGTTGTAGAGATTGGAGTTGCTCTTGAATTGAAGGTAAAATAGGAAAATTTGCCATAGTGCTCATGCAAACAATGTAAATAAGTAAAATTGATATTATTTGATGTATGTAAATAAAGTAAATGATTGTACTTATCTCAATTCTCTCGCAATTTGATTTGTGTTGAAACTGAACAAAGACTTTGGTTCAATGGTTGGGTTGAATTCCTTTCGTTTCGCACAAGTCCCGAGCAATTCCGAGTGATTTAGGAGACTTGGGCTAGTCGAAATGCTGAAGAAATAATTTTTTGCACCTTGAACACTACTCAAACAATTTTGAAAACTTGGCCAAACCTCTGTAATAATTTTTGAGATTTTTTTAGAAATTTTCAGAAATTATTTTGGAATTTTATAGTATTTATTTGGCCTTTTTAAGCCTCTTTGAGCCCTGAAAAATCAATTTTCTGCACCCAAAAATTTGAAAATTGCAATTCTTTGGAATTTTCCTTGAAATAGGAAAATAGGTAGTGTGAAAGCTCCAAAAGTTGATGTGACATGCATTGGGCTTGGAAAAAGTAGAATTGGGTTAAGTTGAGGATTTGGCTTAATTGAGATTAAGTAATTATTAGCTTAATTGATTTTTTTGTGGTCTTCTTCTGACGTTTTTTCACCCGTGAGGCTGCAAATCGGTGCCTCAAATTTGCTTGATTTTGATTTATTTTTCATGGCTTAAAACTCACACAGCATGCAGTCCGTCCATTATAGGTTGCTTCTACCTTGAACCTTTGCAAAAACTGAGCAAATCACATGAGATTTTTGGCTATGGGGAATCCATCTATACGGTTGGATTTGAAATTCATGAAACTTTGAGAAAAACCACTTTTTGATGAAGAAGAATGGTTTTGGGAAGAGGTAAGTGGGTTTGAGAAGTAGAGCTAGTTTGAGAATTTGAATTTTTGGTTAAAGACCACAAACCCTTCTTTTGCCCACCGATTAAAAGCCTGCAACCTTCTTGAGAGTTGTGTTGATGAAGATCTTTTCCACCTTTCCACAAATCTCCTAGCCCAAGCTCTGATACCACTGAAAACGGAATCGTTCTCTAGGATAGCTTGTGGAACACTTGAGAAATTCAACACATAAATTCAACCATGAAAACACATGCTTTGTAGGTTTCAACAAAATCAAATAAATTGAACAAAAGCATAGCAAACATAATACTTAGCTCCAAGATAAACACGCTGGGTGCAATCTTCCCTCCCCTTGTGTGTGGCCTTCCCCACACAAGAGTATTTTTATTAGCTTTCAACCAAAAATAGGCCATAGCCCCCAAAAATATACAAAGTGTGCTTTTAGAGAGCACGACACTCTTCCACAACCAAAATAGAGTGTCCCAAAAATTGGGGCTAGAGTAAAGCCTTTAGGCTTTAATAAATTCAACATTATAAATGTATTTTTTCCAATGTATCAAAATGGAAAAATCAACTACTAAGGTTACAAGCTACGCTTGTAAAAATAAATATGATACGCATAAGAAACATTCTCCTCGACATTATTCATCAATCCTCGTAATCTTCATCACCTGAGAATATAAGTCTAATTAATAATTAAATTAATCCTATAAATATTAAACAGGCACAAACCATCACCAACTCATGACTACCAGGCGTAAGTATCCCAGGAATCACCCTGCCATACAAACCTAACTGAAATAATCATAGACGACCCCAAGCATACGTCATATACCGAATGTATTAATATTTATAGTAGTGTCACCCACGATATTAACCTAGCCGGCATGACGGAAGAGTAACCTAGGCGTCCCCAAATTACTCAAGAGGAGATCATGACAATCAAACCCACCAGTGATATAAATGTCGAATGGTCATGCAGGCTCCTTGTGTCAGCTCATGTTGAGCTTGACATCTCAACACTCCCCCTCAAGCTCAGCTCCCGCTCATGAACTCTAAGTGCATATCTCAGAATCTATGGAGCTTCTCAGCTCCCAAGGCCTTCGTGAAGACTTGATCCTATGTGCTGATGTAGGCCAAGTTGATGTCACCTACCAAGACTCTCTCTCTAATGAAGTGGTAATGCACCTCAATGTGTTTTGTCTGCGCATGGAAAACTGGGTTCTTGGCCAACTGTATATATTGCTAAGATTGTCACAATATATGACAACCTTTCTCTCCACATGCAACCCCAAATCAACAAGTAGCTTGCGTAACCAAGTCAGCTCACATGCTGCCACTACAGCTCCTCTGTACTCTGCTTCTGTGCTGGACAAGGCAACTGTGGGTTGCTTCTTGCTGCTCCATGTCACAGCAGCACTCCCCAATGAAAACATAAATCCACTGGTAGATCTCCTATTTCTGAGATGTTACCTGCCCAATCTGCATCTATGTATCCATATAGCTCCATTGGTACTGTAAGATTCCTCCCTCCAGCTTTTGAGGTGTACAAGTGTAAGAACCTCCCCTTCTGTTCTTGAAGTTATTCCCCTCTCTAAAATAGGAGAAAGACCTTGTTTTACCCTGTTTTGGCCTAGAGAGAGATAATCCAAAATTTAGATATCTTTGGATATACAAATCCTCCTAGTGTCTAAAATGGATTCCCTTGAAACAGAAGTTCAAAATGAACTTTCCAATGTGCATTAGGAATTATTGAAAATGGTATAAGGGACCTTAGCCTAAGGGTCTACATTTTCAGAAAATTTTGGATTAGGGTCCAAGTAAGGTTCCAATGGGCCAATTGGATTAATCCAAGTGTTGGGATGAGATAAATCCAAAGAATAAAATAAAATACCCAAAAAATGAGTAAATGCTCACATAAGATGAAGAGTTGACTGAGTACAAGGTTTATTAGTTAAAAATTATGAGATATTACTAAAAAAATGAGATATTTTAGAATAATGATGCATTTTTGACACCTTGGTAAGGAGAGGGGGACTTTTGAGGTAGGCACCTATTTCACATGTGTGGAAGGGTTTTTAATTTAAAAAAATTATAATATTTTTATCTCTCCGCTCTCCTAGATCAAACCAAATTAAAAAGGGAGCCAAACTAGTCCAAATCTTGTCCAAATTGAGTCAAATTGAACTTGAAAAATTATAAACCCAGTTGGACTTGGTTAGTGGCCTCCATCACCTATAAATCGACCCTTAGTCTTTTGTAAAAAAATATTGGAGCTATACCATGCCAGTATTATATTTAAATAATCATATTTTCTATTATCCCTTAAATTTTTCTCTCTCTTGGAAGCCTGAAGCTCTCTCTCTCTCTACAACAACTCTTGGAGTTGCTCTTCTCCTCTTGGTGGACCAATTAATTGGTCGGGGGCTTCACTGCTAATAGAGAATCAAGCCAAACTTGGAGGTAAAATCAAATTTTATGGTTTTTTCTAATTTATCTCAATGACTTTCTTCTTCTCAACCCCTCTCAAGCTTGAGAAGCTTTCTAAATAATTGTTTTAATTCAAATCAAGCTTTCCCTTAAAGTCTTAATGCTTAATTAAGAGAAAGTTAATCTTTATGCTTATTTGTAATGCTTTCTTTAAGTAAATCTCTCTCTCTAAAAGAATAGCCATCTTTATGGCTAAATCCTTTAGAAAAGGATGCTTCTCAATGATAGTCTCTTAATTCAAAGCTAAACTCTAGGCTTGATAAGCTGTGTTAACCAAATAATGGTTATTTCTTTTAGATTATTTATAAGTAGTTAAAAACTACTTTGATTGATTCTAAATGAGAAATAGATTATCCTATCGATTTGGAAAAAGAGAAATAATGGAATTAGCTTAATCTAATGAAATAATCATAATTAAGTTTATAATTATGGGTTAAAATAATGATTTAATTCATAATTTGATTTTAAGTAAAAAAGAGGACCAACTATCATATTTCTATTACAAGTTTTAATTCTTTAGAAAAATTTAAGAATTATCAGTAATAGCAACGAATCTATGGTAAATTTTTTAAAAAATAATACATATCTTATTTTTATGCATAATGCTAAAAGAAGACTTCCTACCATATTCTAGGATTGGACTTCCTATGCAAAAGAATGATTTTCATCATATTCATGAGAAATAAGTTTTTTGTAATTATGCATAATTAATTGATTATGAGAAAAGAGTAAATTTTGGTAAATTTATTTTTATGCAAAAAGAGGAATTCCCATGATATTTGAGATCCAAGTAATTTAATGGTAAAAGAGAAATTTTTGGTAAATTTATTTTTATGCAAAAAGAGGAATTCCCATGATATTTGATATCCAAGTAATTAAATGGTAAAAGAGTAATTTTTGACATAATTCAAATTATGAGTATTTATCAAAAGTAAAATTTTGAGCATTATTAATTTTATTGGAAAATATGGGTAGAATTGATTTTTGTAAATCCCATGAATCTTTTACTCAAAAGAAGAATATTGAATATATTTCACTTAAGAAATTTGAGAAGGAATATGAAAATATCCATCGAGAAAAAGTACCTTTAACTAGGCCAAGAAATTGGCAGAAACTTAGAAAAGTCCCATCGGTATCGAAAGTAGAAAACAATACTAAAAGTGGATGTGAAAAGATGTGATGTAGAGCCGAATGAATGTAAATGAATGTGACGGGATGTAAATGGATGCGATGTGATTAGATGAGATGTGAATGTGATAAGAGGAGATGTAAACGTGATGTGATAAGATGTAAATGTGATGTGATAAGATGTGAATGTGATGTGATCAGATGTGAGTGGATGTGATGAGATGTGATGTGATATAAATGGATGTGGATGTGGATGTGATGAGATGTGATGATATGTGAATGGGTGTGATGTGATGTAAATGGATGATAATGACATGTGAAGTAATAGATGTGCATGTAAATGAATGGATAGATGTGGATAGATGTGAATGTGAATGAATGGATGGATGTGGATAGATGTGCATGTGAATGGATGGATGGATGTGGATAGATGTGCATATGAACGGATGGATTGATGTGGATAGATGTGCATGTGAACGGATGGTTGGATGTGGATAGATGTAAATGTGAATGAATGAATGTATGTGGATAGATGTGAATGTGAATGAATGGATGGATGTGGATGAATGTGATGATATGTGAATGGATGTGATGAAATATGGATAGATGTGGATGTGATGTAATGTGGATGGAATGATTGAGATGTGATGTGGATAGATGTGAACGTGATGTAATGTGGATGGATGAATGAGATGTGATGTGGATAGATGTGGACATGATGTAATGTGGATGAAATGAATGATATGTGATGTGGATAGATGTGGACGTAATGTATTGTGGATGTAATGAATGTGATGTGATAAGGATAGATGTGGATGGAATGTATGTGATGTGGTGTGGATGTAATGAATATGATGGATGTGAATGGGTGTGATGTGGATGCAATGAATGTGATGGATGTGAATGGGTGTGATGTGGATGCAATGAATGTGATGGATGTGAATGGGTGTAATGAGATGTGAATGGGTGTGATGAGATATGAATGGATGTGATGAGATATGAGTGGATGTGATGAGATGTGAGTGGATGCGATGAGATGTGAATGGATGTGAATGTGATATGATGATATCTCAATGGATGTGATGTAATGTGAATGGATAGATGTGATGTGGATCTAGGTAGATGTGAATGGATGAGATGTGATGTGAATGGATATAATGTGATGTGATGTGGATCGGGGTAGATGTGAATGGATGAGATGTGATGTGAATGGATGTGATGTGGATATGGGTAGATGTGAATGGATAAGATGTGATGAGGATGGATGTGACGTGATGTGATGAGAATCTGAATAGATGTAATTGGATGTTGAGATGTGATGTGGATGAATGTGATATGATGTGATGAGATGTAATATGATATGATTGGACGAGAATGGATGAAGGATGATGGGAATATATATGAATGGATGTGGAATAGGCAAAGTGAATTGATTTAGAAGAATGTGGAATAACGAGAAATGATGTGAAACAATGTGGAAAGATGAGAGTTTGTTAGAAACTGTATTTATGACCTGTTTTTAAATGACTATTTTATGTCAAGAATTCTGGGGAAGCATTTTGACCATCTTGTATATGAGGTCGTGGAGACCTAAGTGATAAAGTTGACAACAGACGACAGAGAGTCAATGGAGGACGTCTCGCATACCAAGGTTGGTTTGACCAACCTCGGTTTGATTTAAATAGTGAACTTCCTGTGAGATCCCTGTCCCCATCGCGCAACGGATTCGGGGTACTAGCAGCGGAAGTAGAACTTCTTGCGCGGAGTAGAGTTCCACACTCGGGGCCTCGTCCACCACGGATATCCGGACAAGAGACTAATCCGTCGGTTTTTCCAAAACCGAACCCGAAAAAACTTCCTTTATCCGGAAAGCACGGACGATTCCACCAGGATAACTTTTTACTCTAACGTAGTCTAGACCATTACTGATCAAACTGATCCGACTGCACCTGTAAAGGTACTCGGTCAGATCGAGGAAGAAACTTGCACTTGGATCATTGGGATCAATGCTTTTTTCCCCATCAAGAGGCATAGCCGTTGATTCCTATCCATAGAACAATTACTATCCGGGATTTACTTCATCTATTGTAATAACAGAAATTGAGTCTCGGTTTATGGATCCATCAGTCTAGCCTAACCCCATCCAGTCCCATGGGTTAGCCAAACTCCCAACCACTGTAGTGATGGGATCCAATTAAGAATTTGGTTAGGTTTTTTCCCAGGTACCAGGGAAAAGAGTTCCTAGCCCCCCTAGCCGGAAGTTCATGCAAACATAAAACTAGTCACACCACTTACACACCCAATATGAAATTGCCTTTTTCTCAGCATCAACTAATCTTTAAAACAATCCTTTAATGAAACCATTATGTCACATGACAATCCTTGAAATCTCTGGTTGAATCCATATTTTCAATCATTCATTCATCGGTGTACTTATGGCATCATTGGCAACTAGAATGCTCACCACCTGTTCACTCACAGGGGCCTTTTCAATAGTTCCTAACTCATAATACCCGACAATATTTTCACATAAAAAAATCAAGATGGAATCCTCGTTGAAGATCAGCAAGATCAATCAACAGATCCATATAAGAGAGCCATGGACTCATCCGTTGAGGACCAGCAAGGTCAATCAACCAAATCCATGCCCAGTTTCAGAAAACAACTCTTACTCCTTGTTCCAATATCTTCCACGACGCACGTGTGGGTATCTTCGATGACCCAGAGCCCGAGCACCGTATGGTCAGCACCCTCTAAGATCCTTCGCAGGTGACCTAGCGCTTCACTCATAGGCTTCTTCCTTGGTCCCTCATATACCGTACCGGAAGCTCACCATTTAAATCGAACCGAGGCTGGTCAAGACCTCGGTCGACCTTGCTACGTGAGATATCCTCTATTGACTCTCTGTTCTCAACAGTTGCAACTTTATCAGTTAGGTCTCCATAAGACGGTCAAAATGCTTCCCCAGCATTCTTGACATAAAACAGTCATTTACAAACAGTCACAAAATACAGTTTCTATATCGAACTCTCGTCTTTCCACATTATCCCTCCTCAGTCCACATTACTTATTCCACATTCCATTCATATGTGTACTCATTCTCATCCATTCACTCATATCGAGTGACGACACATTATTTTACTTACACACTCATACTCATTATTCTACATACATATCCATGTTCGTACATCCACATCATATATCCAATCCCATATCCGCATTCATACCTACACATCCATATCCATATCCATACATCCACCTCCACATCCACATTCATACATCCACATCCACATTCACATCCATACATCCACATCTACATGCATACATCCATTTTCACATCCTCCTTCATACATCCACATTCACTTACATACATCCACATCCGTATCTACATCCATACATCCACATCCACATCCACATTCACATTCATACATACACATCTACATGCATACATCCACATCCGTATCTTTATCCATACATCCACATCCACATCCACATCCACATTCACATTCACATTCACATCCATACATCTACATCTACATGCATACATCCACATCTCCATGCATACATCCACATCCACATACATACATCCATACATCTACATCTACATGCATACATCCACATCCACATTCACATTCACATCCATACATCCACATTCACATTCATATCCACATCTCATCCATACATCCACATCTCTATGCATACATCCACATCCACATTCACATTCACATCCATACATCTACATCTACATGCATACATCCACATCCACATCCACATTCACATCCACATCCACACATCCACATCCACATCCACATCCACATTCACATCCACATCCACATCTCATCCATACATCCACATCTCCATGCATACATCCACATCCACTCTTGCCCTATCACAACCCATATGCATCTTATCCCATCACATACACTTCTTACCTCATCCCATACACATCTTATCACATCTTAACTCGTCTTATCACATCCTAACTCATCTCATATGCATCTTATCACATCTTATCATTTCTCATATCTATTTATAGAATACAAGAGAATTCTTATATTTGATATAAGATTTCTTTACGCATCTATTTATGCATATTAAGGAGACTAACACTTTCGAAATAAAAATCAATCTTTTATGCATCTTCCTATGCATAAATTCATTTTAAATGAGAATGACACTTTTGAATTAAAAATCAATCTTTTATGCATAAATTCAATTTAGATGAGAATGACACTTTTTTAAAAATCAATCTTTTATGCATCTTCTTATGCATAAATTCAATTTAGTAGGAATTACACTTTTAGAATAAAATATTCATCTTTTATGCATACCTCTATGCATGAAATTCAATTATGCTAAAAGTAACACTTTTACAATAAAATAATCATCCTTTATGCATACCTCTATGCATGAAATTCAATTATGCTAAAAGTAACACTTTTACAATAAAATAATCATCTTTTATGCATACCTCTATGCATGAAATTCAATTATGCTAAAAGTAACACTTTTATAATAAAATAATCATCTTTTATGCATACCTCTATGCATGAAATTCAATTAAGCTAAAAGTAACACTTTTATAATAAAATAATCATTATAAAAACTTGACATTAATCAATTAACCATTCACCTAGGATAGAGAATGGTTGGTTTTGCTAGAGAAGAGAGGGGAATGCCTTTTTGTAATGATGTATAACATTTTTAGAGAAGACATAAAGCATAAAAACCATTTAAAGCCATAAAAACCATAAAATAAATGAAAAGAAGAATCACCAACTTACTAATGACTTTGAAAGCTTTCCTTTGGTTTGATGGTTTGAGGGTTCAACTCTTGTTTGAACAAGAGTGGCCAACCAATCTTTGGAAGAGGGAAATGTCAAAAACTAGTGAATTATTAATAAATTCATAGTTCTTGGCTTGGATGGAGTAGAGTAACCGTGCATAAAACACTATCCTTTTTCAACAAAGGGGGAGGCTTCTATTTATAGGAAAAATTGAGCTCCTAACCAAACAAACTGATTCTAGAATTTTCCAAATCAGTTTGGTCAATTTTTGACCATTTTTAGGTCAGTTAAGCTAACTTTTGATGATTTAAAACTCCATTTGCACATGTGAAGTAGGCGCCTCATTAAAGGCCCTCCCCTTCCTTACATATGTGTCAAAAATGGAATCATTATACCCAAAATATCTCATATTTTTAATATTGCTCATAGTTTCTTACTAATAAACCTTGTACATATTCAACTCTTCATCTTATGTGAGTATTGAAGGGACTCCCCTTCCTTACGTGTCAAAATAGAATCATTATACCCAAAATATCTCATATTTTTAATATTGCTCATAGTTTCTTACTAATAAACCTTGTACATAGTCAACTCTTCATCTTATATGAGCATTTACTCATTTTTGGGTATCTTCTTTTACAAAATTGAATTTATCTCCTCCCCACACATGGATTGATCTTATTGGCCCATAGGAACCTTAATTGGACCATAATCCAAAAATTTCTAAAAATCTAGACCCTTCGGCTAAGGTCCCTCATACCCATTTCTAATTAATTCCAATTGCACATTGGAAAGCTCTTTTTGAATTTCTGTTTCAGGGGAACTTATTTTAATAAGATGAGATATTTTTCTATCCAAAAATATTAAAAATTTGAATATTCTCTCTCTAGAATATTTTCTCTCTCTAGGTTAAAACAGTTAGAAACAAGATCTTTTATATTTCTGAAGAGGGGATTGATTACAGGGGAAGATGCTGGACATTTTGAGAGGCTGGGGAGGAATCTTACACTTCCAGTGTGGTGGATGAGGAACCAAGGAAGAAGCCTATGAGTGAAGCCTATGAGTAAAGCGTTAGGTGACCTGCGAAGGAGCCTAGAGGGTGCTAACCATACGGTGCTCGGGCTCTGGGTCGCCAGATACCCACCTGTGCGTCGAGGAAGAAAAATAGAACAAGGTGTTAGAGTTGTTTTTTGAACTCGGGCATAGATCTAGTTGATTGTCCTTGTTGGTCCTCAACAACGGATAAGTCCATGGCTCTTTTATATGGATCTGTTGGTTGATTTTGCTGATCTTCAATGGAGAGTCCATTTGGATTTTCTTATGTGATTATATTACCGGGTAGTATGGGCTAGGAACTATTGAAAAGGCCCTGAACAGGTGGTGAGCGTTCTAGTTGCCAATGATGCCATAAGTACACCGATGAAGGAATGATTGAAAATTAGAATTCAATATTTTGGAGGATTATGATCAGTGATACTATGGTTTTATTAAAAGATTGTTTTAAAGACAGCTGAATTTGTGAAACAGGTGATTTCATATTGGGTGTGTAAGTGGTGTGACTATCTTGAAGTTTGCTTAAAGTACTGGCTAGGGGGCCTGTGAACTCTTTTCCCTGGTACTACCCGGGACAGAACATAACCAAATTTCTAAATGGATCCTATCACTACACTAGTTGGGCGGTTGGCTAACCCATGGGATTGGATGGGGTTAGGTTGGAGTGATGGATCCCTAAAATGAGACTCAATTCTGTTAAGTTATGATAGTTGAAGTAAATCCCGGATAACCCTTGTTCTATGGAAAAGAATCAACGGCTATGCCTCTTGATGAGGAAAAAAGCGTTCGACTCTATGATCCAAGTGCAAGTCTTTTCCTTGATCTGACCCTATGACTTACGGGTTCAGTCGGATAAGTTTTGTTAGTTAAGGCTCTTGACTACGTTAGAATAAAAATATCCTGGAGGAATCACCCATGTGTGCTGGGTAAGGGAAGTATTTCCGGGTTTGGTTTTGGAAGAACCGAGGGATTAGCCTCTTGTCCGGATATCTGTGGGCAAGGCCCCAAGTGAGAGGTTCTGCCCTACATAAGAAGTGCTAATTTCGCTGCCTGCTAGCACCCTCGAAATTTGTTGCACAGAGGGGGCAGGGATTTTCAGGTACACGTGCTGCATAAAACAATGCATAATCAATAGTGGCCCTCAAATATCGAAGTGTGCATCGCACACTGTCAAGATGTGGTTTGCACGGAACCTGCATAAACTGGCTCTCTAAGCCAACAATGTAGCTCAAATCTAGCAGCCTGTTGATCGTGACATAGATCAGACTCCCCACAATTTTCGTGTACCATAGTGGGATCCTCCAACACATAACCTGCATCCACACTAAGCTTGCCATTTTGATCTAATGGCACCGAGATTGGCTTACAATCAACCATTCCTCCATACTTGGACAACATGTCCAATGCATACTGTCTCTGTAGCCAAATACCCTCAGCTATACGAATGACCTCAATTCCCAAAAAGTAGCGCAGATCTCCCAAATCCTTCATCTCAAACTTCCTTTTAAGAAGACTTTTCACGTGCTCAATCTCTTCCAAGTTGTCACCCCCAACAATAAGATCATCTAGATATATGGTGATGATCGCAATACCCTTATCACTCTTGTGAACATACAAAGAGTGATCTGTATCTACCATATGAAAACAAATAGTGAGAAGATACTCAACAATCTTGTCATGCCATGCTTGTGGAGCTTGCTTCAGCCCATACAAGGCCTTACCAAGCTTACATACATACTCTGGGTGATCTGTATCCTAAAAATCTAGTGGGGCTTGATCCATATACACCTCTTCTTGCAAGTCACCATGCAAGAACACATTTTTTACATTCATCTAATGTAAAAACTAGCCTTTAGCTGCACCCACCACAATCACAACTCTCACAGTTGCCATCTTTGCAACTGGGAAAAATGTCTCCTCATAATCAATCCCATGTGTCTGCGCATATCCTTTGGCTACCAATCTAGCCATGTACCTGCCTATGCTACCATCACTGTTATGTTTCACCTTATATACCCACTTACAACCAATATCTCTCTTGCCTTCAGGCAATGGTACCAAATCCCAAGTCTCATTTCCATACAATGCATCCATCTCCTCATCCATAGCTTTCTCGCACACACATTTTCAATAGCCTCATCAAAGTATGTGGGTTCTACAACCTGCACAACTTTTGCCATATACGCATAGTGATGTGCCACATAACCATCATAAGTCAGCCTCTGCACATGATTTTTGACTCTTCCAGATCTTCGTAACTTTGCATTCATGGCTTCCATAGCCTTCTTCACACCAGGTGTCCTCATTGTTGGAATGCCAAGCTCCTCATCAAGGTTCATCTGGGAGCCACTAGAATCTCCATCAACAAGAGAATGCCTTGCAAAAATGTCAGGCATACCAAGGGGCTCAACCACTTTCTCTTTGCCTTTATGTGATGTACCAACTACATTTTCAAGATGATTGGTATTATGATGCAGCCTACCACTCCATGGGTACGTATATCAATAGAACCATTGGATGAGGATTCTCATGGTCCACTCAATGACTGTGATTGCTGACCTGCATTCTGTGCAACCACATTTCCACTTACATCAGCCCTAACAACATCCTTTTCAGCAACATACCAGCTACTCATCTCATCAAATACAACACCTTTCTTACCCTCAATTCACGTGTATCAGGATTATAACATCTATATCCCTTTTGCTCAAGGGAATAGCCAATAAACACACATTTTTTTGCTTTTGGATCCAGCTTGGTATGTAACTCATTTAGCACATGCACATATGCAATACATCAAAAATCTTTCAAGTGAGACAAATCAGGTTTCTTGCCAGTAAACTCCTCTAGCGTTAGATCATGTATGGTTGCAGTAGGAGTCATGTTCATGATATAAACTGCTATAGACACAGCCTCAGCCCAATAGCTATATGGCATATTCTTCTCAACCATCAATACTCATGCTATCTTTGCAACAATGTGCCTGTTTTTCCACTTAGCAACTCCATTTTGTTGCGGAGTGTATCTACATGTACATTGTCTCTGAATGCCATTCTTTTGCAAGAATTCAGAGAACTCATTGGAGAAGTATTCTCCCCCTCCATCTGACCTTAGGCACTTCACATACTGTCCTATCTATTTTTCAGCCATAACTCTGAAATTCTGAAAATGAGTGAACACTTCACTCTTCTCCTTCATGAAGTACACCCACACTTTCCTTGTGTGGTCATCAATGAATGTTACGTAGTACCTGCATCCACCCATAGACATAGTCTTCCAGGACCCCATACATCTGAATGCACATCTAGCATATTCTTGCTCACATTTCTATCATGTGGAAATACATGTTTTGTTTGCTTTTCGAATTGATATGCTTCACAAAATTTATGCATACCTTCAACTTTAAACTTAGGTAGCCCCATCAGAATTTCTTTAGTCTGCATAGACTTCATTCTTTGCACATTGACATGCCCAATTCTCTTATGCCAAATGTTTCTATCTGCAACAATTCCTGAACCGTTTGCAAACATTGGAGCACTCACTTCAGGCATATTCACATTCAATGTAAACATTCTATCCACTCTGTGGCCTTTTGCAAACTAACCTGCACTTATCTTTAAAGTCTTCTACATAACACCCATCAAGGTTAAACCAAACTTACAAACCTTGCTCAATCATCTGCCCCTGGGCATAACAGAGACCAGATTCTTTGTAATGTTTAGAACATGAAGTATATCTGCAAGGTACTTTGCTTTACCATCCTGCATAGAAAATGGAACATCTCCAACATGGGCAATCGGATGAGCAATGCCATCCCCTATTTCAACAAAACTTGTTTTTTCAAGACTCTTCATTTCCTTGAACCACTCACGATGACTTGTCATGTGGTTTGTAGCACCTGAATCAACATACCATACATCATCCTTACATGTTGATACATCATTTCCAGACATAGCATTAACCACATGTTTCATAACAAACAACCTCGCATTATCCTCATTATTTCTGCTAGAGGATGCCCCTGCCTCTAAACTGGCCTCTTCCACCTGTATGTTGTTGTTATGAATCCTAGGACTATTGTTGCTCTGCTGACCATAATTTTGATTACCTATTTGGCCACCACCTTGGCCATGTCCATGACCTCTACCTCGTCCTCTACCTGAACTTGTGTAGAAGGCCTGCTGCTCTGAACTATTTTTGTTTTGTGGAGACTGTTGATCTTGACCCAAGTTCTTCTCTTCAATGATCAAAATTAACACCAAATCTGTGAAGTCAGGAATGTTCTCCCGAGCCTAAATAGACGTCTTAAATGCCTTGTATTGTGGCCGAGACCACACAAACACACTTCCACCTTATCATCATCATCCACAACCAAAAACACCAATTGATGCAAGGGACTCCACAATGCCCTTGATCTTCAAAGCATAATCATTCATGGACATATTCTTCTTCTCCATAGTATGAAGCTCATTCTTCAACTGAATTTTTTTTGCCTTGGTGTTTGTTTCATACACCTTCACCAAGGTGTCCCAAGCCTCCTTAGGTGACTTGGCATCCTGTATATGCCCGATCACATTGTCATGTATGCTAATAGAAAACTAATACATGACTTTCCTTACTCCTTAATTCCAATCCTTGAACTCTTTTATATCTGCAGTAGTTGGATTATTCTCCGGTATCTCAGGTGCCTCCTCATGTTCACCTTCAATGTAGTCCCACTAAGCTTTTCCCATCAGGAAATTAGTCAATCTAAACCTCCAAGCATGGAAGTTGTTCTTGTCAAGATTCTCTGCAACAATATGGTTTATTCCATCATTCGACATCTTTTCTACAACACAAATTTACCAACAACAACACTCTTGCTTGACTTGCACAAACTATTATATTATCTGCAATAGTGGCACTTTACTCCACCCAAACTGTCACAACAAATGACCTTGCAACCAAACTGTCACAAAATATCCAGTGACCTTACTTTGCATATATACACCTAATGGCAACTTTGAGACCTCTTTGTAGCACACATAGTGTATGCACATACAATCACCCTTCCTATAGTTTCAAAAATAGAGTTGTGCAGAGAATCAAAACTTACCTGCACAGTGAACACTTGCGAACTGAGAAACGGAGGACCAGACGGGCCCGAAACGCATTTTTGACCCGAAACATTTTGTCCATTACGACACTATAGTTGCCCTATAGCTTTCCTTCTGTGAAGAAAGCTCCTCATTCATTTGTCGGTCCCTCCCAAAGAGCTCCCGACAAGGGGGGTGTAGTAGCCAACACAAAGGGGGAAGAGTAGATGAAGCTCTTGCCCTCGTACCACTTCCTGTGCTTCTCTTGCATGCTGTTCAGTCCTTAGCATGAACCAGGATCTGATACCATGAAAGATGTAGAGGAGAAGAGAGCTTGAGCTCTTGCACACACACACACACACACTCATAGAAACCCTAGAAGACAACACACAAGGTGAGAGACTGAAAATTCTTCTTCTTCTTCACACAACAAAAAGGTCTACAAGAAGATAAAGTGACTAACACACATTATAAAGTGTATACAAGCGGTCCATAATGTGAACACGCTAAGAGGAGTGAGTAGATGTGGACTAGTTGGTGTAATCCAGCTGTTCTCTGGCGAAGATATGTCGATGCTATCTATCAAACTCGCCAGTGATATAAATGTCGAATGTCTATGCAGGCGCCTCGTGAGTGTGTCAGCTCATGTTGAGCTTAACATCTCAATAGTTGAGTGGCCAGACGTGGTGCCCACATCTCTGCCCCTGCTACAGTCCTCTCCCCACTCCCCACCACTAGCTAAGGGGCACCACCTGGAACCCAAGGGCAAAGGGTAGGTACCCCCACCGCCCAGTCTAGGCTCTATAGAAGATGAGTTGGCATCTGAGGAAGCAAAAGAAAGGCCGAGGAGGAGGAGCAGAAGAAAAAGTCGGATTTGTTCCAGCAGAACCTCTTTGAGACACCACCACCCTCAGAGAACTTTATAGATTTCATAGAGGCTAGACCCTCCTCCCCTAATACATCTCAGCAAAATACATTAGACACCCTCTGCTCGGCACAATCAGGCAGTTTGCAATCTAGCTAGGCACACGTCAAGTGTCCATGCAGCCCATCGTGATGTGCCCAACTTTGCCTTAGGTCTTATTCTATTGATGGTATTGTTAATTTTGTAGTTTTTAACATCATATATATGTATATACAAGACTTGTAGACTTGTTTCACACATGGCAAGGGAATTGATAACATAGATGACGGATTGTATCTACCATCAACAGGAGGTGGCTGCAGTTTCATAGCGAGAGATGTTGTTGAGCAAGGCAAAGAGAGATCAACATCTGAAGATCTCTACCACGTTAACTTACATAACCTCCATCTGCAAAACAAAATCAATGGAAAGGAGCAACAACTCAGGCAGGCCCTCGCCAGGATCATAGAACTCCAGTAGTAGCTTCAACAGACCCATGAAGCTACTCAATGGACACACCACAAACTCTTTATTGTAGAGACCCTTGTTGAAGAATCCCAAGACAAAGAACAAGCTATGGAGGAGGCCCCTTACACAAACTAAGCTGGATTTCTAGAGATATCGGGAGATCTTGAAAGATACCATCCCTGACATGGAAGAGAACCTCGGAGAAGCCAAAGCCAAAGTAGCACAACCACCCTCCACCCCCTCTACTCCCTCTTCCAGCGCCATGGATTGGAAGGTTGATGCACTAATAGATACAACTACAGAGCTGCCAATCCTTACCCTCCCCACAAAGCCCATTCCAACTCATTGACCTTCATTTCCAGAGCATCCAACTCAACCTCCTCCAACACAATGTCTTTTTAGATGAGCCCTCTCTCCCCAGACCTACACCTATCTCCTCACCAAGCTCCCTATCACTAGCATCACCCTCATCCCCCACTTCTACTTCCAGAGCCTCATATCCCTCAACCACCCCCATGACTTCTATGAGTTCCCTCCCCACCACCCTCTCCAAGCCATATTGATTAGTTAGAGTCACCTCCTCCACTTTGGCTTCCCATTTGACCTAGTTGATGGTATAGACCTATCAATTCTAGAAGGTTTGTGCCCATACCCCTACCCCTCCAAGAGGAGGACTGATGCCTTGCACTATCTACATGGTAGGAGATGGCATGTGGTTAACGAAGCCTACCTCTCCCTCAGCATGGATGCCCTTCCCCCTTATTCTGCGATGGGCCTCCTTATCTTATACCACAGGTGTCATGAGAAAATGGAGGTCATGGAAGTCACCAGCATCTGCCAGTTTGACGACTCCCACATCACCTTCCCAAAGGAATTCACCTCTGAGGAAGCGGCAGCAGCAACTGAAGCCTTTTTTCGATCATCCTAGGGACTAGCAACGGCGGATGCAAGCAAAGGTTATCATGTCTTTGATTGCCATGATGGAGGCGATGACGGCCACGACAACCTCCCACCTCCACCCTCACGATCCTCATCTCCCGCATCTCCCCCTCCACTACCCAGTTCATCTCACCCAAGTACCAGCACACACCACCACCCCCACCTCCATGTGGCACATCCACACTTCCACTCTTCCCTCTAATGTTTCTCTTTGATAAAGTAGAAAATGTTTACATTAGAATGATTTAAATACTCTTGGTGAACTTCTAATTAATTTTAGAGAGTTAAAAATTGAAAAATGGTCAGCCATACAAAGAAGGTTATGGCAAAATTTTTCTAAAATTGTGAAAAATAAGTTTTACTTTTTTATTCAAAAAGAGTAATTCCCATCGTATATGTATTCATAAAGTGTTATTTTTCATCCTAGGTATAGAAAAATGCATACTAAAAATATTTCATTACAAAAATGTTACTCTCTTAGAATTAAATTCTATGTATAGAAGGAATAAAGAGTGATTTTTATCATGAATGATTTGTATGCATAA
Source organism: Cibotium barometz (assembly GCF_041138505.1). Taxonomy (NCBI): domain Eukaryota; kingdom Viridiplantae; phylum Streptophyta; class Polypodiopsida; order Cyatheales; family Cibotiaceae; genus Cibotium; species Cibotium barometz. The sequence goes on from NC_141051.1 coordinate 52,869,829, forward strand.
ACATATGCATAAAAAAAAAATTTATATTAAAAGTGTGATTTTTATCATAAATGATTTTTATGCATAAATGGATGCATAAAAGAAATTCTTTTATATCAAAAGAGTGATTTTTATCATAAATGATTTGTATGGATAAAAGATATATTTTTTATATTAAAAGTGTGATTTTGATCATAAATGATTTTTATGCATAAATGGATGCATAAAAGAAATTCTTTTATATTAAAAGAGTGATTTTTATCATAAATGATTTGTATGCATAAAAGATATTTTTTATATTAAAAGTGTGATTTTCATCATAAATAATTTTTATGCATAAATGGATGCATAAAAGAAATTCTTTTATATTAAAAGAGTGGTTTTCATCATAAATGATTTGTATGCATAAAGATATGCATAAAAGATATTTATATATATATATTAAAAGTGTGATTTTCAACATAAATGATTTTTATGCATAAAAGAAATTCTTTTATATTAAAAGAGTGATTTTCATCATAAATGATTTTTATGCATAAAAGAAATAACACTATATTCGTGAGTTTGGGAATTTCCCAACTCCCATTTTTTGAATACTAAAAAGGTGGGACCTGGATAACATGCCTATAAGTTTTTCAAAACCATATCATGTGACCTATTGTTGGAAAGCGCTTGGAAAATGGAATCTAGTGAGCTATAGAGCGCTCAATTTGGAGTAACGGTGTTCAAGTTATGATTAATCCAAAGATTTGACCACATGTCCCAAACTTATGGGAAATTCCCATATTCCCCAATATGGTGTTAAATTCTTTCATATTAAAAGAGTGATTTTCATCATAAATGATTTTTATGATGATAAAAGTGTGACTTTCATCAAAATTAGATTTTATGCATAAATAGATGCATATAGAATGATTATATTTAAATAAGGGTTCTCTTAATCCTCTGTTTAATTTTCGTAAAAATTGTCACATGCAAGGAAAAGAAATAATGTTATTTTGTTTTTTTTCTCCTTTTTTTCCTTGGTCAAGTGAAAGCGGGAACAGCCCCTTTTCAATGACACTTTTTTTTAAAGAAAAGCTTAAAAGAAATATATAATATGAAGTTCATTTCCCTGCAATGCAGCCAAGATGAATCATTCTCTTTCTCCCCTTCACTCTTCTGCTTCTAGACACCCAGAATGAGCACACCTTTCTCTCCTTTTGCACGTGCGTGGGAGTGTGCGACTTCCTCTCCTTCTCCTTCACAATCTTGGCGTGACAGGCTGCAGTCGCGACTAGCAAGCCTTGCTTCACTTCTCTTGCTCGCAGCACAAGGGCCAACAAAGAAAATGGCTGACACTCTCTCTCTCTTCAAGTGCACGGGTGCGGGCTGGCGACTCTTCGCTGCAAGAGTGTGAGCTGGCGGCGTTTCGAATATACCTGCTCGTCATTTTTTTCCTCCAGCAAGGTTAAGGTTTACACCTTTAATTGCTAAGTGGCCAAGCTAGCGATCCCGCGCACACTTGCGACTCCCAAGCTCACATACCTTCATCTTCATTGCCTACAAAATGTGCCCGCTCCCCAGGACCAAAGACCAAGTGAAGGTAACACATGGCGGCACATTCAGACAAATACACATAGAGGTGGAAAAAAATGCAACAGTGGAGTCCTGCGTGTAAGATTCCTCCCCCTACCCCCTTTTTGATGTCTAGTATCTTCCCCTGTAATCAATCCCTCTTCAGAAATATAAAGACCTTGTTCTAACTGTTTTAGCCTAGAGAGAGAAAATTATTCTAGAGAGAGAATATTCAGATTATGAATATTTTTGGATAGAAAAATAACTCATTTTATTAAAATAAGTTCCCTTGAAACAGAAATTCAAAAAGGATTTTCCAATGTGCAATTGGAATTAATTGGAAATAGGTTTAAAGAACCTTAGTCTAAGGGTCTAGATTTTCAGAAATTTTTGGATTATGGTCCAATTAAGGTTCCTATGGGCCAATAGCATCAATCCATGTGTAAGGAGGAGATAAATCCAATTTGTAAAAGAAGATACCCAAAAATGTTTAAATGCTCACATAAGGTGAAGCGTTGAAAATGTACAAGGTTTATTAGTAAAAAACTATGAGCAATAAAATTTTGACACATAGGTAAGGAAGGAGAGTTCTTTAAAGAAGGTGCATATTTCACATAAAATGAAGAGTTGAAAATGTACAAGGTTTAGTAGTAAAAAACTATGAGCAATAAAATTTTGACACATATGTAAGGAAGGGGAGTTCTTTAACACTAGTTCTGTAATTGGACACTAAAGTGTCCTGAGGACACTAAAGTGTCCTGAAAGTTAGCATTTTTCTTGAATTTTTGTGGGCAATCTATTAAGAGTTTTGAAATGCTTAACATCCACAGATGTTCCTCAAGACCTAAAAAAAATTTGAGATTTTTTAAATTGCACTTTTCTTAGCTTTTGCAAGGCAATATTTTAATTTTCTTAGACACATGCTGATAAAACGCATGATTTTTGCTGTTTTCAAAATAGTAGTAATTTGTACATAACTTTTAGAAGGGACATAGTTTGATCATGAAACTTGGCTTGATGGAAAGCCCATGATGTAAACTAAATCTTGGAATCATCAAACGATAATTATTGGATAAATTTTTAACTCGCTAATATTGAAATGATGTTTTTTATACAGGGGGAGCATGAATTTTTCTCCTTCCATATGCAAGCTAATAATGTAAAACTTGAGGTGCACCCATGTTATATAGGGTAAATACTACTTTGTTTTGAATTTCCCAAAACTTTAGAGCCACTTTTTGGGCCTCTTCTCATACATGGCCTTTTGCGCAACCTGTTTTTAATACGTAAAATGTCTAATTATGAGCCTAATTTTGATTTTCATCAAAGGGGAAAGCTGTGTAAGTGCATTATTTGTTGTAACTATAGGTGTAGACTACTTGTGCAAGCATAGTTATGATTAGTTTTTGAAAAAAGATGATCAAATTTTGTATTTTTATTTTTTACAGTTTTTTTAGAACTAGGCGATAAGAACCTACTTAAGTGGAGGCTAAGTTAGTGTCATACACATCAAATTATGGCTTATTTATCTCATCTCAAGCATGAAAACCAATAATCAACATTCTCATTGATAGGGCTACAATTTTTTTTAGTGGCGTGATTGAGTTTTGATAATACGCGTTACTTTTGCTGATTTTATACAACTTTTTTGGAAAAAATTCTAAGAAAGGAAAATGATTTTTTTGGTGAACTTCTACCTCCTTGGACTGATGTATGCTATCAAAATATCTTGGGAAAAATGCTATTGATATCATTGGATTTTTTTTTTGAGAGAATGATGCTTGCATATTTGGAAAAATCCTGAAAAATGTTCATTTTCAAGACATATGCTACTTTGTTGCTTATGTACTTCCAAATAAAAAGGCATTTTATATGTTTAGCATTTTTTACATAAGCATAGGGTTATGTTCTACATGCCCAACGAAGCATTTTGGTTTTTAAAGCCTACATTAGGAGTTTGATTTTTTTTCGCAACCCCCAAAAAAGGACACTCAAGTGTCCTGTTTTGGTACCAAACTAGTGTTAAAGAAGGTGCATATTTCACATAAGATGAAGAGTTGAAAATGTACAAGGTTTATTAGTAAAAAAACTATGAGCAATAGAAATTTGACACATATGTAAGGAAGGGGAGTTCTTTAAAGGAGGTGCATATTTCACATGCTTGAATGAGTTTTAAACTCAAAAATAATGTGATATTTTTTATCTCTCATCTCTCTTGAACCAAACCAAATCAAAATGGAACCAAATCAAATAAAAAAGTAACCAAACTAGGTCCAAATCTAGTCCAAATTCAACCAAACTGACTTGGAAAATTCTAGAATCAGTTTGTTTGGTTAGGAGCTCAATTTTTCCTATAAATAGAAGACTTCCCTTGTTGAAAAATATATAGTGTCTTATGCATTGTTACTCTACTCTACCTAAGCCAAGAACTGTGAATTCTTTAATAATTCACTAGTTTTTTATACTTCTCTCTTTCTTCAATCCCCATTGGTGGCTCTATCAAGATACTAAACCAATTGATTAGTTGGGGGCCTCTACCGTGATCAAAGAATCAAGCAAATTATAAGATAAGTATAGTGAATTTTGATCTTTTCTATAATTTCTCAATGATTCTCTCTTCTCAACCCCTCTCAAGCTTGAGCAGCTTAATTGATATGGTTTTTGAAATGCTATTGAAGTTAATTAATTAATAATAGTAAAGAATTACATAAGATTCTATTTATATTTAATTCTAATGGGTTTTCTCTCTCTCACTTAAGAAATGGTCATTCTCATGACCCTTTTCAATCCAAATGAAGCTTTTCATAAGGCTTTTCCTTAATCCAAGATTAAGCTACCCCTGCGGCCAAAATTAATGGCTTTTTTCTATACTTTTAGTTTATGTTTATCGATGATTCAATCCATTATGGATTGATGATCCAATTAGAGACCATTCTAATTATTTCCTTAATGATAAGCCTTATCCCTCAGAAAAAATTGAGACTTATCAGTCATAGTGGCGGAGCTATGGCAAAATTTTTATAGAAATTACACATAAAATAATTCATTCAAAGCATAAAAAGAGGACTCCCTACCATATTCTAGGAACTATCATCCTAGATTAATTAAAAGAATTTTATAGGCATGGAGATGTGGATGTTTGCATGTAGATGTAGATGTATGGATGTGAGTGTGAATGTGGAGGTGGATGTATGCATGGAGATATGTAGATGTATAGATGAGGATGTAAATGGAGATGTGGATGTGGATGGATGCATGTAGATGTAGATGTATAGAGGTCGATGTGAATGGAGATGTGGATGTATGCATGTAGATGTAGATGTATAGATATAGATGTGGATGTGGAGGTGGATGGATGCATGTAGATGTAGATGTATAGATGTAGATGTGAATGGAGATGTGGATGTATGCATGTAGATGTAGATGTATAGATGTAGATGTGGATGTGGAGGTGGATGTATGCATGTAGATGTAGATGTGGAGGTGGATGTATGCCTGTAGATGTAGATGTATAGATGTGGATGTGAATGTGGAGGTGGATGTATGCATGGAGATGTGGATGTATGCATGTAGAAGTAGATGTATAGATGAGGATGTAAATGGAGATGTGGATGGATGCATGTAGATGTAGATGTATAGAGGTCGATGTGAATGGAGATGTGGATGTATGCATGTAGATGTAGATGTATAGATATAGATGTGGATGTGGAGGTGGATGGATGCATGTAGATGTAGATGTATAGATGTAGATGTGAATGGAGATGTGGATGTATGCATGTAGATGTAGATGTATAGATGTAGATGTGGATGTGGAGGTGGATGTATGCATGTAGATGTAGATGTGGAGGTGGATGTATGCATGTAGATGTAGATGTATAGATGTGGATGTGAATGTGGAGGTGGATGTATGCATGGAGATGTGGATGTATGCATGTAGAAGTAGATGTATAGATGAGGATGTAAATGGAGATGTGGATGGATGCATGTAGATGTAGATGTATAGATGTAGATGTGAATGGAGATGTGGATGTATGCATGTAGATGTAGATGTATAGATGTGGATGTGGATGTGGAGGTGGATGTATGCATGTAGATGTAGATGTGGATGTGGATGTGGAGGTGGATGTATGCATGTAGATGTAGATGTATAGATGTGGATGTGGAGGTGGATGTATGCATGTAGATGTAGATGTATAGAAGTGGATGTGAATGTGATTGAGGTGGATGTATGCATGTAGATGTAGATGTATGGAGGTGAATGTGAATGTGGATGTGGATGTATGCATAGAGATGTGGATGTATGCATGTAGATGTGAATGTACGCATATAGATGTGGATGTATGGATGTGAATGTGCATGTAGATGTGGATGTATGGATGTGGATGCATGAATGTGCATGTAGATGTGGATGTGAAAATAGATGTATGGATGTAGATGTAGATGTATGGAGGTGAATGTGAATGTGGATGTGGATGTATGCATAGAGATGTGGATGTATGCATGTAGATGTGAATGTACGCATATAGATGTGGATGTATGGATGTGAATGTGCATGTAGATGTGGATGTGAAAATAGATGTATGGATGTAGATGTGGATGTATGGATGTGAATATATGATATGTGATGTGAAGGAATCTGAAGTGATGAGATGGAAAATGATGTGATGGGATGAGTATACATATAAATGGAATATGGAATAAGTAATGTAGATTGATGAGGGATAATGTGAAAAAATGAAAGTTAAAATAGAAATTGTAATGTAAACTGTTTGTAAATGCTGTTTGTAAATGACTGTTTTATGTCAAGAATGTTGGGGGAGCATCTTGACCGTCTTGTGATTAAGGTCGTGGACCTAACTGATAAAGTTGCAACTGCTGACGGAGAGTCAATGAAGGACGTCTCGCGTAGCAAGGTCGGCCGAGGTCTTGACCAGCCTCGGTGCGATTAAAATGGTGAGCTTCCGGTACGGTGGATGAGGGGCCAAGGAAGCGGCCTATGAGTGAAGCGCTAGGTCACCTGCGAAGGATCCTAGAGGGTGCTGACCATACGGTGCTCGGGCTCTGGGTCGCCTAGGATACCCACGCGTGCGTCGAGGAAGATATTGGAACAAGAGTAGGAGTTGTTTTCTGAAATCGGACATGGATCTGGTTGATTGACCTTGCTGGTCTTCAATGGATGAGTCCATGGCTCTTTATATGGATCTGTTGGTTGATCTTGCTGATCTTCAACGAGAGTCCATCTTGATAAGTGATTATATTGCCGAGTATTATGGGCTAGGAACTATCGAAACGGCCCCTGAGCGTTCTAGTTGCCAATGATGCCATAGATACTCTGGTGAAGGAATGATGGGAAATTAAGAATCAATTGGATAAATTGGAAGATGGTGATCAATGATACTATGGTTTTATTAAAGGATTGTTTTAAACTGGTTGAATCTGTGAAAAGGCAATTTCATATTGGGGTGTGTGAGTGGTGTGACTAGTTTTATTTTTGCATGAACATCCGGCTAGGGGACCTTGGAACTCTTTTCCTTGGTACCCGGGACAAAACCTAAGCAAATTATTAATTGGATCCCATCACTACAGTGGTTGGCTAACCCATGGGATCGGATGGGGTTAGGCTGGACTGATGGATCCGTAAATCGAGACTCAAACTTTTATTTTTACGATAGATAAAATAAATCCCGGACAGTAACTGTTCTATGGATAGGAATCAACGGCTGTGCCTCTTGAATGGGGAAAAAAGCGTTGATCCCAATGATCCAAGTGCAAGCTTCTTCCTTGATCTGACCAAGTATCTTATAGATGCAATTGGATCAACTCGATCAGAAATGATCTTGACTACGTTAGAGTAAAAATTTATCTTGGTGGAATCGCCCGTGCTTTCCGGTAAAGGAAGTTTTTCCGGGTTCGGTTTTAGAACAATCGACGGATTAGTCTCTTATCCGGATATCCGTGGTGGTGGGTGAGGCCCCCGAATGTGGGACCCCTGTCCCGCGCGAGAAGTGCTACTCCGCTGCTAGTATCCCGAATCTGTTGCTCGGTGGGAACAGGGATTTTACAGTTGGTATCAGAGCATTTGGTTAATAAAGATCAACTGAGAAGACAAATATGGCAAAAAAATTTTAAGAAACACAAAAAGGTTATAATTGTGTGATATAATTCATACAATTTGATATTCAAACTGAAAGTCGTAATGTGGTAATTGGGTCTTCAGATGGAAGTACCGCAATTATAATAGAATTCCTGACTTGCTTGAGGCCTAGATATGATAGTATTTACCTTATAATTCCAAGGGCCGTGACTACCCGTATATACCGAGAGTATACTGCAGCTCTTTACTGACAGTATATATGAGTAAATCTAAGACTTGAAATTATAAGCGTTAATGCTATCCAGATGATGATTTCGAATGTGATTGATATGATTTTTAATTCTGTTTGAGAATGGATGAATTGATTTGGATTCTGATTGAAAATTCTGATTGAAAAATGATGATTTTTAAAAATTAGTTGAAATATAATGAAACCACAATGAGGGGGAATGGGACGAGTCCCTGTGATGATATTCATAACTAGAATGATGATAATGAATTCAGCAAATCACTATGAGATTAGTGGGTTGTGCTGTCAGATTGCTGCTGTTAATACTTGATCGGTAGATCAAGTTAAGGGATGTCAAATTGAGAACTTGCTTGACTGAAATTTCCGTGGAGGAATGTTCCGAAGGAAACTTTTCGGTCTAATGGATCATTATCATGTTAAAGATATGAATGATATGATCTGAATGAATTGTTATTTAATGATGAGTTCTATATAAGGGATATTTATCCCAGTGTTCTGTTAGGTTGACCAGAATATAAGGAACCCCGGAATAAAATTGGACCTTAAGAAAAAGAGTTGTCCTCTACCTTGCGAGATGAGGACATCTCGCACTTTTTAAGTGGGGTAGAATGTAAGATTCCTCCCCAGCCTTCGAGGTATATAGAAGTAAGAATCTCCCTTTCTGATCTTATAATTATTCCCTCTCTAAAATAAAAGGAAGTTTCTATTTTTAAAAAAAGGAAGACCCTTTCCCTAGAATACTTCTCAAGAGTCCCACCTGTTTTAAGGAAGAACAATGAGTTCAGAAGTGAGAATCGGTGTTTTGGATACCAAGGTTTTGGTTTTCATTCGAGTACGGCCCAAAAGAAGTTCTTTATCTCTTGGGGAGTATAAGAAGTTATCCCCCAAAGATTGTGATCCTTATATCTGAATTCAATGAAAGTAGGTGACTTAGCCTACAAGCTTCTTTTATCTCCTCATCTCAAAATTCTTAATACCTTCTATAGAAAAATGTGTCAAACACAAATCATGGAAAGACGGTAAAACTTCAGTGGCAAGTTACCGTTGGCTTCTAAGTTACGCTAGCTCCTTCCTTTATATAAGTCGTAACTTTTACTTGTCGCTCACAGTAATCTTACTCCCATCAATCTCCTTTCTTTCTTAATATCCTTCATGGCTTGGCAACAAGAACTAGTTTTATCCATGATGATTTCTCACCTTCAAGACGCAAGAGAGTCTGTGAAGAAAGACTTTATAGAACAGTATGAGCGCTCACTTTTTCCTCACCTAGAAACTTCTGTAGCGCAGACCAAATGGCGAACCTATCAAAACATAACTAGGGTAACACCCTGGGGTCAGCAGCACTTTCGTAACAATGTCCGCTTGGCCATGGTTATTGAAGCTTTGGGTTTGGGTCCCCGATACTACTGCGTCATGAGATCAAGGCATCTTGGGTTTTCTGAACGGGTCTTCTTACTGGCGTGTTTTCTTCCTCATGAGAAGATATGCCTTTACCCCGTTTTTGGCTTGCCTCTCAGAGGTCCTTTTGTTAGATCACCTCATACCACTGAGATAGGTGCGGCAATAACCAGCAGAATCATTCCCATAGAGGAGTTACCCTATACTTGTGCAGCTTGTGAGTGCTGCTTTTGTGACCATATGATGGACGGGCTTATGGAAGTGTAAAGAGTTCTTCTATCTTTAATGTATAAGTTCCGAGAATGAATAAAGTTTAAATCTTGTTCTTATCTTGCTTTCTTTAAGACTTTTCTTGGTGGTTAATCTTGATTAAAATTTTTCTCTAAGTCTCATATTCGTGCATCTTGCGAAATTATCCCAGTTTGCGAGATGAGGACATCTCACATTTTTAAAGTGGGGTAGAATGTAAGATTCCTCCCCCAACCCCCTTTTTGATGTCTAGTATCTTCCCCTGTAATCAATCCCTCTTCAGAAATATAAAGACCTTGTTTCTAACTGTTTTAGCCTAGAGAGAGAAAATTATTCTAGAGAGAGAATATTCAGATTATGAATATTTTTGGATAGAAAAATAACTCATTTTATTAAAATAAGTTCCCTTGAAACAGAAATTCAAAAAGGATTTTCCAATGTGCAATTGGAATTAATTGGAAATAGGTATAAAGAACCTTAGTCTAAGGGTCTAGATTTTCAAAAATTTTTGGATTATGGTCCAATTAAGGTTCCTATGGGCCAATAGCATCAATCCATGTGTAGAGAGGAGATAAATCCAATTTGTAAAAGAAGATACCCAAAAATGAGTAAATGCTCACATAAGGTGAAGAGTTGAAAATGTACAAGGTTTATTAGTAAAAAACTATGAGCAATAAAATTTTGACACATAGGTAAGGAAGGAGAGTTCTTTAAAGAAGGTGCATATTTCACATAAGATGAAGAGTTGAAAATGTACAAGGTTTAGTAGTAAAAAACTATGAGCAATAAAATTTTGACACATATGTAAGGAAGGGGAGTTCTTTAAAGAAGGTGCATATTTCACATAAGATGAAGAGTTGAAAATGTACAAGGTTTATTAGTAAAAAAACTATGAGCAATAGAATTTTGACACATATGTAAGGAAGGGGAGTTCTTTAAAGGAGGTGCATATTTCACATGCTTGAATGAGTTTTAAACTCAAAAATAATGTGATATTTTTTATCTCTCATCTCTCTTGAACCAAACCAAATCAAAATGGAACCAAATCAAATCAAAAAGTAACCAAACTAGGTCCAAATCTAGTCCAAAATTCAACCAAACTGACTTGGAAAATTCTAGAATCAGTTTGTTTGGTTAGGAGCTCAATTTTTCCTATAAATAGAAGCCTTCCCTTGTTGAAAAATATATAGTGTCTTATGCATTGTTACTCTACTCTACCTAAGCCAAGAACTGTGAATTCTTTAATAATTCACTAGTTTTTTATACTTCTCTCTTTCTTCAATCCCCATTGGTGGCTCTATTAACATACTAAACCAATTGATTGGTTGGGGGCCTCTACCGTGATCAAAGAATCAAGCAAATTATAAGATAAGTATAGTGAATTTTGATCTTTTCTATAATTTCTCAATGTTTCTCTCTTCTCAACCCCTCTCAAGCTTGAGAAGCTTAATTGATATGGTTTTTGAAATGCTATTGAAGTTAATTAATTAATAATAGTAAAGAATTACATAAGATTCTATTTATATTTAATTCTAATGGTTTTTCTCTCTCTCACTTAAGAAATGGTCATTCTCATGACCCTTTTCAATCCAAATGAAGCTTTTCATAAGGCTTTTCCTTAATCCAAGATTAAGCTACCCCTGAGGCCAAAATTAATGGCTTTTTTCTATACTTTTAGTTTATATTTATCGATGATTCAATCCATTATGGATTGATGATCCAATTAGAGACCATTCTAATTATTTCCTTAATGATAAGCCTTATCCCTTAGAAAAAATTGAGACTTATCAGTCATAGTAGCGGAGCTATGGCAAATTTTTTATAGAAATTACGCATAAAATATTTCATTCAAAGCATAAAAAGAGGACTTCCTACCATATTCTAGGAACTATCATCCTAGATTAATTAAAAGAATTTTATAGGCATGGAGATGTGGATGTTTGCATGTAGATGTAGATGTATGGATGTGAGTGTGAATGTGGAGGTGGATGTATGCATGGAGATATGTAGATGTATAGATGAGGATGTAAATGGAGATGTGGATGTGGATGGATGCATGTAGATGTAGATGTATAGAGGTCGATGTGAATGGAGATGTGGATGTATGCATGTAGATGTAGATGTATAGATATAGATGTGGATGTGGAGGTGGATGGATGCATGTAGATGTAGATGTATAGATGTAGATGTGAATGGAGATGTGGATGTATGCATGTAGATGTAGATGTATAGATGTAGATGTGGATGTGGAGGTGGATGTATGCATGTAGATGTAGATGTGGAGGTGGATGTATGCCTGTAGATGTAGATGTATAGATGTGGATGTGAATGTGGAGGTGGATGTATGCATGGAGATGTGGATGTATGCATGTAGAAGTAGATGTATAGATGAGGATGTAAATGGAGATGTGGATGGATGCATGTAGATGTAGATGTATAGAGGTCGATGTGAATGGAGATGTGGATGTATGCATGTAGATGTAGATGTATAGATATAGATGTGGATGTGGAGGTGGATGGATGCATGTAGATGTAGATGTATAGATGTAGATGTGAATGGAGATGTGGATGTATGCATGTAGATGTAGATGTATAGATGTAGATGTGGAGGTGGAGGTGGATGTATGCATGTAGATGTAGATGTATAGATGTGGATGTGAATGTGGAGGTGGATGTATGCATGGAGATGTGGATGTATGCATGTAGAAGTAGATGTATAGATGAGGATGTAAATGGAGATGTGGATGGATGCATGTAGATGTAGATGTATAGATGTAGATGTGAATGGAGATGTGGATGTATGCATGTAGATGTAGATGTATAGATGTGGATGTGGATGTGGAGGTGGATGTATGCATGTAGATGTAGATGTGGATGTGGATGTGGAGGTGGATGTATGCATGTAGATGTAGATGTATAGATGTGGATGTGAATGTGGTGGAGGTGGATGTATGCATGTAGATGTAGATGTATGGAGGTGAATGTGAATGTGGATGTGGATGTATGCATAGAGATGTGGATGTATGCATGTAGATGTGAATGTACGCATATAGATGTGGATGTATGGATGTGAATGTGCATGTAGATGTGGATGTATGGATGTGGATGCATGAATGTGCATGTAGATGTGGATGTGAAAATAGATGTATGGATGTAGATGTAGATGTATGGAGGTGAATGTGAATGTGGATGTGGATGTATGCATAGAGATGTGGATGTATGCATGTAGATGTGAATGTACGCATATAGATGTGGATGTATGGATGTGAATGTGCATGTAGATGTGGATGTATGGATGTGGATGCATGAATGTGCATGTAGATGTGGATGTGAAAATAGATGTATGGATGTAGATGTGGATGTATGGATGTGAATATATGATATGTGATGTGAAGGAATCTGAAGTGATGAGATGGAAAATGATGTGATGGGATGAGTATACATATAAATGGAATATGGAATAAGTAATGTAGATTGATGAGGGATAATGTGGAAAAATGAAAGTTCAAATAGAAATTGTAATGTAAACTGTTTGTAAATGCTGTTTGTAAATGACTGTTTTATGTCAAGAATGCTGGGGGAGCATCTTGACCGTCTTGTGATTAAGGTCGTGGACCTAACTGATAAAGTTGCAACTGCTGACGGAGAGTCAATGAAGGACGTCTCGCGTAGCAAGGTCGGCCGAGGTCTTGACCAGCCTCGGTGCGATTAAAATGGTGAGCTTCCGGTACGGTGGATGAGGGGTCAAGGAAGCGGCCTATGAGTGAAGCGCTAGGTCACCTGCGAAGGATCCTAGAGGGTGCTGACCATACGGTGCTCGGGCTCTGGGTCGCCTAGGATACCCACGCGTGCGTCGAGGAAGATATTGGAACAAGAGTAGGAGTTGTTTTCTGAAATCGGGCATGGATCTGGTTGATTGACCTTGTTGGTCTTCAATGGATGAGTCCATGGCTCTTTATATGGATCTGTTGGTTGATCTTGCTGATCTTCAACGAGAGTCCATCTTGATAAGTGATTATATTGCCGAGTATTATGGGCTACGAACTATCGAAACGGCCCCTGAGCGTTCTAGTTGCCAATGATGCCATAGATACTCTGATGAAGGAATGATGGGAAATTAAGAATCAATTGCATAAATTGGAAGATGGTGATCAATGATACTATGGTTTTATTAAAGGATTGTTTTAAACTGGTTGAATCTGTGAAAAGGCAATTTCATATTGGGTGTGTGAGTGGTGTGACTAGTTTTATTTTTGCATGAACATCCGGCTAGGGGGCCTTGGAACTCTTTTCCTTGGTACCCGGGACAAAACCTAACCAAATTATTAATTGGATCCCATCACTACAGTGGTTGGCTAACCCATGGGATCCGATGGGGTTAGGCTGGACTGATGGATCCATAAATCGAGACTCAAACTTTTGTTTTTACGATAGATAAAATAAATCCCGGACAGTAACTGTTCTATGGATAGGAATCAACGGCTGTGCCTCTTGAATGGGGAAAAAAGCGTTGATCCCAATGATCCAAGTGCAAGCTTCTTCCTTGATCTGACCAAGTATCTTATAGATGCAATTGGATCAACTCGATCAGAAATGATCTTGACTACGTTAGAGTAAAAATTTATCTTGGTGGAATCGCCCGTGCTTTCCGGTAAAGGAAGTTTTTCCGGGTTCGGTTTTGGAACAATCGACGGATTAGTCTCTTATCCGGATATCCGTGGGTGAGGCCCCGAATGTGGGACCCCTGTCCCGCGCGAGAAGTGCTACTCCGCTGCTAGTATCCCGAATCTGTTGCTCGGTGGGAACAGGGATTTTACACTGCGAGAGGAAAACTAGCTGGCTAGTGTGAATCCAGAATCTCCGATTATAGACTAGTGCCTTATCCATTGGGCTACAGGATCATGAGAAAATTGCTAGGATCTATAGTGAGAAAGGTAATATCAGACAAGTGAATCAATCGATGGGTCATGGATAGAATGAGTGAAGCAAAAGTGGAAGGATGGGATGACTTGAAAACCCTTAGAAGACTACCCAACTCCTCAACTCCCAAACACTTAAGGTCATGCACTATTTCCCAAGGATCAATGTCAAAGGAATGGGTATCCACCAAGGCACGATCAAAATTTTGGGTAAAGGGACTAGAAAGGGCCATCAAAGCTAAGGAATCTGCAACACGATTTTCATGACGAGGCAAAAAGGTCAAGGAAGAAGAGGTGAAATGGGTGAAGAGGTCACAGGCTAAAAGACTATAGCAGTGCATCAAAGGGTGGAGGGTGCGGGCTTGTTGGCCATGAAACTGGTGTGCCACGAGTTGTGAATCTCCATAGATATGAACATGAGATGCTCCCAAAATAAGTAATGCTCTCAAACCAATCAAAAGTGCTTGTGATATTCAGCAATGTTGTTGCTCAAATGATCTTCCAAAAGAACTCCCAAAAGAATAGCATTCCCTTTTAGGTGGATATATGACAATGCTGCCACTACCAAGTTTGTCCTTGCCCCTACATGCTCCATCAAAGTATAGACTCCAAAAAGACGTGGAAGATTCAACATCATCTGCAACTCATAACCAAAAAGTCAATGCAATCACATCCAATAGGGCTTAATTTTATCAAAATTGGTTTTGGTAGAGAACCATGTCCTATCCATTTTTGCAAGCTGAAATTTATTGCGAGGATAAACCTCAACAATGCGATAAGGACCCGACCATAAATGGCTCAACTTCCCAGGGAAAAGCTCATGACGTGCATCATAGAGAAGAACCCATTGCCCTTTCTCAAAAGAATAGGTTTTAGCTTTCTTATCACGTTGCTTGGTTTGACGTTTCTTAGCAACCTCTTGATGTAGATAGACTCTCAATCTCCACTCATCTAGATGCTCCAAAGTGCCCAATCTCTCTTGCAAACTCTCCTCCAAAGGTGGTGTGTGCTCATGCAAGAACCTCAAACTCGCCAACTCATGCTCAATAGGTAACACACATTCTTTCCCATAAACTAAAGAGAAAGGAGTGAACCCCGTGGCTTCCTTGAAAGTAGTGATATAAGCCCAAACAGTTGCTCGAAACTTCTCATCCCAATCCCTTTTATGAGTGTCCACAGTTTTTCTAAGGATAGTGACCAAAGTTTGTGCTCTCAACTTGCCCATGAGTAGAAGGTTTGTAGGGGGTGGTTTTATCATGACGGATATTGAAATAAGCAGTGAGTTCCTAAATGACATCATTAAGAAAATGGGTCCCCCTATCAAAAACTAACTCAGCAGGTGCCCCAAAACGACAAATGACATGCTTAGTCAAAAATGTAGCAGTAGTGCGTGCATCATCTTTCCTCATAGCTCTAGCCTCACTCCACTTAGTTAAGTAATCCGTAGCAACAATGATATAAGATTTCCCATGCCTAGAAGTAAGGATAATAGGGCCCACAGTCAATCCCCCACTTCTCGAGAGGAAGGGCAGCTAGAATAGGATTATTAGGCCACAAACGATTCTCAAGGCGGGTGGCTCTCTGGCAAACATCACATCTTTTACACCACTCAAATGAATCTTTAAAAACAGATGGCCACCAATACCCAGTCCTTAAATTTTCAATGCAGTGAGTTTCCCAGCAAAATGACCTCCACATGCACTATCATGACACTCTTTCAAAATGTGTGGAATTTCCTCTCATGCAACACATCGACGATAAATGCCCTCAAACCCCTTGTGGTACAAAGACCCATCAATGATAGTGAATTTCTGAGCATGCGTAACTAATCTCTTATTCGCGGCTTTGCTCATGTCAGAAGGAAACTCAAGGGTGGACAAATAATGAGCAATTTGGTCATACCACTCACGTGCATACTCAATGCGAAACAGCTCAGGTGCAGGTGCAATAGGCTCATCTTTGCATGGGGTTACATCAGCTAAGCAATCCACTAACTTTTGCAATGCAGGAGGTTTAGATTTAGGCTCATAGTCAAAGGCTTGCAACTCAACAATCCATCGCATAATACGCTCAAGGGGCTCTAACTTATTCAATAAAAGGTGCAATGAATCTTCAGAGACATAGATGATGGTGTGCCGGGTAGCCATATATGTGCGAAACTTCCTAGCACTCTCAGCAATAGCTAGACAAGCTCTCTCAACCCATGTGTAGCACGTTTCAGCATCTTTAAGCTTGCGGCTATAATATGCAATGGGGTGCATTTTTTTATCATAAAGTTGTGCAATGCAAGCTGATAAATGCAAGCGAATATTACCAAATGAGAACAAGAAGAAAATAAATGAAAAGGCTTGGAAGCATCAGGTGGTTTGAGGATAGGGGCGGTAGTGAATGCACTTTTAAGAGAAGAGAAAGAATTTTGTTGAGGTCCCCCCTAAATGAACTTTTGCTCAACTTGCAAAAGTGTATTCAATGGTAAAATAAGATGTGCCATATCTTTAATGAAGCGGCTATAGTGCTTAGCGGCTCCAAGAAAACCCCTTACTTGATGCACGGTAGTGGGTGGCAAAAATGCAAGAATAGCCTCAACTTTTTGGGGATCCATAGAAATGCCATGCTTGCTAATGAGGTGACCCAACAAAATGCCATAAGTGACCCCAAACACACACTTTTTTGCATTCAAAAAGCTATTGATTTTTCACGGCACTTGTGAAAGACATACCTAAGGGCTGCAACAAGTTTATCATGCATGGTCCCAATCCCCAAATCATCCATGAAGATCTTTAAGAAATCGGTCAAATCATCATGAAAGGATTCATGCTTATAGCGTTGATATGAAGCACCCGTGTTGCAAAGCCCAAACAGCATGACATGATATGCATATGTGCCAAATATAGTGGTGAAAGTGGTTTTGAGCTTATCCTCATCAGTGATAGCCATTTGATTGTACCCAAAAAAGCAATCCAAGAAAGCATATATTCCCTCCCCCGCCAAAGAGTCAAGGATTTGGTCAATAAAAGGCAAAGGGTAGTAGTCCTAAATGGTAGCTTTGTTAAGCTGCTTATAATCAACACATATGCAAAGATGCTTATTCTTTTTAGGGACTACAACAATAGGAGACACCCATTCAGTGTTATTGACAGGAAAAATCAAACCTTCTTCTAAAAGTTTTTTAATTTCCATGTAAACTCCCTCTCTATAATGCTCAGGAAATCTGTGCTGACGTTGGTGCACACATGTAGTGTCGGTTTTAAGAGGAATGCGGTGCACAACAAGCTCAGGTGGAAAACCTCTCAACTCGATGTAATCCCATGCAAAGATGTCCTGATACTCCCGACATAAAGCAATAATCTCCTCCCTCAATGGTGGATCTAAAGAAGTTCCCAAAAGCACAACTTTCTCATCCCCCTTTATAGGAACTCTCACAGTATCCTCCTCTCTGGACAAAGGTGGAGTCTCCTCATCATCATCAAGGGTAATCTCAACAGAATCAGGGTAAATGCAATAGGAACTCGGTGTACATGAAGAAGTAGAACTCCGATCATCATCCCCATCACTCTCAACATCAGTAGTAACCCCAAGGCTCACAATAGAAGAATGGTAATAAGCAGGAAGAACCGCCCGGGAAGATCCTCTACCAAGAAGCAACCGCCCTCTAGGAATGTCAATAACACAATCAGTCTTCCATATCCAAGGTCGCCCTAAAAGAAGCTGGTACTGGCCAGGTCCTGGACTAAGTCGCAAAACATAACAATCAATCTCCACCATACGCCTAGCAACAATGTGACTGGCAAACCTTGGATGAAACCCTCAGCTCTCACTGGTCGATGATCACCCATATGCAAACTAGTAGCAGGAACTCCATTGAAAGATAACCCTAGCTTGGAAAAGGTAGAATAACTCAAAACATTGATGCTTGATCCTCCACGCCTGATCCTCCATCAACAATAGCATGTGGAATCACTAGCTGGTGGATCATGCACTCCACTCGAGGACACTCATGCTTAGCAAGAAGGGTATCCACTTTCTGAACAACAAGAAGATTAGGACCCACTCTCTGGGAAGAACTTAAAGCTCTGCAGTACCTCCTCAAAAGGACTCGGCTAGAAGGAGAAGTGAGAAGGTATTGTGGAAGGGACATGGTGAGCTCTACTCGATTAAGAGCAGAAACAAGGTCAAAAGAAAGAATGGGGGAAAACAACTTACTTGGAGTAGGGTATGGACGAGTGTGGTGAGGTCGAGGTAAAGGGTCAGGAATAGGAACAGTGACATGGGTGGGTGCGTGGGTAGCAACAACAGGTTTGGGATCTCCCTCCTCATCAACAACCTTCTCTTTCCCCTTTCGTGTAATGGCCTGCACGGGTGATGAATTTAACTCAATCATATTAATCGAAGGGTTCTCAGTGGTGGTAGGTGGTGCACTAGACAAAGCAAACTGCTGGAGAACTAGGAGATCCCCTCTGAAGAAGTGTCCACCAACTAGGGCCCGAGGGTTTTTTGGCACCACTATGATGATTAATGGGGCCGGGGGGTGGCAAAGTGGTGCTCCTATTCATCAAATGGCACATCTTAATGTAACACATATCCTTAGTGTTCCCCCTACCCAAACATTTCTCATAAGTGCAAACAACAGTGGGGCAATCTTTGGAAAGACGGCCGGGTACATGACAAGCTCGACACACAATGTTGGTGGGATTAGGCTCAGGGGGCGATGTGCAGACAACAAGTTTTGTTGGCACTTTAAATCTTGGCCGAATTTCGCAAACCTCCAAACTTCTTTGCATTTTTTGAGCAATTACGCTCATTCAAGCAAAATCACCCACATGAGACCATGGAACAAGCGGCCATGAGGTTTAGGAACTTTGTTGATCATTACACTCCCGTTTTCAACATCGACCCGCTCACCATCATGGACTCGTTTCTACGAGGCATACACCCTAGCATCCAAATTTTGGTTAGAGCTCAAGCCCCAAATGACTTGAATACGGCCATCACTTCTGCCATTAATGTGGAGAGCTCTTATCAATGTGTTTACAAGCCACAACAGGCCATGACTCCATCTCCCTCGTATTATCCATGGCTAGGACCAGATACTCCCGTTTTGCCCTCCCCGCAACAACCTTGGCCAACCCCATCGTATGTGCCTCAACTTCAACCAACTCAACCATTCCAATTTCCACCCGTTGTACCACCTCACCTTCAAGTGACCTCACCACCTCTTTTGCCTTTAGCACCCCCACCTTCTTCTAGCGTCGTGGCTCCCCTAGCCTCTTCACAAAATCATGTTCCTACCGCTCATGCTCCATCACCGTATGTGACTTACCCTCATTCTACTTCTACCACTCCACCACCAGCACATCACAAGGGGGGGGGATGGGTATGAAAGCACCGCATCTAGTATTGGGGATTTGAAAGACATGATGACAAATTACATGAACCAACTTAATGAAAATGTAAAGGTTGTGACTCTTGATACGGAGTTCTCCAACACCGACACCCCTTCAGAGAATGGGATAGTAGAGCGAAAGAACAAGCCTGTTATTGAGATTGCACATGTTGGGGTAAAGGCACTATGCCCACCCTTGTAGTGTGTACAAGCCCATAAGTTTTAATCGGCAAAGTTTGGGATGGAGTTTGGTTGTTGCTTGGCAAACCAATTTGAGGCCTCACCCTTGAGTGTAGTGCTAAAGTAATTCATCACATGCCCTTCCTCGACAATGTGTGAGGTCAAACAAGCAATTTTGAAATTGTTTAGATGAGCGGTGGAATCCTCCAACGGTGTCCCGTAGAATGTGGGGAATGGGATGAGGGGTGCATCGGGACGGGCCAAATTTGGTGGCAAAACCAAAGGTGATTGAATGGCGAATGGAGGAGGAAGTGGTGGTTGAACCATAATTGGAATTGGTATAGAAATTACGATTCCAGGTGAACTCCCCCCCGATGATGGTGAAGGAGGTGAACTTCGTAATGGAAAAGTGCTAGTGGGGCTAGAGTGAAGTAGGCGTTGCTTGGCTTTCTCCCTTTTATGGTATCTCTTAGCTTGGTCACTCTCTCTCAAGCTATCTTGCCAATCTTTGGCACTTTGCATAAGTTCCCTTTCTAAGTAGGTTCGTGTCGTGGAACCAAGACCAAGTCAAGGTCTCCCACCGGCGGGCAGGCCACTGTCTGGGAAATATTTGAACAAGCAAGGCAAAGAGGACAAAACCTGACAACCCTCCGCATTTGTCGATGATGCCTTCCATCGTGAGAGGTGCCCTCACGACCCTCAAGGAATGAATTTTACAAAGCTTTGAATTTGAATTTACAAACAATTTGCGGTGGGTTTTGCTAACGCGTGACTATGTGAGTGTGTGAGTGCGAAGCTATGCTATTGTTTGTCGCCGAGAATCGCACATGCTTCTTTGTTGCAAATATCTTCTCCTCTTGCGCTTCCCTCTTCACATGCAAGGAAAAGAAACAATGTTATTATGCTTTTTTTTTCCCTTTTTCCCCTTGGTCAAGTGAAAGCGAGAACAACCCCTTTTCAATGACACTTTTTTATAAAGAAAAACTTAAAAGAAATATATAATATGAAGTTCATTTCCCTGCAATGCAGTCGAGATGAATCATTCTCTTTCTCCCCTTCACTCTTCCGCCTCTGGACACCAGAATGAGCACACCTCTCTCTCCTTTTGCGCGTGCATGGGAGTGTGCAACTTCCTCTCCTTCTCCTTCACAATCTTGGTGCGATAGGCTACAGCCGCAACTAGCAAGCCTTGCTTCACTTTTGTTGCTCACAGCACAAGGGCCGGCAAAGAAAATGGCTACACTCTCTCTCTCTTCAAGCACACGGGTGCGGGCTGGCGACGCTTCGTTGCAAGAGTGCGTGCTGGCGGCGTTTCGAATATACCTTCTCGTCATTTTTTTCCTCCAGCAAGGTTAAGGTTTACACCTTTAATTGCTAAGTGGCCAAGCTAGTGATCCCGCGTACACTTGTGGCTCCCAAGCACGGCTCCCAAGCTCACATACCTTCATCTTCATTGCCTACAAAATGTGCCCGCTCCCCAGGACCAAAGACCAAGTGAAGGTAACACATGGCGGCACATTCAGACAAATACACAGAGGTGGAAAAAAATGCAACAGTCCGCTCTTTCTTCACTACCTCTGAATATTTTGGGTTCATTCGGTAAATGGCCTTTGTGACTAGGCCGACTGTCTTCTTTCAGTGGAATTATGTGAGTGCAAATGGTTGGGTCTATCTCTGGGAGACCCTTGTGAGTCCATGCAAACACATCTTGGTGCTCCTTGAAAAATTTGGTGATTCTCTGAAGAGTGGAAGGGTCCTCCCAAACCCAAGCAGCCACTAAGATGGAGCGTGGCTCCTCTGTTGTGCCCATGTTCAGCTCTCTCACCTCTCTCTGGTAAGTGGTGGGTGGAAGAGGAGCAGTACCGAGTGCTACTTGATGGAGAGATAAGGGGTCATGGGCTGGGGTGTTGTCTAGATGAAAATCACCAATGCGTTCCTCCGTCTAGCGAGCAAGTATCTCTTCTACTGGCAAAGCTTCCTCCTTAGTCTTGAGGTGCTCTACCCGCCTCCCCTTTTGCGTGTGCATCGATGAGGGGTTATAGGTGCCTCTAATGAGTCCTCTTGAGAGACCTTCTTGCGAGGTTGTCGAGAAAACTTAGGTTCCCTTAGACCTATGACATCTATCTCTTCTTGTTGAGACACTGGTAGAGCAGGAGGCTAGAGTGAGCAAAGATTCTACCCAATCCCATACTCTTACTTCTTTTGAGAGCTCTTCCTCTTGGGACAGCTCTTGAATAGGGTCTGGGTCCAGCTCCACTATGTCTACCATGTTGCACTAGAACCCCTCATAGGAATTTAACCAATTCCATAGAGGTTCTGCCGCCTCTCCCTCTGAACCGAATGGATCCCAGGCCTCATCCACTGGTAAGCCTTGCCATTCCTCCTGTTCTTCCTTGTCATTGGGTCCTTCCTCAGGAATAAGAATCATGTCATGTAGGGCAGTGCCCCGAGTTCTCTCATCGGGGCCTTTTTCCAAGGGCAAGGTCACTGTCCCCTCCAGGTTAGGGAAGTGCAAGCTGTCCTAACCCCAATCATGGATCACTTGAGCTGCCCTCAACCAAGGCTTCCAATGAGTAAGCTATAGGCCCCTCGAGCTGGTGGGAGGTCTAACACCACAAAAGTCATTTCGCATACTAATCCTTCAAAGATGATCGGAACTTGCCCCCACTGGCATCACTTCTCTCTGGTCTGCCACTAGGATGGCGAAGGGAGTTGGCTCGGTAATTCCGAGACCTAAGAATATCCTAGTAGCTTCAGGCATGATGTTAACACCAAAACCACCATCCACAATGGCCCCTGTAATTTAAATTCCTCCCACGGAGACTATCACACTTGGGCTTCGGTGATCGGCCACTCCTGGGGGATAGTGAGGCATACCCTTGCTTGCTGTCTCCTGGGTCGTCGCCCACTACTACTAGATGTGGATTCACCCCTAGTTGCCTTTAGATCCATCCAATGCTGGACCAAGCCTGACAGTTTCTCTCCTATTTCTTCATGGCTCAAACCACATAATTGAGGAAGGGTGATTTCCACCTTTGCTCCTGCCGACTTTTCCTCCCAACTTAAATTACTAACCTTGGGTTGGGAAGATTCCTCATCCGCCTTTGGAGGTGTGGTGGTTGGGGGAATGATCAAGGTAGGTGCCGCTTGCTTCTCCATGGGTGGTGTTTGAATGAGTTCCTCCATGGACTCCTCATAATCTTGGTCCACAATGGATGGGTAGACTACACCATCAGGAAGAGGAGGTGACAGCAGTGGGAGGTGGCACCACTGCCACTATTGAAGTGTCAACCTTGGGAGATGGCACCACTGCTTCCACCATGTTAACCAGTGGGGTTCTAAGACATTCACTGGTGTAGTGGTCTCGCCTCTCTGGGCAATGGAGGCATGGGGGCAAGTCATCTGGTATAGTGCATTTGTGGGATCCCACTGCCCCCTCCGCACACCAGATTCCCGATTGCTGGCAGCGGAAGCAGCTCCCTCTCGCGCGAGGCAAGGTTTCCTACTCGGGGCCTCGCCCTTGAGTGTCTGGGCATTTGGGGCCTCGCCCTCGAATGTCCGTGCACAAGACTAAGCTGGTGGTCATTCTGAAAACCAAAATCAGGAAAATTTTCCATGCTGGGAAAACGGGGACGATTCCACCATTTTGAATTTCTTAATGAATTTTTCTAACAAGGTCAAGATACTGAACTAACCTTCATCTGAATGAACCAGATAGAAGGGAAACTATTACAGACTTAACTTGAAGGAATCAACGCTTTTTTCCTAATTGAAGCAGGCCATTGATCTGTTCATTTGAGAAGTCTTCAAGTTATTATTTAACTATTTGAGTTCTAAGCGTATTTCTATTGATCAATTTTATTATTAAAACTCTACTGATTCCAGCCTAACCCCATCCGGCCCATGGGTTAGCCACCTCCCAACCATTGGAATTGGTAGAACCAGACAAGTACTCACCCACCCATAATTGAATGCCTTTCTTGACTTTTGCTTTAGAATACAGATATGCACAGACTCCTCTTTAAACTTTAATTTATAAAACAATCCATTGACAAACAATTATTGGTTACACATGTCATAACTCAAAATTTCCATTCAATCCTTGTTTCTCACAAAACAGTATCACTCTGGACTCTCCGTTGAGACCAGCAGGTCAGCAACGAGATCCAATAACATATTACAATAATTTTCTCGTCATCATACATATATATATCTTCCACGACATACGCATGGGTGTCCTAAGCACCACGAGCCCGTGCATCGCCTGGTCAGAACCCTCCAGCATCCTCCTTAGGTTTCTTGGAACTTCACTTAGGGACCGCTTTGTCGGCACTCGTCCATCGTACCGGAAGCACACCATTTTTCACCATACCCACGCTGGCCAAGACCTGGGCAGGTTTTTGCCGCGTTAGCCGTCCTTTGAACACTCCCCGCTAGCTGTTGCAACCGAACTTCCATTAGAAAACACATATACCAAATGCTCCCTATTCTGGCGTAAGACAGTCCTTTAAGAAAATAGGGTTTCTATGCAAGTTTTCAATTCTGATTTTCTTTTGAATACAATGAGTATATCTTAATTCCGTATCCCAAGACTTCTAGATCACAGATCTAGATTCCCAAGTAGAATTCCTCGAATTCTGAATTCTTGATCCTCAGATCAAAATCAAAGGTCTCAACTTAGTTTCAGATTCGATGGGTGATTGTAGATTACTGAACTGATCACATCGTCTTTTCTTGAAACTAACGAAGGAGTTACGTGTTGGTCATAGTGTGATTCAAGGTTTGAGTTTGGAAAGGTTCTCCCTCAACTATCTTTCTCGAAGGGTAATATTTCAATTACTACTTTACAAAATTTCATGCATTGAGTATTTTGCTTAACTCAATTCAAAACTAGTCACGAATTCCTATGAGAAATAAATTAATCATTTATCTAAAATTCTGACTTCGATAGTTTTTTTTGAATTTTCTCATTACCATGCTAGAGAATATGAAATGGTAAAATTTTCCTTCACTCAGTATTTACTTATTCATTTTCCAATATTCATGGGATCTAAACATAGGATTAAAGAGAACTCTTATTTTGATATTAAAAATTCTGTATGCATCTATTTATGCATAAAATCCTACTTCTATGGAAATAAAACTTTTATATAAAAGAAAAATCCTTTTATACATCTATTTATGCATTAAAAAATCAATTTTGATGAAAGTAACACTTTTATAATAAAAAAATTCTTTTATGCATCACTTTATGCATAAAAATCAATATTGGTGAAAGCAACACTTTTGCAATTAAAAAACTTCTTTTATGCATCATTTTATGCATAAAAATCAATATTGATGAAAGTAACACTTTTATAATAAAAAAATTCTTTTATGCATCATTTTATGCATAAAAATCAATATTTATGAACTTAACACTTTTATAATAAGGAAAAAAATCTTTTATGCATCTAATTATGCATAAAAATCAATATTGATGAAACTAACTCTTTTATAATAAAAAAAATTCTTTTATGCATCATTTTATGCATAAAAATCAATATTGATGAAATTAACACTTTTATAATAAAAAAAATTCTTTTATGCATCATTTTATGCATAAAAATCAATATTGATGAAAGTAACACTTTTATAATAAAAAAATTTCTTTTATGCATCTATTTATGCATAAAAATCAATATTGATGAAAGTAACACTTTTATAATAAAAAAAATTTATCCAATATACATCTTTCTATGTATAGAATTTAAATCTAATGAAAATCATTCTTTTATAATAATAAAAATAAGAATTAATATGCATAGAATTTAATCTTAATGGAAATAACACTTTTATAGTAAAAATATTTCTACTATGCATTTTTCTATGCCTAGAATGAAAATAACACTTTTAGAATACACAAATGATGGGGATTACTCTTTCTGAATAATAAAAGATAAAACTTATTTCAAGAAAATTTTGCCATAACCTCCTTTGTATGGCTGACCATTTTTCAAATTTTCCTAACCTTAAAATTACTTAAAAATTATCCCCAAATGGTTTAAAGCATTCTAAACTAATCAAATTCCACTTTTAAAGAGAAACAAAATGAAAAGTTTAATTCTAACAATTTGACTACTTAACTAGGATAAAGAAAGGCTGAATTTAAGAATGAAGAGAGGGGGAAAGCCTTTCCAACAAAGCATAGCATCAATTTATCATTTTAAAGATAACAAAAATTAGAAAACCATTAAAAGAATAAAGAAAAAGTAGGATTTCTAACTTACATAAATTTCTGGGAGCTTTCCTTTGGCTTGATGGTTTGAGGGATCTACTCTTGTTTGCAATAAGAGTGGTTTGAGGGATCCACTCTTGTTTGCAACAAGAGTGGCACCAATTCTTTAGAAGAGGGAATGGTCAAAAACTAATGAATTATTAATAAATTCACAGTTTTTGGCTCTGGGGAGGAGTAGAACACTGCATAAAACACTATTAAGCTTCAACAAAGAGGGAGGCTTCTATTTATAGGAAAAAGTGAACTTCTAACCAAGCAAACTGATTGTAAAACCTATAAATTGAGGCATTGGCCTAATGAGAAATTGTTGGTTTTTGAGTATCCATGCCTACATTAAGCTGTTAGATTAATTTTGCACTAATCTCATCTTAATCATCTTCTAATTACTTGCTAATTATATTGATTCTTGTATTTGATCCACCATAGCTCATCACATTGCTGAAAATTCAACTTGGTATCAGAGCCATAGCTTAGGATCTAGCTAATATTTAAGCCTAATTACTATGCTAATTATAGATTAGAAGTTAATCCCATTTTTAGTCTTTTTTTCAGCTATCCTCCTCTGCACCCCCAGTTGGTGGAGGGGCTTGATCTCCCTCTAGCCATCAAATTGGATCAAAAGCTCCTAGCCACATTTAGGTTGGTCAATTTTTGACCATTTTTGGGTCAGTTTAGCTTACTTTTTAGAACTAGACTTGAATTAGGAGAGAGGAGAGATGAAATATCTCAATTTTTGGGAATTTAAAACTCCACCACACATGTGAAATAGGCGCCTCCTTCATGAGGGGGAATCCCCACTCTGAGGTGTCAAAAATTCATTTCTTAAGTATTTCCTTTGGTCCTTAGTCCACTCTTCATCTTATGTGAGTATTTACTCATTTTTGGGGGGATTTTCTTAATTTCTTCTATTTATCTCCTCCACACATTTGGATGAATCTGATTGGCCCCTCAAAACCTTAATTTAAAATTTTCACAAAAAATCTAGACCCCTAGGATAAGGCCTTTTGAACAGATTATAATTGATTTCTAATGCACCGAATGAAAATCTTTTTGAACTTCTGTTTCGGGGGAATTTATTTTAATAAGAAGAGATATTTTTCCATCCAAAAATATCTAAAATCTGAATAACCTCTCTCTAGAATATTTTCTCTCTCTAAGCCAAAATAGGTAGAAACAAGATCTTTTATATATCTAAAGAGGGATTTGATTATAGGGGAAGATACTAGACATCTAAGAGGCTGAGGAATCTTACATTCTCTCCCACTTGAAAAATGCAAGATGTCCTCATCTTGCAAACTGGGAGTAATCTCGTAACAGTCGGCTTCTTTCTCCCAGGTGGCATCTTCAAAAGGATAGAACTTCCATTTGACCAATAATTCTCTCAGAATTCTGTTCCTGAGAACCTTTTCTCGAACATCAAGGATTTCTTCAAGTTGGAGTTCCATCTGCCCTTGGGTTAAAGAAGTTAAGATTTCATCATCAAGCACATGATTTGGGCTTGGTATATACTTTTTAAGAAGATTGACATGAAATACATTATGTACTTTGAGATGAGGAGGAAGAAGAAGCTCGTAGGCTAAGTCACCTATTTTCTTTGTAATCAGATATGATCCAAAATATCTGGGGGATAACTTCTTATACTTCCCAAGAGATAGAGAACTTCTTTTGGGGCGTACTCAAATGAAGACCATATCTGCTTCTTCAAATTTTTTGTCTGACCTCTTCTTATCTGCATACTGCTTCTGTCTATCCTGGCATCTTTTATATCTTTGCGAATTGACTATATCTACTGCTCCATGTCATCAAGCATCTGTCTAGACATCTCGACCCTAATCAATGGGTCGGACCAAGTTAATGGAGTTAAGCAATCTTGTCCATACAAAGCTTTGAAAGGGCTCATCCCAATACTATAGCATGACCAAAGTATATCTTCGATTACTTGGTTCACCCTTTCAGTTTGACCATCGGTCTTGGGGTGGTAAGCTGTGTTGAGATCCAAGAAAGTTCCTACTGCTTCAAAAAATGCAGTCCAGAATCTTGATGTGAATTTGGGATCTCGTTCACTTACTATTCTTTTGGGTAGGCCATGCAATCTGAAGATTTCTTTGAGGAACACTCTGGCCACATCCACTGCAGTGTAGGTTTCTTTTACTGGAATCAGATAGGCAACTTTGGTTAGTCTATCAACTACCACGAAGATGGAGTTGTAACCTGATTGCACTAAGGGTAATCCAGTAATAAAATCCATACAGATGCATTCCCACTTCATCTGTGGGATGTCTAATGGATGTAACTTCCCAGGCATTTTTACTCTCTCGGCCTTGACTTTCTGAGAGGTCAGACATTGACGTACATGATTAAGCACATCCTTTTTTAGACCAGACCGCCAAAAGAAGCTTTTCTTCACAAACATGTAGGTTTTGATGAAACCTGGATGTCTTGCAATAAGGCTGTCATGGGCTTCATTCAGAATTTGACCCTTAGTTCCCTCATCATTGGGAATGCATAATCTGCGATTATAATACATAATTCCATCATCCAGGCTGTACCCTTGAACTCGGTTCAACTCCTGTGGAGTTTTGTTTTCCTACATAAGTAGGGTAGCAATAAGGCCAAAGAATCTATCCTACATGATCTTCTCACTTGCTTCAATAATCAAAGGATTTGACACTACAGTAATTGTTGCAAGCAAGGAGGCTTTTCTGCTGAGGGCATCTGCTACCACATTTTCTTTGCCTGGGTGGTACTTGATTTCAAAATCAAATTCTTACAGGGTCTGCATCCATTGTCTTTGGCGCATGTTGAGATCCTTCTAAGTGAAGATCCACTTTAAGCTCTGATGATGTGTCATCAAAGTGAATCTTTGACCTAGTAGGTAATGTCTCCACAACTTCAGGGCATAC
The DNA here is from genome assembly GCF_041138505.1 of Cibotium barometz. Classification (NCBI taxonomy): domain Eukaryota; kingdom Viridiplantae; phylum Streptophyta; class Polypodiopsida; order Cyatheales; family Cibotiaceae; genus Cibotium; species Cibotium barometz. Next base: position 52,899,018 of record NC_141051.1, read on the forward strand.
ACTACTGAAAGTAGTTCCAGGTCATGGATAGCATAATTCCTCTCATGCGTTCTGAGTTTTCAGGATTCATAGGCCACTGCATGACCTTCCTGCATGAGTGCACCTCCTAGGGCAAAACACTGGTGTGAGGTGAAAAAAAGAAAAAAGAACCTGCCTCTATAGCCCTTCACCTCCCAAGCTTGGAAAACACAAACACAACGGAGGCACCACCAGCCATCGGTTGGAACACTTCTCACAATGCACCACCCACCCACGCCATAAAGACAGCTCAAAACCATGATAAACAGTTGATTATTCAGCAAAAACATATACAGCACCAACCACACTGTAACAAACTTAGCAATTTACACCAAAAACCAGGACTCCGGCCAGGATTTACTGCCAAGGAAATTCACCCTTGCATCTGACAACCAAGCCTCTTTCTCCCGGTCTCTGCACTCTCCAGAGGGCACCCCACCAGCAACCCTTCTTCACTTCACGTCTGTAGCCCGGCTACTCTCTGTCCAGCTGCTACCTGCCAATTATCGTAGGCGAGCCCCACTGTCTCCAGCCCACACATCAGCACCTCTACTGCAGCCAACACACAACACCCAAGGCTCTCTCTCTGGTTAGCATCCACTCTCTGCCTGCAGTCGCCCACACAAAACCAGCCACTTCTCTCTCTTCAGAAGGCACCCCACCAGCTAACCTTCAACTCAGCAGCTCTCACTCTCTGTGTGTCGTGAGACCAGCAGCTTCACCAACCACCAGAGCCTTGCAGCTCTCAGCTCCTCTCGCTCTTCACACTGCAGCTCCCTTCTCTGTCTCTTCTCGATCACTTCAGTGCAACCCTTATCTTCACAAGGCCGGCAGCTTCTTATGACTAGAGGTGTCACCCATGCGGCCCACACCAGCCACTCACCTCTTCGCCTCTAGCTTTGCACAGCCACCCAAGAGGCCCGTAACAAGGCGGCAACTCTACTCCACGACTATCTTCGCCCCTCACAACCAACAGCAAGGCAATCTCCTTCTCTCTACCCGGCGGCCACTCCACTTTGGCTCTCTCTCTTCAAAGCCTCCCCTTGCGCCTGTCTGCAGTTACCACTGAGAGCCTTTGACGCCAGCCAGCTCTCTTCGCTGCTATCACCAGAGTGCCTGCAGATCACCAGAGCCTCCCCAGCAGCCCTTTACCTCTCACTGTCGTGGCGACCTCTAGCACCACAAGGCGGCAACACTGCTTCACGCTCTCCACCTATCTGTAGAACTCGGGGCCTCACTCTCTCTCGCCAGCCGCTATATCGCGCTCCCTTCACACCAGGCGGCTGCAGCTACAACAAGACCTTGTAGCCAGCCTTCCTCTCTTGACCACCAACCCTTTGCACCAAGGCGGCTCTTCACCCCCCTCGCCTCTGCAGACTCATGAGCCTCTTCTCTGCAGCTTCTCTTCAGCAAGGGCGACCTCCTTCTGGACCCGATGTCCTACTCCTTCGAGGCGGCCATCTTTACTTTCTCGCATCTTCGCCACCACCTTCTCGATGGTGCGCTGGCAGCCACAATATCTTCCACGTGGTCCCTTATAAGGTGGCCACTTAATTAATGTATTTTTTATTTTTTAAAGCCTCAAAGCCTCAATAATGGCCACAACTCCCTTTTCATTACCTTGCTTTCCGGGTGAACATGCCGTGCCCATAACCTTCCTTCCAGTGCCAGAGCTGCCCACAGCCTCGTTTATCAGTAGCATCAACTTATCAAACATGACCATCACAGTCGGTGCCATGCATTTGGCAATCATCTCCACATTCATGCTAAAAATGGAGTGCCATCTCTGCATCCAAAATCAGCCCAGACTGACCAACCATCATCACATCGGGGTTCCCGTAACACTTTCACGTGCAGGCATCACCATCAGCTCGTAAAAAAAACCATAAAACCACCCACTCTGTACATTTGCCAGGGCATTCAGGGCAAAGTTTATTCACAAACCATGCATCCCATATGTACACAGACCCAAAACACCTTTCAGATTTTAGCCTGACATACTTTGCCCAACCCCTAGCCTGCTGAATCATTCATGATCAGCAGAAAGCATATGACGGTCGTCACCCACACAAAACCAGCCACTTCTCTCTCTTCAGAAGGCGCCCCACCAGCTAACCTTCAACTCAGCAGCTCTCACTCTTTGTGTGCCGTGACCAGCAACTTCGCCAACCACCAGAGCCTTGCAGCTCGTCAGCTCCTCTCGCTCTTCACACTGCAGCTCCCTTCTCTTTCTCTTCTCGATCACTCCAGCGCGACCCTTATCTTCAGGATGTATGGATGTGGATGTAGGAATGTGGATGTGTATGTGGAATAATGAATGCGAATGTGTATGTGAAATGATGTGACATCAATATGAGTGAATGGATGAGATGTGATGACATGTGAATCGGGATGTGAATAAATGATATGTGATGTGAATGAATCTGATGTGATGAGATGGAAAATGATGTGATTGGATGAGAATGAGTACACATATGAATGGAATGTGGAATAAGTAATGTGGGCTGATGAGGGATAATGTGGAAAGACGAGAGTTCATTATAGAAACTGTATTTGTGACCTGCTTGTAAATGATTGTTTTATGTCAAGAATGCTAGGGAAGCACATTGACCGTCTTGTGATTAAGGTCGTGGAGACCTAACTGATAAAGTTGCAACTCCTGATGGAGAGTCAACGGAGGACGTCTTGCGTAGCAAGGTCGGCCGAGGTCTTGACGAGTCTCGGTTTGATTAAAATGGTGAGCTTTCGGTACAGTAGATGAGGGACCAAGGAGGCGGCCTATGAGTGAAGCGCTAGGTGACCTGCAAAGGATCCTAGAGGGTGCTCTCACCATACGGTGCTCGGGCTCTGGGTCACCGAAGATACCCACACGTGCGTCGGAGAAGATATTGGATCAAGGAGTTAGAGTTGTTTTCTGAATTCGGGTGTGGATCTGGTTGGTTGACCTTGCTGGTCCTCAACGGATGAGTCCATGACTCTTTTATATGGATCTCTTGGTTGATCTTGCTGATCTTCCACGGAGATTCCATTTTGTTATGAGAATATATTGCCGATTACTATGAGCTAGGAACTGATGAGTTGATTTGGATTCTGATTGAAAAATGATGATCCCTGAAATTTGGTTGAAATGTAATAAGCTGAGCGAAACCACAATGAGGATGAATGGGAAGAGTCCCTGTGATGATGTTCATAACTGGATTGACGTTAATGAATTTAGCAAATCACTATGAGATTAGTGGATTGTGCTGGCAGATTACTACTGTTAACTTTTGATCAGTGGATCAAATTAAGGGTTGATAAATTAAAAATCTGAAAAATTGAAATCCCCATGGAGGACTGTTCAGATGGAAAAATTCAGTCAGATGGACCATTATTGTGTTAAAGATATGAATGAGATATTCTGAATGAATTGTTATTTGATAATGTGTTCTATATGACTATCTTTACCCCATGATTATGTGGGGAGCCGACCTATTTAAAGATTCCCAAAATCAGCTGAATAAAAAAAATCGGATTGAATCATAAATAAAGAAACTTAACAAGAATTTTCGTATTGATAGGAACATGGATCAAGGTCGTCATGGTAGAAATATTAACCCCCAACTCTATGAAGAAGAGCTCGACCTGGATGTTCGTAAAACTCTTCATAGTTCACAGCCTAGTCCCGTCTGATAAAAAACAAAAGCAGGAGAGAGCACACACAAGAGAAGCAAACCCTAATCCATATCCATCAATCATAAAGAAGGAGAGAAGCCATAGTCACCATCTCCCTCACACACACAAAGGAGAACACAACATAGTGTTATGTCCACACTACAAAGTAAACCTAATGTAATGTCCACACCACACATGACCAGCTGGACGCGGTCATAAACACACCACACGATATCTATCTACCATACTGTCACTCTGTCTCAGCACCCATGTGCTATCCTCCAGCTGTATACAAGCTTGACATTTCAACACTCCCCCTCAAGCTCGACATGTCCATCTCTAGGACTCCCAATCTAGTACGAAAATACTCAAACTTATCCTTACCAAGTGCTTTGGTAAAGATATCTGCAACCTGCTCATCTGTCTGCACATATGTCAAATCAACATGCCCATCTAGCACTTTCTCTCTAATGAAGTGATAGTGGACCTCAATATGTTTGGTCCTGGCATGATAAACTGGGTTGCTAGCAAGCTGAATACTACTCATGTTGTCACAATGAATGACAACTCTCATATCACTCTGTAACCTGACATCATCTAGCAACTTCTTCAACCACATAGCCTCACATGCAGCTATGGCTGCTCCACGATACTCTGCCTCTGTGGTAGATAAAGCAACTGTAGGTTGCTTTTTACTGCTCCAACTCACAGCTCTGCTACCAAGGCTGAAAACATAGCCACTGGTAGACTGCCTCTCATATGCACTACCGGCCCAATCTGCATCTGTATATCCATAGACATGCATGTCTTTTCCTGCCTCATAGAAAAGACCATAATGCACGGTAGTTTTGACGTATCTGAGAATACGTCTCACAGCATCCAAGTGAGGTTTACGAGGACTTTGCATAAACTAACTCACTAAACCAACTGCATAACTGAGATCTGGCCTCGTAATGGTCATGTAGATAAGGCTACCAACCATTTTCCTGTACATGGTGATATCATCAAGCTCATCACCCAAATCAGCCCTAAGCTTCATGTTTTGCTCTAATGGTGTCAACATTTGTTTGCATGCTGTCATACCATACTTTGCCAGCATGTCAAGTGCATATTGCCTTTGCACCAGCCATATACCTTTGCTTGTTCTTATCACCTCAATGCCAAGAAAAAACCTTAAATCACCAAGGTCTTTCATATCAAACTCTTTGCATAAAGAGGCCTTAACCTCATCAATGCCTTTCCCACAATCACCTGTGATAATCAAATCATCAACATAAATGACTATCATCACGATACCATCATGTGTCTTCTTCACATAAAGTGAAGAGTCTGCATTTCCAACCACAAATCCAATACTGACAAGATATCTGCTGATCTTGTCACTCCAAGCACGAGGTGCTTGCTTCAAACCATAGATTGCTTTCTTTAACCTGCAAACAAAAGTCGGATATTTTGGACATGTACATATCCTTCTGGCTATTCCATGTACACCTCTTCTTGTAGTTCACCAATCAAGAAAGCATTTTTTACATCCATTTGATGTAAAGCCCAACCTTTTTGTGCTGCTAGTGCAATGATAGACCTCACAGTAGCCATCTTAGCCACTGGGCTGAAAGTTTCATCATAATCAAGACCATAAGTTTGTGCATATCCTTTAGCGACTAGCCTTGCCTTATGTCTCTCTAGGCTGCCATCTGACTTGCATTTTACCTTATACACCCATTTGCAACCAATTGCATTCTTTCCTTGAGGTAACTCAGATAATTCCCATGTATCTTTTTTGTCCAAAGCATCCATCTCTTCATCCATGGCTTTCTCCCATACATGCTCTCCAATAGCCTCTGTATAGCATGTAGGTTCCACATGCTTCACCATAGATGTCATGTATGCATAGTGCATAGCAAAATCTCGATATGTCAATCTTTCAACTGGATATCTGACTCTCTGGGATCTCCGCAATGCATGCGGGTCACTCTGTACACCTGTAACTCTAGCATGTGGGGGCACATATCTGTCCTGCCTAGCACCAGAGGTGTGCGTAACACAGGTATGCCAAGCTCCTCATCTAAACTCTCAGAACTAGATGACTCATAACCTGTGATTCCAATTCCTTCGACTTTCTTCTTGCCTTTATCCATAGCACTACTCCCCCAGTGCTCACACTCTCATGCCTCAAACGTCCTGACCATGGACATACACTGCTACTCTCAGCTTCTGCTGCTGCTGCTGGCCCAGACATATTAGTAGAACTAGAACTTGCTTGTGGCAAGTTCACAGGCACATCTGCCTCAAGTGAGTCAATGACTCCCTCATCTTTTGCTTTGTACCAACTAGCAAGCTCATCAAACACCACATCTCGTGAGATGACTACTTGTCTAGTTTGAGGGTTATAACATTTGTAGGCCTTTCGATCCTGTGCATATCCAACAAATACACATTTCTCTGCCTTAGGATCCAACTTCCATCTTCTTTCATCAGGCACATCGACATAAGCTACGCATCCAAAGACTTTGAGATGTCCAATGTCTGGCCTGTAACCTGTAAGCCGCATCTCTGGCGTGCTTCCATGAATGGCTGCTGTAGGTGTTTTGTTCCGGATATACACTGCAGTAGCACATGCTTCTACCCAATAGTAATCTGGCATGCTCTTTTCATTGAGCATTGCCCTTGCCACTTCACATATGACTCGATTCTTTCTCTCAGCCACACCATTCTGCTGAGGTGTATACCTGCATGTCAACTGTCTTCTTATCCCATGCTTCCGCAAGAAATGCTCAAAAGCTTTTGAGGTGTATTCACCACCTCCATCTGTTCTCAAACATTTAATCCAACAGCCATATTGCTTTTCTACAAGAGCTTTGAAATCCATGCACTTTTCCAGCACTTCACTCTTCTCTTTCAAAAAGTATATCCATGTCATCCTACTGAAGTCATCTATAAATGTCACATAGTATAGACTTCCTTTGATAGATGGATTTTGTGCAGGGCCCCATACATCACTGTGTACTATCTCAAGTGGCCTGTTACTCATATTTCCTTCTCTAGGAAACCTCAACCTTGCCTGCTTTCCAAACTGACAGGCTTCACAAACATGCATATGTCCATCATATTTGAATCGAGGCAATCCACTGACAATGCCTCTTGTTTGCATGTTCTTTAATCTCTGTATATTGACATGTCCAATCCTCTTGTGCCACATGTCAATGTCCTGCACAATCCCATTGCTCTTTGAAAACATGGCTGAGCTCAATTCTGGTATGCCTGCATCCAATTTGAACAACCTTCCTTCCTTCTTGCCCTTGGCAATCAATCTACAGCCATGCTTAAAGTCTTCCACAAAACAACCATTCTCATTGAATCTTACTTGTAATCCCTGCTCAACCATTTGGCCTACTGATGCCAAATTCTTTGTGATGGATGGTACATATAACACTTCTGACATATTCTTCACATTTCCATCATGCATCCTCAAAGGCACACTGCCAACATGTGTTATAAGATGCTGAGTATCATCTCCTGTGACCACATAACCATTTGTATCCAATGGTTGCATCTTCTCAAACCACTCACCATGACATGTCATGTGGTTTGAGGCACCTGAATCCATATACCATGACTCATCTCCAGCATTCTGAGAATCCATTGTCCCCATAATGTGCTTCATTGCAAAAAGATGATTTGAACTCCCATCATTGTTACTAGTAGATGCATAATTTCCATGTTGTGGTCTTCCATTCCTCACATCATTCTGCTTTTTGTAACAATCTTTTGCCATATGTCCAAGTTTGCCACAATAGTGACATTCAATCCCATTCAAATTTTGTTGAGGACCTTGCCATTGTCCTCTACCACGAGCACCTGTTCCAAATCTCCCCCTATGGGATTGAAGTCCACGACCTCCACGTGATCCAAATGATGACTGTGAATTCTGAAAATTCTGATTTGATTGTGGTTGAGTAGACCTGTCATTCCAACCACGTCCTCCACGGCCTCGAGGGGTAAATCTCCCCCTACCTTGAAAGCCTCTAGATGAGTAAAAAGCCTGATTCCTTGCATGCTCATCATTGCTTGACGAGGATGCACCACCTGTAACACTCATACCACCAAGGCCAAGCTTCAATTCTTCCACAATGAGCAATGACACAAGCTCATTAAAGTCTAGCATTCCTCCCAACCTTACTGAGATGGAAGTGTCAAAAGATTTGTATTCTTTGCCTAAACCATGCAATGTGAGAGCAACCAAATCATCATCATCCATTGGGGCATGGATTGATAACAAGGAATCTACATAACCCTTGATTTCCTGAACATACTCATCTATACTCCTATTCCTTCGTGTTACACTGTGAATCTGTTGCTTTAGTTGTATCTTCCTTGCACCAGTGTCTGTCTTATACATTCGGCACAATATACCCCATGCTTCTTTCGATGTATCTGCATCTTGGATGTGAATAAGCAAGGCATCTGTTACACATATTGAAAAATAATGCAACACTTTCGAAGACCGCTCTACCCATTGCTTGTGAGCCAATAACTGAGCATTATTTAGTTGAGGAGGTAGGAATGGCTCCGGGTCTTCATCCGACACAAGGCTCCATAATCCTTTGCCTTTCAAAAAACTCTTCATTCGAAACTTCCACACTTGGAAGTTAGTTCTGTCAAGCTTCTCTCCAACAATTTGTACTGGGCCATCTCCCATTTTGAATACCTGTGATGTACCCTGATGTAACACTCTTCCCGATGCTTTCCAAAGCTCCAAATGATTATGAACCAAGCTCAATATGTGCTATACATATGCATTCACACCACAAATGACTTCATGTTACATAAGAACATTTGTATCATCAAAATTGAAAAGGGGGTAAAGTTGAATTTTTTGGTTTTTTCTCGCCAGTAACCAGTCAAAGATTATGCTCTAAATCCTTCAAATCTTGTCCAAATTCAATGATTCAACTTGCATTGGCTTCCCAACACATTTCTCCAACATATCCTAGAAGGGTTTGATCAAATTCTGCAAGGTGAATGAGAACCACCAATTTTTGTAGCTCCCTGGTTTGCCTTTTTCAGGTACCACCTTTCACTAAAAATGCTCTATCTCCTTCAAATTGTATCCAAATTCAAAACTTTTTGAATCAAAAGTTTAGCAACACCTTGCTCCTTGCTTGTACCAAAGGAATTAGTCCAATTCTCAACAGGTAGAGATTAATGCTTGCATTAGTGAAGCTCTGTTTCTGCAACACATTTCTGTAATTTTGCTAATGACTGGTTATTGAGTTGAATGAGCTCCAAATCCTTCAAGTAAGCTTCCCAAATGTTAATGTCAGCTCCAAACAAGTATTTTCTAAGCTCCAAGTGACTTCAACCTCATGAAAAGACCTTGTAATGATCAAATAGGATTGAATATGATGAAAACTGTCCAGAATCTACTCCAGAATGCGTCGCCTGCTCTCCTGGGGCCTGTAGAGAAGGGGTTTTTCACAATTGAGTTGATAAGCTTCTTAGCAATGACCTAATGCATCATGGGTATGAGGGGTTTGGCTCAATTTTGCTTCAATCTTCCGCATTCGATCCTCCACCAGGCATATGTTCTCTGTTTTTGTAGAGTCCAAAAAACCAGAATTTTTTCCTTCACAAATTGCCTGTAATGCATCAATTTTCCATGCAATGACTTGCCCCAAAGTTGCTAATACATGTGTTCATTCACAATACATGAGAGCCTCAGTGTTTGCTTTGCATTTGATCCAATACATTTGCCAAGACACACTCCTTCATAAGCTTTCCATTAAAGCTTCAAAAAACAGAAATTTTCTGCTTGCTTTTGCACCTTTAATCTTCTCTTACACTTGCTCTTGATACCTACAATCCGCAGAGGGGGTCTTGCTACACTTACCAATGGTCCTTAGCTCTCAGATCTGATGCCGATGTGTGCTCCACAGCTTCTCCTTTGCTCCAAGCTCCAATGGCTTCCTTCACAGCTTTTTCCTCTTCTTCCCTCTTCTCTCACTCACTCACACAACACAGCTAATGAGCTCTAGGCTCTGATACCATGATAAAAAACAGAAGCAAGAGAGAGCATACACAAGAGAAGTAAACCCTAATCCATATCCATCAATCATAAAGAAGGAGAGAAGCCATAGTCACCATCTCTCTCACACACACAAAGGAGAACACAACATAGTGTTATGTCCACACTACAAAGTAAACCTAATGTAGTGTCCACACCACACATGACCAGCTGGACGCGGTCATAAACACACCACACGATATCTATCTACCATACTGTCACTCTGTCAGCACCCATGTGCTATCCTCCAGCTGTATACGAGCTTGACATTTCAACACCTTCAAGGGTGAAGGGAAACAGTTAGGTGAAGTTGTAGAAAAGTGGATTGAGGCCACGGAGGAATATTTTGATGTAATTGGCTACAATGAGAGAAGCAAGATGGCTCTCGCCAGGTTAAAGATTGTGAAAACGGGTAGGTGTAATATTCCTCCCCCAACCCCTTTTTGATGTCTAGTATCTTCCCCCTGTAATCAATCCCTCTTCAGAAATATAAAGACCTTGTTTCTATTTGTTTTAGCCTAGAGAGAGAATATTATTCTAGAGAGAGAATATTCAGATTATGAATATTTTTGGATAGAAAAATAACTCATCTTATTAAAATAAGTTTCCCTGAAACAGAAATTCAAAAAGAATTTTTCAATGTGCAATTGGAATTAATGGGAAAGGGGTATAAAGGACCTTAGTCTAAGGGTCTAGATTTTAAGAAATTTTTGGATTATGGTCCAATTAAGGTTCCTATGGGCCAATAGGATCAATCCATGTGTAGGGAGGAGATAAATCCAATTTGTAAAAGAAGATACCCAAAAATGAGTAAATGCTCACATAAGATGAAGAGTTGAAAATGTACAAGGTTTATTAGTAAAAAACTATGAGCAATATTAAAAATACGAGATATTTTGGGTATCCAAAAATGAGTAAATGCTCACATAAGATGAAGAGTTGAAAATGTACAAGATTTATTAGTAAAAAACTATGAGCAATATTAAAAATATGAGATATTTTGGGTATAATGATTCCATTTTGACACATATGTAAGGAAGGGGAGTTCTTTAAAGGAGGTGCATATTTCACATAAGATGAAGAGTTGAAATAGTACAAGGTTTATTAGTAAAAAACTATGAGCAATATTAAAAATATGAGATATTTTGGGTATAATCATTCCATTTTGACACATATGTAAGGAAGGGAAATTCTTTAAAGGAGGTGCATATTTCACATGCTTGAATGAGTTTTAAACTAAAAAATAATGTGATATTTTTATCTCTCATCTCTCTTGAACCAAACCAAATCAAAATGGAACCAAACCGAATAAAAAAGTAACCAAACTAGGTCCAAATCTAGTCCAAATTCAACCAAACTGACTTGGAAAATTCAATCTAGTGTCTTGTGCATTGTTACTCTACTCCACCTAAGCCAAGAACTGTGAATTCTTTAATAATTCACTAGGTTTTGACACTTCTCTCTTTCTTAAATCCCCATTGGTGGCTCCATCAACATACTAAACCAATTGATTGGTTGGGGGCCTCTACCGTGAACAAAGAATCAAGCAATTTGTAAGGTAAGTATAGTGAATTTTGCTCTTTTCTATAATTTCTCAATGTTTTATCTCTTCTCAACCCCTCTCAAGCTTGAGAAGCTTAATTGGTATGGTTTCTGAAATGCTTTTGAAGTTAATTAATTAATGATAGTGAAGAATTACATAAATTTTTATTTATGTTTAATTCTAATGGTTTTTTCTCTCTCTCACTCAAGAAATGGTCATACTCATGACCATTTCTCAATCCAAATGAAGCTTTTCATAAAGTTTTTCCTTAATCCAAGATTAATCTATGTTTAAGACCAAATTAATGGCTTTCCCTATGCTTTTAGTTTATGTATTTCATGAATATTGATGATTCAATCCATTATGGGTTAATGATCCAATTAGGGATCATTCTAATCATTTCCTTAAAGATAACCTATCTTTTAAAATAATTGAGATTTATTAGTTATAGTAGCGGAGCTATGGCAAAATTTTATAAAAATATACACATAAAATAATTTCATTCAAAGCATGAAAAGAGGATTTCCTACCATATTCTAGGAACTATCATCCTAGATTAATTAAAAGAAATTTTTATTATGCATGGAGATGTGGATATTTGCATGTAGATGTAGATGTATGGATGTGAGTGTGAATGTGGATGTGGATGTATGCATGGAGATGTGGATGTATGCATGTAGATGTAGATGTGAATGGAGATGTGGATGTATGCATGTAGATGTAGATGTGAATGGAGATGTGGATGTATGCATGTAGATGTAGATGTATAGATGTGGATGTGAATGTGGAGGTAGATGTATACATGTAGACGTAGATGTATGGATGTGAGTGTGAATGTGGATGCGGATGTATGCATGGAGATGTGGATGTATGCATGTAGATGTAGATGTATAGATGTGGATGTGATTGGAGATGTGGAAGTATGCATGTAGAAGTAGATGTATAGATGTGGATGTAAATGGAGATGTGGATGGATGCATGTAGATGTAGATGTATAGATGTGGATGTGAATGGAGATGTGGAAGTATGCATGTAGATGTAAATGTATAGATGTGGATGTGAATGTGGAGGTGGATGTATGCATGTAGATGTAGATGTATAGATGTGGATGTGAATGTGGAGGTGGATGTATGCATGTAGATGTAGATGTATGGAGATGAATGTGAAAATAGATGTATGGATGTAGATGTGGATGTATGGATGTGAAGGTGAATGTGGATATGGATGTATGCATGGAGTTATGGATGTATGCATGTAGATATGAATGTATGCATAGAGGTGGATGTATGGATGTGAATGTGGATGTAGATGTGGATATATGTATGGATATATGCATAGAGGTGGATGTAGATGTGGATATATGTATGGATGTGAATATATGATATGTGATGTGAAGGAATTTGAAGTGAGGAGATGGAAAATGATGTGAAGGAATTTGAAGTGAGGAGATGGAAAATGAAGTGATTGGATGAGTACACATATAAATGGAATGTAGAATAAGTAATGTGGGTTGATGGGAAATAATGTGGAAAAATGAGAGTTAATATAGAAACTGTAATTGTAAACTGTTTGTAAATGTTGTTTGTAAATGACTGTTTTATGTCAAGAATGCTGGGGAAGCATTTTGACCGTCTTGTGATTAAGGTCATGATGATAAAGTTGCAACTGCTAACGCAGAGTCAATGGAGGACGTCTCGCGTAGCAAGGTCGACCGAGGTCTTGAGCAGCCTCGGTTCGATTAAAATGGTGAGCTTCCGATACGGTGGATAAGGGGCCAAGGAAGCGGCTTATGAGTGAAGCGCTAGGTCACCTGCGAAGGATCCTAGAGGGTGCTGACCATACGGTGCTCGGGCTCTGGGTCACCTAGGATACCCACGCGTGCGTCGAGGAAGATATTGGAACAAGGAGTAAGAGTTGTTTTCTGAAATCGGGCATGGATCTGGTTGATTGACCTTGCTGGTCTTCAATGGATGAGTCCATGGCTCTTTATATGAATCTGTTGGTTGATCTTGCTGATCTTCAACAAGAGTCCATCTTGATAAATGATTATATTGCCGAGTATTATGGGCTAGGAACTATCGAAATGGCCCCTGAGCGTTCTAGTTGCCAATGATGCCATAGATACTCTGATGAAGGAATGATGGGAAATTAAGAATCAATTGGATAAATTGGAAGATGGTGATCAGTGATACTATGGTTTTATTAAAGGATTGTTTTAAAACTAGTTGAATCTGTGAAAAGGCAATTTCATATTGGGTGTGTAAGTGGTGTGACTAGTTTTATTTTGCATGAACTTCCGGCTAGGGGGCCTTGGAACTCTTTTCCTTAGTACTCGGGACAAAACCTAACCAAATTCTTAATTGGATCCCATCACTACAGTGGTTGGGCGGTTGGCTAACGCATGGGACTGGATGGGGTTAGGCTGGACTGATGGATCCGAAAATCGAGACTCAAACTTTTGTTTTTACGATAGATAAAATAAATCCCGGATAGTAACTGTTCTATGGATAGGAATCAACGGCTGTGCCTCTTGAATGGGGAAAAAAGCGTTGATCCCAATGATCCAAGTGCAAGTTTCTTCCTTGATCTGACCAAGTATCTTATAGATGTAATTGGATCAGCTCGAAGAGAAATGATCTTCACTACGTTAGAGTAAAAAGTTATCCTGGTGGAATCACCCGTGCTTTCCGGTAAAGGAAGTTTTTCCGGGTTTGGTTATCCGTGGGGTGAGGCCCCCGAATGTGGGACCCCTGTCCCACGTGAGAAGGGCTACTTTCGCTGCTAGTATCCCGAATCTGTTACTCGGTGGGTACAGGGATCTTACAGTTGGTATCAGAGCATTTGGTTAATAAAGATCAACTGAGAAGACAAATATGTCAAAATTTTATCAAGAAAGACAAAAAGGTTATAATTGTGTGATATAATTCATATAATTTGATATTCAAACTGAAACTCGTAATTTGGTAATTGGGTCTTCAAATGGAAGTACCGCAATTATATAGAATCCCTGACTTGCTTGAGGCCTAGACATGATGGTATTTACCTTATAATTCCAAGGGCTGTGACTACCGTATATACCGAGAGTATAACTGCAGCTCTTTACTGACAGTATATACGAGTAAATCTAAGACTTGAAATTATAAGCGTTAATGCTATCCAGATGATGATTTCGAATGTGATTGATATGATTTTTAATTCTGTTTGAGAATTGATGAATTGATTTGGATTCTGATTGAAAAATGATGATTTTTAAAAATTAGTTGAAATTTAATGAAACCACAATGAGGGGGAATGGGACGAGTCCCTATGATGATATTCATAACTAGAATGATGATAATGAATTCAGCAAATCACTATGAGATTAGTAGGTTGTGCTGTCAGATTGCTACTGTTAATACTTGACCGGCAGATCAAGTTAAGGGATGTCAAATCGAGAACTTGCTTGACTGAAATTTCCGTGGAGGAATGTTCCGAAGGAAACTTTTCGGTCTAATGGACCATTATCATGTTAAAGATATGAATGATATGATCTGAATAAATTGTTATTTAATGATGAGTTCTATATAAGGGATATTTATCCCAGTGTTCTGTTGGGTTGATCAGAATATAAGGAACCCCAGAATAAAATTGGATCTTAAGAAAAAGAGCTGTCCTCTACCTTGCGAGATGAGGACATCTCGCACTTTTTTAAGTGGGGTAGAATATAAGATTCCTCCCCAGCCTTCGAGGTATATAGGAGTTAGAATCTCCCTTTCTGATCTTATAATTATTCCCTCTCTAAAAATAAAGAAAGTTTCTGTTTAAAAAAAGGAAGACCCTTTCCCTAGAATACTTCTCAGGAGTCCCACCTATTTTAAGGATTTAGAACAATGAGTTCAGAAGTGAGAATCGGTGTTTTGGATACCAAGGTTTTGGTTTTCATTCGAGTACGGCCCAAAAGAAGTTCTTTATCTCTTGGAAAGTATAAGAAGTTATCCCCCAGATATTGTGGGCCTTATATCTGAATTCGATGAAAGTAGGTGACTTAACCTACAAGCTTCTTTTACCTCCTCATCTCAAAGTTCTTAATGTATTTCATAGAAATATGTGCCAAACCCAAATCAAGGAAAGACGGTAAAACTTCAGTGGCAAGATACCGTTAGCTTCTAAGTTACGCTAGCTCCTTCCTTTATATAAGTCGTAACTTTTACTTATCACTCACAGTAATCTTACTTCCATCGATCTCCCTTCTTCTTAATCTCCTTCATGTGGCTTGGCAACAGGAATTAGTTTTATCCATGATGATTTCTCACCTTCAAGACGCAAGAGAGTCTGTGAAGAAAGACTTTATAGAACAGTATGAGCGCTCACTTTTTCCTCACCTAGGAACTTCTGTAGCGCAGACCAAATGGCGGACCTATCAAAACATAACTAGGGTAACACCCTGGGGTCAGCAGCACTTTCGTAACAATGTTCGCTTGGCCATGGTTATTGAAGCTTTGGGTTTGGGTCCCCGATACTACTGCGTCATGAGATCAAGACATCTTGGGTTTTCTGAGCGGGTCTTCTTACTAGCGTGTTTTCTTCCTCATGAGAAGATATGCCTTTACCCCGTTTTTGGCTTACCTCTCAGAGGTCCTTTTCTAAGATCACCTCATACCACTGAGATAGGTGCAGCAATAACCAGCAGAATCATTCCCATAGATGAGCTACCCTATACTTGTGCAGCTTGTGAGTGCTGCTTTTGTGACCATATGATGGACGGGCTTATAGAAGTGTAAAGAGTTCTTCTATCTTTACTGTATAAGTTCCGAGAATGAATAAAGTTTAAATCTTGTTCTTATTTTGAATCTTTCTCTCTTTAAGACTTTTCTTGGTGGTTAATCTTGATTAAAAATTTTCTCTAAGTCTCATATTCGTGCATCTTGCGAAATTATCCCAGTTTGCGAGATGAGGACATCTCGCATTTTTTAAGTGGGGTAGAATGTAAGATTCCTCCCCCAACCCCTTCTTGATGTCTAGTATCTTCCCCTGTAATCAATCCCTCTTCAGAAATATAAAGACCTTGTTTCTAACTGTTTTAACCTAGAGAGAGAAAATTATTCTAGAGAGAGAATATTTAGATTATGAATATTTTTGGATAGAAAAATAACTCATCTTATTAAAATAAGTTTCCTTGAAATAAAAATTCAAAAAGAATTTTCCAATGTGCAATTGGAATTAATTGGAAATGGGTATAAAGGACCTTAGTCTAAGGGTCTAGATTTTCAGAAATTTTTGGATTATGGTCCAATTAAGGTTCCTATGGGCCAATAGCATCAATCCATGTGTAGGGAGGAGATAAATCCAATTTGTAAAAGAAGATACCCAAAAATGATTAAATGCTCACATAAGATGAAGAGTTGAAAATGTACAAGGTTTATTAGTAAAAAACTATGAGTAATATAAAAAAAAATGAGATAAATTGAGTATCCAAAAATGAGTAAATGCTCACATAAGATGAAGAGTTGAAAATGTACAAGGTTTATTAGTAAAAAAACTATGAGCAATATTAAAAATATGAGATATTTTGGGTATAATCATTCCGTTTTGACACATATGTAAGGAAGGGGAGTTCTTTAAAGGAGGTGCATATTTCACATAAGATGAAGAGTTGAAAATGTACAAGGTTTATTAGTAAAAAACTATGAGCAATATTAAAAATATGAGATATTTTGGGTATAATCATTCCATTTTGACACATATGTAAGGAAGGGGAGTTCTTTAAAGGAGGTGCATATTTCACATGCTTGAATGAGTTTTAAACTCAAAAATAATGTGATATTTTTATCTCTCATCTCTCTTGAACCAAACCAAATTAAAATGGAACCAAACCGAATCAAAAAGTAACCAAACTAGGTCCAAATCTAGTCCAAATTCAACCAAATTGACTTGGAAAATTCTAGAATCAGTTTGTTTGGTTAGGAGCTCAATTTTTCCTATAAATAGAAGCCTCTCCTTGTTGAAAAAAATTTAGTGTCTTATGCTTTGTTACTCTACTCCACCTAAGCCAACAACTGTGAATTCTTTAATAATTCACTAGTTTTTGACACCTCTCTTTCTTCAATCCCCATTGGTGGCTCCATCAACATACTAAACCAATTGATTGGTTGGGGGCCTCTACCGTGAACAAAGAATCAAGCAATTTGTAAGGTAAGTATAGTAAATTTTGCTCTTTTCTATAATTTCTCAATGTTTTATCTCTTCTCAACCCCTCTCAAGCTTGAGAAGCTTAATTGGTATGGTTTTTGAAATGCTTTTGAAGTTAATTAATTAATGATAGTAAAGAATTACATAAATTTCCATTTAAGTTAATTCTAATGGTTTTTCTCTCTCTCACTCAAGAAATGGTCATACTCAGGACCATTTCTCAATCCAAATGAAGCTTTTCATAAAGTTTTTCCTTAATCCAAGATTAATCTATACTTAAGACCAAATTAATGGCTTTCCCTATGCTTTTAGTTTATGTATTTCATGAATATTGATGATTCAATCCATTATGGGTTAATGATCCAATGAGGGATCATTCTAATCATTCCCTTAATGATAAGCTTTATCTTTCTAGATAATTGAGATTTATCAGTCATAGCAGCGGAGCTATAGCAAAATTTTTATAAAAATTACACAAAATAATTTCATTCAAAGCATGAAAAGAGGACTTCCTACCATATTCTAGGAATTATCATCCTAGATTAATTAAAAGAATTTTATTGTAATCATGGAGATGTGGATGTATGCATGTAGATGTAGATGTATAGATGTGGATATGAATGGAGATGTGGATGTATACATGTAGATGTAGATGTATAGATGTGGATGTGAATGGAGATGTGGATGTATGCATGTAGATGTAGATGTATAGATGTGGATGTGAATGGAGATGTAGATGTATGCATGTAGATGTAGATGTATAGATGTCGATGTGAATGGAGATGTGGATGTATACATGTAGATGTAGATGTATAGATGTCGATGTGAATGGAGATGCGGATATATGCATGTAGATGTAGATGTATAGATGTGGATGTGAATGTGGAGGTGGATGTATGCATGTAGATGTAGATGTATGGATGTGAATGTGAATGTGGATGTGGATGTATGCATGGAGATGTGGATGTATGCATGTGGATGTAGATGTATGGATATGAAGGTGAATGTGGATGTGGATGTATGCATGGAGTTATGGATGTATGCATGTAGATATGAATGTATGCATATAGAGGTGGATGTATGGATGTGAATGTGGATGTAGATGTGGATATATGTATGGATGTGAATATATGATATGTGATGTGAAGGAATCTGAAGTGAGGAGATGGAAAATGATGTGATTGGATGAGTACACATATAAATGGAATGTGGAATAAGTAATGTGGGTTGATGGGGGATAATGTGGAAAAATGAGAGTTAATATAGAAACTGTAATTGTAAACTGTTTGTAAATGCTGTTTGTAAATGATTGTTTTATGTCAAGAATGCTGGGGAAGCATTTTGACCGTCTTGTGATTAAGGTCGTGGACCTAACTGATAAAGTTGCAACTGCTGACGGAGAGTCAATGGAGGACGTCTCGCGTAGCAAGGTCGGCCGAGGTCTTGACCAGCCTCGGTTCGATTAAAATGGTGAGCTTCCGGTACGGTGGATGAGGGGCCAAGGAAGCGGCCTATGAGTGAAGCGCTAGGTCACCTACGAAGGATCTTAGAGGGTGTTGACCATACGGTGCTCGGGCTCTGGGTCGCCTAGGATACCCACACGTGCGTCGAGGAAGATATTGGAACAAGGAGTAAGAGTTCTTTTCTGAAATCGGGCATGGATCTAGTTGATTGACCTTGCTGGTCTTCAATGGATGAGTCCATGGCTCTTTATATGGATCTGTTGGTTGATCTTGCTAATCTTCAACGAGAGTCCATCTTGATAAGTGATTATATTGCCGAGTATTATGGGCTAGGAACTAGGAAACGGCCCCTGAGTTGGACAGGTGGTGAGCGTCCTAGTTGCCAATGATGCCATAGATACTCTGATGAAGGAATGATGGGAAAATTAAGAATCAACCGGATAAACTGGAAGATTGTGATCAGTGATACTATGGTTTTATTAAAGGATTGTTTTAAACTGGTTGAGTCTGTGAAAAGGCAATTTCATATTGGGTGTGTGAGTGGTGTGACTAGTTTTATTTTTGCATGAACATTCGGCTAGGGGGCCTTGGAACTCTTTTCCTTGGTACCCGGGACAAAACCTAACCAAATTCTTAATTGGATCCCATCACTGCAGTGGTTGGGCAGTTGGCTAACCCATGGGACTCGATGGGGTTAGGCTGGACTGATGGATCCGTAAATCGAGACTCAAACTTTTATTTTTACGATAGATAAAATAAATCCCGGACAATAACTGTTCTATGGATAGGAATCAACGGCTATGCCTCTTGAATGGGGAAAAAAGCATTGATCCCAATGATCCAAGTGCAAGTTTTTTCCTTGATCTGACCAAGTATCTTATAGATGTAATTGGATCAGCTCAATCAGAAATGATCTTGACTACATTAGAGTAAAAAGTTATCTTGGTGGAATCGCCCGTGCTTTCCAGTAAAGGAAGTTTTTCCGGGTTTGGTTTTGGAAAAACCGACGGATTAGTCTCTTATCCGGATATCCGTGGGTGAGGCCCCGAATGTGGGACCCCTGTCCCGTGCGAGAAAGTATCCTGAATCTGTTGCTCGATGGGAACAGGGATCTTACAGTTGGTGATGAGTTCTATATAAGGGATATTTATCCCAGTGTTCTGTTGGGTTGACCAGAATATAAGAAACCCCAGAATAAAATTGGATCTTAAGAAAAAGAGCTGTCCTCTACCTTGCGAGATGAGGACATCTCGCACTTTTTTAAGTGGGGTAGAATGTAAGATTCCTCCCCAGCCTTCGAGGTATATAGGAGTAAGAATCTCCCTTTCTGATCTTATAATTATTCCCTCTCTAAAATAAAAGAAAGTTTCTGTTTAAAAAAAAGGAAGACCCTTTCCCTAAAATACTTCTCAGGAGTCCCACCTATTTTAAGGATTTAGAACATTGAGTTCAGAAGTGAGAATCGGTGTTTTGGATACCAAGGTTTTGGTTTTCATTCGAGTACGGCCCAAAAGAAGTTCTTTATCTCTTGGGAAGTATAAGAAGTTATCCCCCAGATATTGTGGGCCTTATATCTGAATTCAATGAAAGTAGGTGACTTAACGTACAAGCTTCTTTTACCTCCTCATCTCAAAGTTCTTAATGTATTTCATAGAAATATGTGCCAAACCCAAATCAAGGAAAGACGGTAAAACTTCAGTGGCAAGATACCGTTGGCTTCTAAGTTACGCTAGCTCCTTCCTTTATATAAGTCGTAACCTTTAACTGTCGCTCACAGTAATCTTACTTCCATCGATCTCCCTTCTTCTTAATCTCCTTCATGGCTTAGCAACAGGAATTAGTTTTATCCATGATGATTTCTCACCTTCAAGATGCAAGAGAGTCTGTGAAGAAAGATTTTGTAGAACAGTATGAGCGCTCACTTTTTCCTCACCTAGGAACTTCTGTAGCTCAGACCAAATGGCAGACCTATCAAGACATAACTGGGGTAACACCCTGGGGTCAGCAGCACTTTCGTAACAATGTCCGCTTGGCCATGGTTATTGAAGTCTTAGGTTTGGGTCCCCGATACTACTGCGTCATGAGATCAAGGCATCTTGGGTTTTCTGAGCGGGTCTTCTTACTGCCGTGTTTTCTTCCTCATGAGAAGATATGCCTTTACCCCGTTTTTGGCTTGCCTCTCAGAGGTCCTTTTGTTAGATCACCTCATACCACTGAGATAGGTGCGGCAATAACCAACAGAATCATTCCCATAGATGAGTTGCCCTATACTTGTGCAGCTTGTGAGTGCTGCTTTTGTGACCATATGATGGACGGGCTTATGGAAGTGTAAAGAGTTCTTCTATCTTTACTGTATAAGTTCCGAGAATGAATAAAGTTTAAATCTTGTTCTTATTTTGAATCTTGCTCTCTTTAATACTTTTCTTGGTGGTTAATCTTGACTAAAATTTTTCTCTAAGTCTCATATTCGTGCATCTTGCAAAATTATCCCAGTTTACGAGATGAGGACATCTCGTATTTTTTAAGTGGGGTAGAATGTAAGATTCCTCCCCCAACCCCTTTTTGATGTCTAGTATCTTCCCCTGTAATCAATCCCTCTTCAGAAATATAAAGACCTTGTTTCTAACTGTTTTAGCCTAGAGAGAGAAAATTATTCTAGAGAGAGAATATTCAGATTATGAATATTTTTGGATAGAAAAATAACTCATCTTATTAAAATAAGTTCCCCTAAAACAAAAATTCAAAAAGAATTTTTCAATGTGCAATTAGAATTAATGGGAAATGGGTATAAAGGACCTTAGTCTAAAGGTCTAGATTTTCAGAAATTCTTGGATTATGGTCCAATTAAGGTTCCTATGGGCCAATAGCATCAATCCATGTGTAGGGAGGAGATAAATCCAATTTGTAAAAGAAGATACCTAAAAATGAGTAAATGCTCACATAAGATGAAGAGTTGAAAATGTACAAGGTTTATTAGTAAAAAACTATGAGCAATATTAAAAATACGAGATATTTTGGGTATCCAAAAATGAGTAAATGCTCACATAAGATGAAGAGTTGAAAATGTACAAGGATTATTAGTAAAAAACTATGAGCAATATTAAAAATACGAGATATTTTGGGTATCCAAAAATGAGTAAATGCTCACATAAGATGAAGAGTTGAAAATGTATAAGGTTTATTAGTAAAAAACTATGAGCAATATTAAAAATATGAGATATTTTGGGTATAATGATTCCATTTTGACACATATGTAAGTAAGGGGAGTTCTTTAAAGGAGGTGCATATTTCACATAAGATGAAGAGTTGAAAATGTACAAGGTTTATTAGTAAAAAGCTATGAGCAATATTAAAAATATGAGATATTTTGGGTATAATCATTCCATTTTGACACATATATAAGGAAGGGAAATTCTTTAAAGGAGGTGCATATTTCACATGCTTGAATGAGTTTTAAACTTAAAAATAATGTGATATTTTTATCTCTCATCTCTCTTGAACCAAACCAAATCAAAATGGAACCAAACCAAATCAAAAAGTAACCAAACTAGGTCCAAATCGAGTCCAAATTCAACCAAACTGACTTGGAAAATTCTAGAATCAGTTTGTTTGGTTAGGAGCTCAATTTTTCCTATAAATAGGAACCCCCTCTTATTGAAAAAAAATTTAGTGTCTTATGCATTGTTACTCTACTCCACCTAAGCCAAGAACTGTGAATTCTTTAATAATTCACTAGTTTTTGACACTTCTCTCTTTCTTAAATCCCCATTGGTGGCTCCATCAACATACTAAACCAATTGATTGGTTGGGGGCCTCTACTGTGAACAAAGAATCAAGCAATTTGTAAGGTAAGTATAGTGAATTTTGCTCTTTTTTATAATTTCTTAATGTTTTATCTCTTCTCAATCCCTCTCAAGCTTGAGAAGCTTAATTGGTATGGTTTCTGAAATGCTTTTGAAGTTAATTAATTAATGATAGTAAAAAAATTACATAAATTTCCATTTATGTTTAATTCTAATGGTTTTTTCTCTCTCTCTCTCACACAAGAAATGGTCATACTCATAACCATTTCTCAATCCAAATGAAGCTTTTCATAAAGTTTTTCCTTAATCCAAGATTAATCTATGTTTAAGACCAAATTAATGGCTTTCCCTATGCTTTTAGTTTATGTATTTCATGAATATTGATGATTCAATCCATTATGGGTTAAATGATCCAATTAGGGATCATTCTAATCATTCCCTTAAAGATAACCTATCTTTTAAAATAATTGAGATTTATTAGTTATAGTAGCGGAGCTATGGCAAAATTTTATAAAAATATACACATAAAATAATTTCATTCAAAGCATGAAAAGAGGATTTCCTACCATATTCTAGGAACTATCATCCTAGATTAATTAAAAGAAATTTTATTATGCATGGAGATGTGGATATTTGCATGTAGATGTAGATGTATGGATGTGAGTGTGAATGTGGATGTGGATGTATGCATGGAGATGTGGATGTATGCATGTAGATGTAAATGTATAGATGTGGATGTGAATGGAGATGTGGATGTATGCATGTACATGTAGATGTATAGATGTGGATGTGAATGTGGAGGTGGATGTATGCATGTAGACGTAGATGTATGGATGTGAGTGTGAATGTGGATGTGGATGTATGCATGGAGATGTGGATGTATGCATGTAGATGTAGATGTATAGATGTGGATGTGATTGGAGATGTGAAAGTATGCATGTAGAAGTAGATGTATAGATGTGGATGTAAATGGAGATGTGGATGGATGCATGTAGATGTAGATGTATAGATGTGGATGTGAATGGAGATGTGGAAGTATGCATGTAGATGTAGATGTATAGATGTGGATGTGAATGTGGAGGTGGATGTATGCATGTAGATATAGATGTATAGATGTGGATGTGAATGTGGAGGTGGATGTATGCATGTAGATGTAGATGTATGGAGGTGAATGTGAAAATAGATGTATGGATGTAGATGTGGATGTATGGATGTGAAGGTGAATGTGGATGTGGATGTATGCATGGAGTTATGGATGTATGCATGTAGATATGAATGTATGCATATAGAGGTGGATGTATGGATGTGAATGTGGATGTAGATGTGGATATATGTATGGATGTGAATATATGATATGTGATGTGAAGGAATTTGAAGTGAGGAGATGGAAAATGATGTGAAGGAATTTGAAGTGAGGAGATGGAAAATGATGTGATTGGATGAGTACACATATAAATGGAATGTGGAATAAGTAATGTGGGTTGATGGGGAATAATGTGGAAAAATGAGAGTTAATATAGAAACTGTAATTGTAAACTGTTTGTAAATGCTGTTTGTAAATGACTGTTTTATGTCAAGAATGCTGGGAAAGCATTTTGACCGTCTTGTGATTAAGGTCGTGATGATAAAGTTACAACTGCTGACGGAGAGTCAATGGAGGACATCTCGCGTAGCAAGGTCGACCGAGGTCTTGAGCAGCCTCGGTTCGATTAAAATGGTGAGCTTCCGGTACGGTGGATGAGGGGCCAAGGAAGTGACCTATGAGTGAAGCGCTAGGTCACCTGCGAAGGATCCTAGAGAGTGCTGACCATACGGTGCTTGGGCTCTGGGTCGCCTAGGATACCCACGCGTGCGTCGAGGAAGATATTGGAACAAGGAGTAAGAGTGGTTTTCTGAAATCGGCCATGGATCTGGTTGATTGACCTTGCTGGTCTTCAATGGATGAGTCCATGGCTCTTTATATGAATCTGTTGGTTGATCTTGCTGATCTTCAACGAGAGTCCATCTTGATAAGTGATTATATTGCCGAGTATTATGGGCTAAGAACTATCGAAACGGCCCCTGAGCGTTCTAGTTGCCAATGATGCCATAGATACTCTGATGAAGGAATGATGGGAAATTAAGAATCAATTGGATAAATTGGAAGATGGTGATCAGTGATACTATGGTTTTATTAAAGGATTGTTTTAAAACTAGTTGAATCTGTGAAAAGGCAATTTCATATTGGGTGTGTAAGTGGTGTGACTAGTTTTATTTAGCATGAACTTCCGGCTAGGGGGCCTTGGAACTCTTTTCCTTAGTACTCGGGACAAAACCTAACCAAATTCTTAATTGGATCCCATCACTACAGTGGTTGGGCGGTTGGCTAACCCATGGGACTGGATGGGGTTAGGTTGGACTGATGGATCCGAAAATCGAGACTCAAACTTTTGTTTTTACAATAGATAAAATAAATCCCGGATAGTAACTGTTCTATGGATAGGAATCAACGGCTGTGCCTCTTGAATGGGGAAAAAAGCGTTGATCCCAATGATCCAAGTGCAAGTTTCTTCCTTGACCTGACCTAGTATCTTATAGATGTAATTGGATCAGCTCGATCAGAAATGATTTTGACTACGTTAGAGTAAAAAGTTATCCTGGTGGAATCGCCCGTGCTTTCCGCAGTAAAGGAAGTTTTTCCAGGTTTGGTTTTGGAACAACCGACGGATTAGTCTCTTATCCGGATATCCGTGGGTGAGACCCCGAATGTGGGACCCCTGTCCCGCGTGAGAAGTGCTACTTCCGCTGCTAGTATCCCGAATCTGTTGCTCGGTGGGAACAGGGATCTTACAGTAGGGTTGCGTGGAGGAATCACTGCGAGACAAACCGTCTCGACCAAAATACCCAAACCTGGACCAAGGCTTACCTCATAAAGAGGTTTTGTCCCCCAGGCTTTCTTGAAACTAAGATGAATGAGTTCTTGGAACTAAAGCAGGAAAGCTAGACAATTTAAGAGTACCATCAGGCTTTTGCCCTTCTCCTTAAATATTCCCCTCAATTGGATGAAGAGCAGCTGATGGCCAGGTTCATTCGGGGAATGAACGAGCCATTGGATACTTTAGTCAAGAATGCCAAACCTATCTCAATGGCCGAAGCAGTAAGAATGGCGAAGGATTTCGCTAAAGCCTTTGATGTCAAAGTCCCACCAAAGCCAGCACCGTCACCTTTCAAAAGGTTTTTATTCCTAGAAGGGGATTCCAACCTTCCTCCACCTAAGAGATATCAGGGTCAAACCCAAGATATGGGAAGTTTCAAAATGGAAGAAATGTCCTTTTCTCGAAACTCAATCCCCTGGATTTCAACTTCAAAAGTTTCACCCTTGAACAAGAGAGTGAAATGCTATAACTGTCAAGGATTTGGACATCGCAGTATGGATTGCCCAACTCCTTTTGGATCAAGGTTTTCAGGGCAGGGAAATCAGGGATCAAGATTCCAGACTCCAGCCCCTTCCTTCCAGAGTAATCAGGGTTCTAACCGCCAAAATCAAGGAAATCCCAGAGGTAGACCCTCTATCCAACCTAGAGTTTCAATCAAAAGTAATGCAAGACCTCCACCTCAGAATAGGGGAAGTCAAAGAGAGTTGTTCCCAAGTCGGCCATCCACTTCCAAGGCAGTAACGCTGGACGTGATTGAAGAAGAAGATGATGAAAGAGATCATACTCCACATGCAATATGAGGACATCTCGCGTTTTCTAAGTGGGATAGAATGTAAGATTCCTCCCCTCTCAAGATGTCTAGTATCTTCCTCTGTAGTCAAATCCCTCTTCACAAATATAAAAGATCTTGTTTATGCCTGTTTTGGCTTAGAGAGAGAAAATATTCTAGAGAGAGGTTTTTCATATTTTAAATATTTGTGGATGAAAAAATATCTCATCTTATTCAAATAAGTTCCCCCAAAACAGAAGTTCAAAAAGATATTTTTTAAAGGTGCATTCGAAATAAGTTGTAATCTGTTCAAAAGGCCTTATCCTGGGAGTCCAGATTTTCTGAAATTTTTAAATTAATGTTCTGAGGGACCAATCAGATTCATCCAAATGTGTGGAGGAGATAAATGGAAGAAATAAAGAAAATTCCCCCAAAAATGAGTAAATACTTACATAAGATGAAGAGTTGACTAAGGACAAGGTTAAAAGTTAAAAAAGAGAGATATTTAGAAGAAATGATGCATTTTTGACACCTCAGTATGGGGGAATTTCCCTCATGAAGGAGGCACCTATTTCACATGTGTGGGAGAGTTTTAAACTCCCAAATAATGAGATATTTTTATATCTCCTCTCTTCTGTTTCAACTAGATCCAAAAAGTGAGCTAAACTCACCTAAAAATGGTAAAAAATTGACCAAACTCATCTGGAAACTTCTAGAATCAATTTGCTTGGTTAGAGGCTCATTTTTTCTTATAAATAGAAGCCGCCCCCTTTCTTGAAGCTTTATAGTGTTTTTGCACTGTTACCCTACTTCTCCCAAGAGCCAAAAATTGTGAATTTACTCATAATTCATTAGTTTTTGACCTTCCCTCTTCTAAAGATTGGGTGGCCACTCTTGTTTCAAACAAGAGTAGATCCCTCAAACCATCAAGCCAAAGGAAAGATCTCGAATTCTCCTTGTAAGTTGGAGATTCTTCTCTTTTCTATTTCATATTATTGTTTTTATGATTTTTGTCTTCTCTAAAATGATTATGATGTTATGCCTCATTGAAAAAAGGCATTCCCTTCTCTTCTTTAGTAAATCCAACCATTCTTTATCCTAGATGAATGATTAATGGATAAAATCAAGTTTTTCATAATGTTTCTCTTAAATAAGTAGAAAATGTTTACATTAGAATGATTTAAATACTCTTGGTGAAATTTTAATTAATTTTAGAGGGTTAAAAATTGAAAAATGGTCACCCATACAAAGGAGGTTATGGCAAAATTTTCTAAAATTGTGTAAAATAAGTTTTACTTTTTTTTTCAAAAAGAGTAATTCCCATCATATATGTATTCTTAAAGTGTTTTTTTCATCCTAGGTATAGAAAAATGCATACTAAAAATATTTTATTAAAAAAGTGTTGCTTTCTTTAGAATTAAATTCTATGCATAGAAGAAAGCATATTGAAATTGTTATTTTGATTATAAAAGTGTTACTTTCATCATAAATGACTTTTTTGCAAAAATGGATGCATAAAAGAAATTCTTTTATATTAAAAGGGTGATTTTCATCATATATGATTTGTACGCATAAACATATGCATAAAAGATTTTTTTTATATTAAAAGTGTGATTTTCATCATAAATGGATTTTATGCATAAATTAGATGCATAAGAGAAATTCTTTTATTCTAAAAGTGTAATTCCTACTAAATTGGATTTATGCATAAATAGATGCATAAAGATTTTTTTTAAATTCAAAAGAGTTATTTTCATCAATTTTGATTTAATGCATAAATAGATGCATAAAGAATTTTATTTTTAATTCAAAAGAGTTATTTTCATAAATTTGATTTTATGCATAAATAGATGCATAAAGAATTTTGATTTTAATTCAAAAGAGTTATTTTCATCAATTTTAATTTTATGCATAAATTAGATGCATAAGAGAAATTCTTTTATTCTAAAAGTGTAATTCCTACTAAATTGGATTTATGCATGGTAAGATGCATAAAGAATTTACTTTAATCCAAAAGTGTTATTCGCATCAATTTTGATTTTATGCATAAGTAGATGCATAAAGAATTTTATTTTTAATTCAAAAGAGTTATTTTCATCAATTTTGATTTTATGCATAAATTGGATGCATAAGAGAAATTCTTTTATTCTAAAAGTGCAATTCCTACTAAATTAGATTTATGCATAAATAGATGCATAAAGAATTTTATTTTTAATTCAAAAGAGTGATTTTCATCAGTTTTGATTTTATGCATAAATAGATGCATAAAGAATTTTATTTTTAATTCAAAAGAGTTATTTTCATCAATTTTGATTTATGCATAGAAAGATGCATAAAAGATTTATTTTTATTTCGAAAGTATTATTTTCATTGAAATTGAATTTATGCATAGATAGATGCATAAAAGAATTATTTTTATTTTGAAAGTGTTATTCTCATTAAAATGGAATTTATGCATAGTAAAATGCATAAAAGGTTTTATTTTAATTTGAAAGTGTTATTTTCCTTAAAAATTGAATTTATGTCTAAATGATGCAAAAAGGGATTTTTATAAAAGTGTTATTCCTACTAAAGTTGTCTTTATGCCTAATTAGATGCGTAAAGAATCTTTATATAAAAAAATAGAATTCTCTTACATTCTATAATTAGATGTGATGTGATGTGATAGGAATTAGATAGATGTAAATGGATGGATGGAAGTGATATGAATCAGATAAATGAAAATGGATGAATGGAAGTGATATGAATCAGATAAATGAAAATGGATGAATGGATGTGATGTCCTGTCAATTAGGATGTGATTGAATGGTATAGGATGTGAAGGAATGTGATGTCATGTGGATCGTGATATATATGAAGGATAAGGGATGTGAATGAATGATGGCATGTGAATCGGATGTGAGTGGATGATGTGGTTTGATGTGTGAATGATGTGGATTGATGTAGATGGATGAATGGATGATGTGGTTTGATGTGTGAATGATGTGGATTGATGTAGATGGATGAATGGATGATGTGGTTTGATGTGTGAATGATGTGGATTGATGTAGATAGATGAATGGATGATGTGGTTGATGTGTGAATGATGTGGTTTAATGTGTGAATGATGTTGATTGATGTAGATGGATGAATGGATGATGTGATTTGATTTATGAATGATGTGGATTGATGTAGATGGATGAATGGATGATGTGGTTGATGTGTGAATGATGTGGTTTGATGTGTGAATGATGTGGATTGATGTAGATGGATGAATGGATGATGTGGTTTGATGTGTGAATGATGTGGATTGATGTAGATGGATGAATGAATGATGTGGATGTGGGTGTAGATGTATGAATGTGGATGTGGAAATGGAAGTGTGGATGTATGAATGTAGATGTGGATGTGGACGTGTGAATGTGGATGTGGATATGGATGTATGAATGAGGATGTGCAAATGGATGTATGGATGTGGATGTGAATGTGGAAATGGATGTATGGATGTCGATGTGGATGTATGAATGTGGATGTGGATGTATGGACGTGGATATGGATGTGTATGTATGAATGCGGATGTGGAAGTGGATGTATGGATGTGGATGTGTATGTGGAATAATGAATGCGAATGTGTATGTGAAATGATGTGACGTCGATATGAGTGAATGGATGAGATGTGATGACATGTGAATTGGGATGTGAATAAATGATATGTGATGTGAATGAATCTGATGTGATGAGATGGAAAATGATGTGATTGGATGAGAATGAGTACACATATGAATGGAATGTGGAATAAGTAATGTGGGCTGATGAGGGATAATGTGGAAAGATGACAGTTCATTATACAAACTGTATTTGTGACCTGTTTGTAAATGATTGTTTTATGTCAAGAATGCTAGGGAAGCACATTGACCGTCTTGTGATTAAGGTCGTGGAGGCCTAACTCATAAAGTTGCAACTCCTGACGGAGAGTCAACGGAGGACGTCTTGCGTAGCAAGGTCGGCCGAGGGCCTCGGTTTGATTAAAATGGTGAGCTTCCGGTACAGTGGATGAGGGACCAAGGAGGCGGCCTATGAGTGAAGCGCTAGGTGACCTGCGAAGGATCCTAGAGGGTGCTCACCATACGGTGCTCGGGCTCTAGGTCGCCGAAGATACCCACACGTGCGTCGGGGAAGATATTGGATCAAGGAGTAAGAGTTGTTTTCTGAATTCGGGTGTGGATCTGGTTGATTGACCTTGCTGGTCCTCAACGACGGATGAGTCCATGACTCTTTTATATGGATCTCTTGGTTGATCTTGCGGATCTTCCACGGAGATTCCATTTTATTATGAGAATATATTGCCGGTTACTATGAGCTAGGAACTGATGAGTTGATTTGGATTCTGATTGAAAAATGATGATCCCTGAAATTTGGTTGAAATGTAATAAGCTGAGCGAAACCACAATGAGGATGAATGGGACGAGTCCCTGTGATGATGTTCATAACTGGATTGACGTTAATGACTTCAGCAAATCACTATGAGATTAGTGGATTGTGCTGGCAGATTACTACTGTTAACTTTTGATCAGTGGATCAAGTTAAGGGTTGATAAATTAAAAATCTGAAAAATTGAAATCCCCATGGAGGACTGTTCAGATGGAAAAATTCAGTCAAATGGACCATTATTGTGTTAAAGATATGAATGAGATATTTTGAATGAATTGTTATTTGATAATGTGTTCTATATGAGTATCTTTACCCCATGACTATGTGGGGAGCCGACCTATTTAAAGAACCCCAGAATCAGTCGAATAAAAAAAAATCGGATTGAATCATAAATAAAGAAACTTAACAAGAATTTTCGTATTGATAGGAACATGGATCGAGGTCGTCGTGGTAGAAATGTTAACCCCCAACTCGATGAAGAAGAGCTCGACCTGGATGTTCGTAAAACTCTTCATAGTTCGCAGCCTAGTCCCTTTAAGGGTGAAGGGGAACAGTTAGGTGAAGTTGTAGAAAAGTGGATTGAGGACATGGAGGAATATTTTGATGTAATTGGCTACAATGAGAGAAGCAATATGGCACTCACCAAGTTAAAGATTGTGGAAACGGCCAGGGTTGCGTGGAGGAATCACTGCGAGACAAATCGTCTCGATCGAAATACCCAAACCTGGACCGATCTCAAGGCTTACCTCAGAAAGAGGTTTTGTCCCCCGGGCTTTCTTGAAACTAAGATGAATGAGTTCTTGGAACTAAAGCAGGAAAGCCAGACAATTTAAGAGTACCATCAGGCTTTTGCCCTTCTCCTTAAATATTCTCCTCAATTGGATGAAGAGCAGCTGATGTCTAGGTTCATTCGGGGAATGAGCGAGCCATTGGTGGATACTTTAGTCTAGAATGCCAAACCTATCTCAATGGCCGAAGCAGTAATAACGCCAAAGCCTTTGATGTCAAAGTCCCACCAAAGCCAGCACCATCACCTTTCAAAAGGTTTTTATTCCTAGAAGGGGATTCCAACCTTCCTCCGCCTAAGAGATATCACGGTCAAACCCAGGATATGGGAAGTTTCAAAATGGAAGAAATGTCCTTTTCCCGAAACTCAATCCCCTGGATTTCAACTTCAGAAGTTCCACCCTTGAACAAGAGAGTGAAATGCTATAACTATCAAGGATTTGGACATCGCAGTATGGATGGCCCAACTCCTTTTGGATCAAGGTTTTCAGGGCAGGGAAATCAGGGATCAAGATTCCAGACTCCAGCCCCTTCCTTCTAGAGTAATCAGGGTTCTAACCGCCAAAATCAGGGAAATCCTAGAGGTAGACCCTCTATCCAACCTGCAGTTTCAATCCAAAGTAATGCAAGACCTCCACCTCATAATAGGGAAAGTCCAAAGAGAGTTGTTCCCAAATCGGCCATCCACTTCCAAAAGGCAGTAACGCTCGAAGTGATTGAAGAAGAAGATGATGAAAGAGATCATACTCCACCTGCGATGAGGACATATCGCATTCTCTAAGTGGGGTAGAATGTAAGATTCCTCCCCATCCTCTCAAGATGTCCAGTATCTTCCCCTCTAGTCAAATCCCTCTTCAGAAATATAAAAGATCTTGTTTATGCCTGTTTTGGCTTAGCGAGAGAAAATCTTCTAGAGAGAGGTTATTCATATTTTAAATATTTTTGGATGGAAAAATATCTCATCTTATTCAAATAAGTTCCCCCAAAACAGAAGTTTAAAAAGACTTTTAAAAGGTGCATTCGAAATAAGTTGTAATCTGTTCAAAAGGCCTTATCCTGGGAATCCAAATTTTCTGAAATTTTAAAATTAATGTTTTGAGGGGCCAATCAGATTCATCCAAATGTGTGGAGGAGATAAATGGAAGAAATAAAGAAAATCCACCCAAAAATGAGTAAATACTCACATTAGATGAAGAGTTGACTAAGGACAAGGTTAATAGTTAAAAAAGAGAGATATTTAGAAGAAATGATGCATTTTTGACACCTCAGTATGGGGGAATTGCCCTCATGAAGGAGGTGCCTATTTCACATGTGTGGGAGAGTTTTAAACTCCCAAATAATGAGATATTTTTATCTCTCCTCTCTCCTGTTTCAACTATATCCAAAAAGTGAGCTAAACTGACCTCAAAATGGTCAAAAATTTACCAAACTCATTTGGAAAATTCTAGAATCAGCTTGCTTGGTTAGAGGCTCATTTATTCCTATAAAAAGAAGCCTCTCCCTTTGTTGAAGCTTTATTGTGTTTTTGCAATGTTACCCTACTTCTCCCAAGAGCCAAAAATTGTGAATTTACTCATAATTCATTAGTTTTTGACCTTCCCTCTTCTAAAGATTGGTGGCCACTCTTGTTTCAAACAAGAGTAGATCCCTCAAACCATCAAGCCAAAGGAAAGCTCTCAAATTCTCCTTGTAAGTTGGAGATTCTTCTCTTTTCTATTTCATATTATTGTTTTTATGATTTTTGTCTTCTCTAAAATGATTATGATGTTATGCCTCATTGAAAAAAGGCATTCCCTTCTCTTCTTTAGTAAATCCAACCATTCTTTATCCTAGATGAATGATTAATGGATAAAATCAAGTTTTTCATAATGTTTCTCTTAAATAAGTAGAAAATGTTTACATTAGAATGATTTAAATACTCTTGGTGAAATTCTAATTAGTTTTAGAGGGTTAAAATTTGAAAAATGGTCAGTCATACAAAGGAGGTTATGGCAAAATTTTCTAAAATTGTGTAAAATAAGTTTTACTTTTTTTTAATTCAAAAAGAGTAATTCCCATCGTATATGTATTCTTAAAGTGTTTTTTTCATCCTAGATATAGAAAAATGCATACTAAAAATATTTTATTAAAAAAGTGTTACTTTCTTTAGAATTAAATTCTATGCATAGAAGGAAGCATATTGAAATTGTTATTTTGATTATAAATATGTTATTTTTATCATGAATGATTTTTATGCATAAATGGATGCATAAAAGAAATTCTTTTATATTAAAAGGGTGATTTTCATCATAAATGATTTGTATGCATAAACATATGCATAAAAGATTTTTTTAATATTAAAAGTGGAACTTTTATCATAAATGGACTTTATGCATAAATTAGATGCATAAGAGAAATTCTTTTATTCTAAAAGTGTAATTTCTACTAAATTGGATTTATGCATAAATAGATGCAATGTAAAGAAATTTTTTTAAATTCAAAAGAGTTATTTTCATCAATTTTGATTTTATGCACAAATAGATGCATAAAGAATTTTATTTTTAATTCAAAAGAGTTATTTTCATCAATTCTGATTTTATGCATAAATAGATGCAGAACAAATTTTATTTTTAATTCAAAAGAGTTATTTTCATCAATTTTGATTTAATGCATAAATTAGATGCATAATTGAAATTCTTTTATTCTAAAAGTGTAATTCCTACTAAATTGGATTTATGCATGGAAAGATGCATAAAGAATTTATTTTAATCCAGAAGTGTTATTCTCATCAATTTTGATTTTATGCATAAATAGATGCATAAAGAATTTTATTTTAAATTCAAAAGAGTTATTTTCATCAATTTTGATTTTATGCATAAATTGGATGCATAAGAGAAATTCTTTTATTCTAAAAGTGTAATTCCTACTAAATTGGATTTATGCATAAATAGATGCATAAAGAATTTTATTTTTAATTCAAAAGAGTGATTTTCATCAATTTTGATTTTATGCATAAATAGATGCATAAAGAATTTTATTTTTAATTTAAAAGAGTTATTTTCATCAATTTTTATTTTATGCATAGAAAGATGCATAAAAGATTTTTTTATTTCAAAAGTATTATTTTCATTGAAATTGAATTTATGCATAGATAACAGATTTATTTTTATTTTGAAAGTGTTATTCTCATTAAAATATAATTTATGCATAGTAAAATGCATAAAAGGTTTATTTTTAATTCGAAAGTGTTATTTTCCTTAAAAATTGAATTTATGCCTAAATGATGCAAAAAGGGATTTTTATAAAAGTGTTATTCCTACTAAAGTTGTCTTTATGCCTAATTAGATGCGATATCAAAAAAATTAGAATTCTCTTACATTCTTTAAATAGATGTGATGTGATGTGATAGGAATCAGATACATGTAAATCACGGATTTCACTGACGTAAACGAGAACATGTGAACATGTTAATAACATATGTTAATAACACAAAAAATCTTGTGATCACATGTTATATTCACAAAGCTTTCACAAGGATGAATGGATGTGATGTCCTCTGAATTAGGATGTGAATGAATGGTATAGGATGTGAAGGAATGTGATGTCATGTGAATCGTGATATGAATGAAGGATAAGGGATGTGAATGAATGATGGCATGTGAATCGGATGTGAGTGGAAGATGTGGTTTGATGTGTGAATGGTGTGGATTGATGTAGATGGATGAATTGATGATGTGGTTTGATGTGTGAATGATGTGGATTGATGTAGATGGATGAATGGATGATGTCGTTTGATGTGTGAATGATGTGGATTGATGTAGATGGATGAATGGATGATGTGGTTGATGTGTGAATGATGTGGTTTGATGTGTGAATGATGTTGATTGATGTAGATGGATGAATGGATGATGTGTGAATGATGTGGTTTGATGTGTGAATGATGTTGATTGATGTAGATGGATGAATGGATGATGTGATTTGATTTATGAATGATGTGGATTGATGTAGATGGATGAATGGATGATGTGGTTGATGTGTGAATGATGTGGTTTGATGTGTGAATGATGTGGATTGATGTAGATGGATGAATGGATGATGTGGTTTGATGTGTGAATGATGTGGATTGATGTAGATGGATGAATGAATGATGTGGATGTGGGTGTAGATGTATGAATGTGGATGTGAAAATGGATGTGTGGATGTATAAATGTAGATGTGGATGTGGATGTATGAATGTGGATGTGGATATGGATGTATGAATGAGGATGTGCAAATGGATGTGGATGTGGATGTGGAAATGGATGTATGGATGTGGATGTGGATGTGGATGTGGATGTATGAATGTGGATGTGGATGTATGGACGTGGATATGGATGTGTATGTATGAATGTGGATGTGGAAGTGGATGTATGGATGTGGATATACGAATGTGGATGTGTATGTGGAATAACGAATGCGAATGTGTATGTGAAATGATGTGATGTCGATATGAGTGAATGGATGAGATGTGATGACATGTGAATTGGGATGTGAATAAATGATATGTGATGTGAATGAATCTGATGTGATGAGATGGAAAATGATGTGATTGGATGAGAATGAGTACACATATGAATGGAATGTGGAATAAGTAATGTGGGCTGATGAGGGATAATGTGTGGAAAGAGGAGAGTTCATTATAGAAAATGTATTTGTGACCTATTTGTAAATGACTATTTTATGTCAAGAATGCTGGGAAAGCATATTGATTGTCTTGTGATTAATGTCGTGAAGACCTAACTGATAGAAATGCAACTGCTAAGGACGGAGAGTCAATGGAGGACGTCTTGCGTAGCAAGGTCTCGACCGAGGTCTTGAGACCAACCTCGGTTTGATTAAAATGGTGAGTTTCCGGTACAGTGGATGAGGGACCAAGGAAGCGGCCTATGAGTGAAGCGCTAGGTGACTTGCGAAGGATCCTAGAGGGTGCTCACCATACGGTGCTCGAGCTCTGGGGGGTCGCCGAAGATACCCACATGTGCATCGCGGAAGATATTGGATCAAGGAGTAAGAGTTGTTTTCTGAATTCGGGTGTGGATCCGATTGATTGACCTTGCTGGTCCTCAAACGGATGAGTCCATGACTCTTTGATATGGATTTGTTGGTTGATCTTGCTGATCTTCCACGGAGATTCCATTTTGTTATGAGAATATATTGCCGGTTACTATGAGCTAGGAACTATCGAAAAGGCCCCTGAGTGAATAAGTGGTGAGCGTTCTGGTTGCCAATGATGCCATAAGTACACCGATGAAGGAATGATTGGAAATAAGGATTCAACCAGAGATTTTGAGGATTGTGATCAATGACACAAGGGTTTCATTAAAGGATTGTTTTAAAGATAGCTGATGCTGAGAAAAAAGGCAATTTCATATTGGGTGTGTAAGTGGTGTGACTAGTTTTATGTTTGCATGAACATCCGGCTAGGGGGCCTAGGAACTCTTTTCCTTGGTACCTGGGACAAAACCTAACCAAATTCCTAATTGGATCCCATCACTACAGTGGTTGGGCGGTTGGCTAACCCATGGGATTGGATGGGGTTAGGCTAGACTGATGGATCCGTAAATCGAGACTCAATTTCTGTTTAGTTCGATAGATGAAGTAAATTCCGGACAAAAATTGTTCTATGGAAAAGAATCAACGGTTGTGCCTCTGAATGAGGAAAAAAGCGTCGGTCTCTATGATCCAAGTACAATCTTTTCCCTGATCTGACTATGGGACTTATGGGTTGGGTCAGATGAGCTCAGCTAGTTAAGGCTTTTGACTACGGTAGGGAAAAGTTATCCTGGTGGAATCGCCCGTGCTTTCTCGGCAAAGGAAGTTTTTCTGGGTTCGGTTTTGGAAAAACCGATGGATTAGTCTCTTGTCCGGATATCCGTGGGCGAGGCCCCGAGTGTGGGACCCTGCCTTGCGCAAGAAGTGGTACTTTCACTGCTAGCACCCCTGAATTTGTTGCGCGGTGGGGACAGGGATCTTACATGGGTGATGTGTGGAATGATGTGGGCGGTGGGGACATGGATCTTACATGGTTGATGTGTGGAATGATGTGTAGTGATGTGTGGAATGATGTGGAGTGATGTATGGAAGGATGTGGAATGTGTTGAATGATGTGGAGTGATGTGGAAATGATGTGGGATGATGTGAATGAATGTGGAAATGATGTGGGATGATGTGAATTAATGTGGAATGATGTGATGTGAATTGATGTGGAAAAACATGGAATACTGAGAAATGACGTGGAATGATGTGAAATGATGTGGAAAGATGAAAATTTTGCTTGGAAACTGTATTTGTATGTGAAACCTGTTTTTTAAAGATTGTTTTACGTCAAGAATGCTGGGGAAAACATTTTGACTATCTTATGGAATGAGGTCGTGGGACCTAAGTGAAAATATTGCAACAGCTAACGAAGAGTCAAAGAAGGACGTCTTAGGGGAAACCGAGGTCTTGACCAGCCTCGGTTCGATTAAAATGGTGAGCTTCTAGTACGGTGGATGAGGGGCCAAGGAAGTGGCCTATTACATGGACATTTCGCCTTCAATTACCATTACAAACTCACCAAATCTCTCCTATAGCAGGTGGCGTAGCCTGAAGGGCAAAAAACAGAGCAAAAATTTCAATACTTTGTAAAGTGGAGACCAAATTCTAGTTGTGTGATTGATTAAACCCAAAACTTGCTTAGCAATTTTGTGATACACATACTTTGTTGAGATATCGAGCTCATCTAGTGAGGCGGTGGACACTGAGGGGATAGGCCCCACACTTACACCACTGGCATGGTTGGTGAGATCATGGGTGATATGCAGCCAGTGGGATGACAAGCTGTGTGACAGCCATTCTAGAGACTGGCATAGTTAGCGCCAGCTCATTTAGTTGGGTTCACACTATAGAGAACCCTAGTATGTATATGGTTGAGTACCTTTTCATATTGTGTGTACTCTTATCTTTATATATGGTGTGTTGAGTGTTGTGTGAAGAAGAAGAAGATTTTCAGCCTCTCACCTTATGTGTTCTTTTTTAGGGTTTTGTGAGTGTGTGTGTGATTGCAAGAGCTCAAGCTCTCTTCTCCCCTGCATCTTTTCATGGTATCAAAGCCTGGTTCATGCTAAGGGCTGAGCTGCAAGCAAGAGAAGCATAGGAAGCAGTACGAGGGTAAGAGCTTCATCTACTCTTCCCTATTTGTGTTGGGTGGCGACTACACCCTTGTCGAGAGCTCTACGGGAGGCACCGGCAAATGATCTCTGATTGAGGAGCCTTCTTCGCGGTAGTAAAGCTATAGGGCAACTATAATGTCCTATCGGTCCTATCGAACAAAATTTTTCAGGGTGAAAACACGTTTCGGGCGCGTTAGGACCTCCGTTTTTCAGAAAGCAGGCGATTTCGAGCACTGCGGGTAAGTCATCGATTCTATGCAAAACTCTGTTTAAGAACTGTAGGAAGACAAATTGGTTGTGCGGACATTGTCTGTGCTGCAAGGAGGTCAAAGAGTTGCCATTGGGTGTATGTATGCACATTGAGGTCACTGGTTGTGACATTTGAGTGTAGTACAGTAGTACCGCTGCAAAAAATATAGCAGTTTGTGCAGGACAAACCAGAGTGTTGTTTCTGGTAAATTTGTGTGTCTGGCAAGATGTCAAATGATGGCATAAACCAGATTGTTACTGAGATTTAGCTTGACAAGAACAACTTCTTCCATGCTTGGAGGTTCAAGTTGACAAATTTCTTGATGGGAAAGGGTTACTGGGAGGACTACATAGAAGGTGAGCATGAAGAGGCACCGATGGAGATACCGGAGATCAATCCAACTGCTACAGATGTGAAAGAGTTCAAGGATTGGAACCAAGGAGCTAGAAAGGTTATGTATTGGCTCTCTATCAGTATACACGACACCATGATTGGGCACATACAGGATGCCAAGTGCCCCAAGGAGGCGTGGGACACCTTCGTAAAACTCTATGAAATGAATACCAAGGCATGAAAGAGATACAGTTGAAGAATGAACTTTATATTGTGGAGAAAAAGAGTATGTCTATAAATGACTATGCATTGAAGATCAAGGGTATTGTGGAATCCCTTGCATCTATTGGCGTTTCAGTAGATGATGATGATAAGGTGGAAGTCTGTCTACGTGGTCTCGGGCCACAATACAAGGCGTTCAAGACGTCTATTCAGACTCGGAAAAACATTCCCAATTTCACAGATTTGGTGTCTATGTTGATTATAGAAGAGAAGATCTTGGGTGAAGATCAACAGTCTTCACAAAACAAAAACAGTTCAGAGCAACACGCCTTCTACACAAGTTCAGGAAGAGGATGAGGTAGAGGAGGCCATGGATGCGGCCGAGGAGGTGGCCGAGGAGGTAATCAGAATTATGGCCAGCAGCAGCAACAACAACAGTCCCAAAATTCACAACAACAACAACACGCAGGTGGAAGAAGCCGATTTCATAGGCAGGGGGAGTCAAAGAGGTCGTGGAAATTGGCAAAGGCAGTATAATGATACACGTGGATGCTTTTATTGTGGTAAACCTGGACATGTGCGGGCAGATTGTCATAAGAAGCAGGTTGACATGCAAAATGGGAAATTGCAGCAAAACAACTATGCATCCTTGAGCAGAAACAATGAGGATAATGAAAGGTTGTTTGTTATGCAACATGTCATTAATGCCATGTCTAAAAATGTTGAAGCAGCACATAAAGATGATGTATGGTACGTTGATTCAGGTGCTTCGAACCACATGACAAGTCATGGGGGAGTGGTTCAAGGAGATGAAAAACCTTGAAAGACCAGGTTTTGTGGAAACAGGGGATGACACTGCTCATCCAATTGCCCATGTTGGAGATGTGCCATTGTCTATGCAGGATGGCAAAGTGAAGTACTTTGTAAAAGTACTTCATATTTCGAACATAACAAAGAATCTGGTTTCAGTTGGCCAGATGATTGAGCAGGGTTTGCAGGTTTGGTTTAACCCTGATGGTTGTTATGTTGAAGACTTTAAAGACAAGTGCAGGTTGGTTGCAAAAGGTAACAGAGTGGGCAGAATGTTTACATCATTGAATGTAAACATGCTTGAAGTGAGTGCTGCGATATTTACAAATGGTTCAGGAATTGTTACAGACACAAACATTTGGCATAAAAGAATTGGACATGTGAATGTGCAGAGAATGAAGTCTATGCACACTAAAGGAGATGTGACAGGGTTGCCAAAGTTTAAAGTTTAAGGTATGCAGAAAATATGTGAAGCATGCCAATTTGGAAAGAAAACAAAGCATGTATTTCCACGTGACGTCGAGAGCAGGAGAAGCCGACCAGACCAAAGAGCATGAACAAGTCTTATATTTCAGAACAGACCTTCCTTTTTATAGAGTTGGATATCCCAGACACCAGCCACAGCTAATCAGCAAAAAAACAACTCCCCTGGCCTGAAACTCCAGGAGGTAGTAACCCACAAAAACCACACACACTCTCTCTCTCTGAGTGCTCAGCCAGCTCTGCACAGCTAAACACAGCAAGCCTCCTTGGCACCTTCCTCATGTTCACACAAGAACAGCAGCTGATGTCTTTCTCTCCTCATCTCCAGGACAGTAGCAGCATGGTTCTTCGACAGTAGAGCAGTATTGAGATATTCCCTGAGCTCTGTTATCTTTTCTGCCTTCACAGTCCACACATGCACTCAACACTTGCTGCTGTCAACAGCCTCGTTTCCTTCACTACTTCGCTGCTCTCTTCCTTCGTTACCAGCCCGCCGCCACCAGTTCTCAAAGCAAAAACCCAAAGCAATCTTTATCTTTGTCTCCAACCCGACAACCAGCCCAAGCCACAGCACCAAGGCGGTTCCCCCACAGTC
This sequence comes from Cibotium barometz, assembly GCF_041138505.1. Classification (NCBI taxonomy): domain Eukaryota; kingdom Viridiplantae; phylum Streptophyta; class Polypodiopsida; order Cyatheales; family Cibotiaceae; genus Cibotium; species Cibotium barometz. Next base: position 52,940,473 of record NC_141051.1, read on the forward strand.
GCTAGTCACCAGCTGCAGCCCCACACATTGTTCTCCATCAGCTGCCCTCACCACAACTAAAAGGTTCTCCTCTCTTGCAATCCCCGCCACGTCCGCTAGCAAAGATCTCCCTCTTCCGTCGCCACCAGCAGCTTTGCCAACACCTACTGCTCATTGGCTCCCTCTCCTCCTTCGCTTGTGTCAACCGCTGCCGGCATCAAAACCAACTGAAGCAATTCCACTGTTCTGCCCTCGCCAGCGCCACACGGCCTCTCTCTGTCGTCCCAGCCACCGCCCCACAAACTCTGCTCTGTGGCAGCCCTCTCAACAAAAAGACACGCCTCCTGCTGCTCTCCCCGTCCGCCAGCAAAGAACTCTCTCTTCACTATTAGAGACCACTTCCCAAGGAAACTCCCCTTTCCTCTTCGTGGCACGATGCAAAAGCATGGCTACAGATGTTTGTGACCACACATAGGAATGTTCATCAATAGGATCCTGAGTACCGTGTAGTCAGAGCTGTAGTTTTGGCACAGTTTGTCCATGTGAAGAGTCCGAATGAAGTGTGGAAGGAGTTGTATGACATTCAGCATAAGGATAATCAGGATGTGGATCAGTATTTGATAGAGTTTGGTAGACTGTGGAGTCTATGGTGTGAGGCTTTGATTCTGAAGTAGCCCCGCAGATGATAAAGAGGGAGCGGTTTGTGGCTGGTTTGGAGCCAACCCTCCGACTGAAGGTGGAGCTGAAGAACCTGGACAGCTTTGAGGAGGCTGTCAGAGTTGCTCATGAGAAGGAGTGGAAGGTGAAGCGTCTGAGGCAGTTGGGAATGCAGGACGAGCCGAAGAGGTTTGTGAAGATGCCAGAGATTGAGAGTATGCATCTTGGAAGAAAAGCTGCTGTTGTTCCTAAACAGGAGGATTCTTTGAAGAGGGAGGTTCATGAAGCAGTGGAGCTCATGAAGTCTTTAAGCTTGAATTGGATAGAGTCTGCAGGAAGAGGAAGAGGCATAGGTGTTATGGGAAGGAAGACTGATGCATCATCTGGTTCTGAAGGAAATTCAGCAGATATTGGAAGAGGGAGAGGGTATCCAAGTGATGTGCAATGCTGGAATTGTGGTGAGTGGGGTCATATCAGTCTGCAATGTGAGAGACCAGCCAAAGCTAATGGTGGTATATATCAATTGTCTTTGGGAATGAGTGATAGGGTGATTGGCCCTAATATGCAGGTGAAGGATGCAATTCAGCCCAATGTTTGTGAAGTCCATAAGGTCACATTTGCAAAGCAGGGTATGGGACAGATTAGCCTGTTGGAAATGAAGAAGGATGAGGTTTCTGGAATCAGCCCTGAAGAGCTTTCAGAAGATGAGGAGGAGAAGGATGAGGTTATTGATGATGCTGCGGATTGTGAAAATGATGTTAATGCTGAGGAGCCTGATGTGTTTGAGTATGGATATGACTTGGATGATCTTTTTGATTTAGAAAAGAGTAATGACTTGCAGGTGCCAGTACTTCAGCCAATCAAGGTAGAGAGTGATGATCAAGATGTTACTAATGAAGATACTATGGATGGAGTATGTATGGATGATCCGGGTGATGAGTTGGATATTGCAACTTGTGAGAGTGTGGATGATGAGCTGGACTGTGTTCTTGATAATGCATTAGATGATCTGTTGGAATTGGTTTCCTTGGAGAAGGTAACAAATGCCTGCATACCAGTTGTGCAGGAAGGGAATGATGGTGTGACTGATGATGAGTTGGATGCTATTTTGGATGATGGTGTGATAGATTCCGCAGGTGCGGTTGCTAATCATAAGGTGTGTGTTTCTTGTCGTGCCCAAGAGAATGAGTCGGTTGTCAGTAGTGAGAATGCATGTGAGACTATTGTTGTTGGTCAGGGGAACCAAGATGCTTTGCTTGGGAGTTTGGGGAGCTTAGACTTGGTAGGGATGCCTGTGCAAGATGTGGAGAATCTTGAAGGATCACCAATGGTCTTGAAGCTGGAGAAACTACAGGGAAGTGCATGAAGTTGCTGTGTCTGATGTTGATGGGCTGAAGGGAAATGGGTTTATGGTGGACACACCTCATGTTGATGCTCAGCATATGGATGAAAGGTTTGGTTATAGTCTGAGTTTGGCAGGTTGCCCAGAGGGAGAATTGGAAACCAATGATACAGGTTGCAAATTGGATAACCATGGGATGGAAGTTAATGATCAGATGTCTGTTAAATTAGTATATGATTATGAGTGGGAATCAGATGTGTCAGAGGAGAATAGAGGTGAGGAATGGTTGTTTCCGTCACAAGACGATGTGAGCTGGTATGGAGAAGGAAATGCAGTAGAATATATTGATGATGCCATATATGAAGAGCCTAGGGGGTTGCTGAAAGTGGAAGATCATGACAGGGTGTATCAATGGTTGTTGTTTGATAGAGGAAAATGCTTGAAGGATTGGAAGGTAGATGCACCGAGATTTCTGTTTGATCCAGGGGGATAAATGGTTTCTGTTTGTACAGCTACTGGACATAAATGTCTCAGCAGAAAATAGGGGGTTGCTAAATATGTGTGAAGTTTTTGGGGAACCTCAAACTCAACTTGTGCATGTGTACATGAGTGTTGTTCATGTTGTGGTAAAGTCATGGGAGCACCCATTGACTTAGTGTGGACATAGTGGATGCGGCAATCAAGCTAGGGGCCTTGATGGAAGTGTATACGCAGGGAAAATGATGAAATCTTGGAAGCACAGACTTGTCCGGAGCGTAGTCTGCTGGAGATGGTATCAGCCTTTTGGTTGCCTTGTATGTATGCACGTCCCCAAAAAATAAATGGGCACTAGGTTGAATTTGAAGGTGTGCATGGAAACATGTTTAATTGTTGGGATGCTAATTGAATGGTGCATGAGATGGTTTTGCAAGGAGAAGCAATATGGAAGGAGATGAGGGACGTGTGCATGGCAGGGAAAGGTGGCACAAGAAGATTCAATGGAGAAAATACCAAATTGGGCCAGAATGGCAGATTCTTCCAGAAGAACACACGTCGATTAAAGGTGGCTGCCTGGATGTGGACAGGGGGCAAGAAGACGGGAAGCTGCAGAGGGAACCGCCTTGGGGGGCAACCAAAAGAAAAAGGGTTGTTTGGCTTTGGGGTGGCCTGCAGTCGGGGACGCAAGAAAAGAGAGAGATGGGCTGGCGACAGTAGAGGGAGCCACCTCTGGTAAGAGAAGATTAGGAGGGTGCTGCAGGGGGAGTGCGCAAAAGAAGACAAGACTGGCGTCGAGAGCAACGAAGGAAAGGAGAAGCCGACTGTGCGCCAGGAAGAGGAAAGGGGAGTTTCCTTGGGAAGTGGTCTATAATAGTGAAGAGAGAGTTCTTTGCTAGCGGACGGGGAGAGCAGCAAGAGGCGTGTCTTTTTGTTGAGAGGGCTGCCACAGAGCGGAGTTTGTGGGGCGGTGGTGGCTGGGACGACAGAGAGAATCCGTGTGGCGCTGGCGAGGGCAGAACAGTGGAATTGCTTCAGTTGGTTTTGATGTCGGCAGTGGTTGACGCAAGCGAAGGAGGAGAGGAAGCCAACGAGCAGTAGGTGTTGGCAAAGCTGTTGGCGACGGAAGAGGGAGATCTTTGCTGGCGGACATGGCGGGGAGTGCAAGAGAGGAGAACCTTTTAGTTGTGGTGAGGGCAGCTGATGGAGAACAATGTGTGGGGCTACAGCTGGTGACTAGTGACCGTGGGGGAACTGCCTTGGTGCTATGGCTTGGGCTGGTTGTCGGGTTGGCGACAAAGATAAAGATTGCTTTGGGTTTTTGCTTTGAGAACTGGTGGCGGCGGCTGGTAACGAAGGAAGAGAGCAGCGAAGTAAAGAAGGAAACGAGGCTATTGATAGCAGCAAGTGTTGAGTGCATGTGTGGACTGTGAAGACAGAGAAGATAACAGAGCTCAGGGAATATCTCAATACTGCTCTACTGTCGAAGAACCATGCTGCTGTTGTCCTGGAGATGAGGAGAGAAAGACATTAGGCTGCTATTCTTGTGTGAACATGAGGAAGGTGCCAAGGAGGCTTGCTGTGTTTAGCTGTGCAGAGCTGGCTGAGCACAGAGAGAGAGAGAGTGTGTGTGGTTTTTGTGGGTTACTACCTCCTGGAGTTTCAGGCCAGGGGAGTTGTTTTTTTGATGATTAGCTGTGGTGGCTGGTGTCTGGGATATCCAACTCTGTCAAAAGGAAGGTCTGTTCTGAAATATAAGACTTGTTCATGCTCTTTGGTCTGGTGTTCTGGGTGTGTTTGTATGCGTGTGTGGAAGTGTGGCACTCTATAAAGGCGTAAATAGCTTTACCGCTTTCGTGTCATCAGCGGTGTATGTACTTAATAAGGCACCCACGACAGCCATACATGGAAGTACACCAGAGATACGTCTTACAGGTTTTAGGCCAAACATTGGACACCTCAAAGTGTTTGGTTGCATAGCTTATGTGCATGTGTTGGACGAGAGAAGGAAGAAGATGGATCCTAAAACAAAAAAGTGCATTTTTGTTGGGTATGCATAGGATCACAAGGCATATAAATGATACAATCCACAAACTAGGCAAGTGGCTATCTCATGAGATGTGGTGTTTGATGAACTTGCTAGTTGGTGAGGCAAAGGATGAGGGTGTCATTGATTCCGTTGATGCTGATGTGCATGTGAACTTGCCACAAGCAAGTTCTATTTCTATATCTGGGCCAGAAAAGTCTGAGAGTAGCACTATACGTCCATGGTTAGGATGCTTGAGACATGAGAGTGTGAGCACTGGGAGTAGTGCTGTGGATAAAGGGAAAAAGAAGGTTGAAGGAATTGGAATTACGGGTTATGAGACGTCAAGTTCAGAAAGTTTGGATAAGGAACTTGGCATACCGGTTTTATGCACACCAGGTGCAAGGCAGGATAGATATGTGCCTCACATGCTAGAGTGACAGGTGTTCAGAGTGATCCGCATGCATTGCGGAGATCCCAACAAAGGGTCAGGTATCCAGTTGATAGGTAACTGACATATCGTGACTTTGCTATGCATTACGCATATATGACCTCTTTGGTGAAGCATGTGGAACCTACATGCTATACAGAAGCTATTGGGAAGCATGTATGGGAGAAGGCAATGGATATTGAGATGGACGCATTGGTTCTAAATGAAGCTTAGGATTTGGTTGCCTTACCACAAGGCAAAAATTTCATTGGTTGCAAACGGGTTTATAAGGTGAAATGCAAATCAGATGGTTCCATTGAGCGCCATAAAGCTTGTGAAGTCCCTACCCCCTCCGCGGTGCACTTGCCGGCGGCGGAAGCGGTGTCGGCCTCTCGCGCGGGTCGGGGATCCACACTCGGGGCCTCGCCCGTGGATGTCCGGGACAAGAGGCTAGCCCAGGCGGTCCCTCCGGGACCGGGGCCCAGAAGACTCCCCTCGCCCGGAAGGCACAAAACCTCTAGGATCCTCCTTAGGTGTCCTAGCACTTCACTCAAGGACCGCTTCATCGATCCTTGCCCATCGTACCTGAAGCACACCATTTTAACCGTACCGAGGCTGGTCAAGACCTCGGTAGGCTTTGTCGTGAGCGACGTCCCTTGACGACTCCTTGCCAGCTGTTCCAACGAACCTCCTCTTAGAAAAACATAAGCCAAATGCTTCCTCTAGCATTCCGGCATAAAACAGTCCTTTGAATAAAAAACAGAGGATCCAATGCAAGTAAAATTCCAATTTGAGATTGGTTCCAAAAACCCTTTTTTCATAATTCCCAGTTTCATTAATGAGGATCATTGATCTCTCATTAGGGTAGTCTACCCATCATTCAGTCCGATTGTCTAACTAGATTCTTGGTGAGTTTGGTCAGGAAAAACTAGTTTAGTTCCGGTAGTCTATTCTTTGTGATTAGAAACTAGAATTGGTCACAAAGATTTTACTTGATTCAGATCGAGAGATGGACAAGTAGGTTTACTGTCCGTCCCTCTTGTAGTCTAACCAAATTCATTCGGTTTAGTTCTACAAGGATTCCCTTCAGATAAACATCTAGATTTTGGGTAAATATCCTTTTAGTGATTTTACCAATTAAAATATCCAAAGATATTCCTTCTATCACATAATTTCTCAACCTTAATTCATTAGGTAGAATTATGGTAGAAATTTATCTTTTGACACTAAAATTTAATTCAAATCCATCTTTTCTTGATTATCATAAAAATTCTTCTTCAATACCTATTTTTTGAATAAACTTAAAATCCCTCTTTTCTCATTTAATGAGTGCAATCCAATTATCATGGGAATTCCTCTTTTACCATAAATTAAATATATTTAAAATTCTTCTTTAAAATTACATAAAAATATCCATTAATTCCATTACGTTAAAATTTCACTTTTCTCATTTAAATATTTGAATTCCAATATGGTGGGAATTCCTCTTTCATCATTTAAACTTATCTATGCAAAAAGATAAATTTAACTAAATTTTCTCTTAAAATTTAAATAAAAATCTCCATTAATTCCTTTACACTAGGAATTACACTTTCCTCATTTAAATATTTGAATTCCAATATGGTGGGAATTCCTCTTTCATCATTTAAATTTATCTATACAAAAAGATAAATTTAACTAAAATCTTTCTTTAATTTTTAAATAAAATATATATTATTTTAGCATCCCAATTTTTCTCTTACTTCATTGGAATACATGGATTTCCATTGTCATGGGGATTACTCTTAACATAAAAATGAATTATTAGAAATCTCTCTTTTTCCTAATTAACTATTTATGCATAAACATAAAAATTAATTTTTTCATGATTATAATGAGAATCATTCAATTAATCTAGGATGATTAATCCTAGAATATGGTAGGAAGTTCTCTTTTCATATTATGAATGAAAATGATTTATGTGTTAATTTTTTAAAAATTTTACCATAGCTCCACTACTATTACTGATAAATCTCAATAATTTGGAAGCATAAAGTTTAGTAATATCCCTATGATTAGAATGACCATTAATTGGATCAATATACAATTATGGACTTGATTCTTAATTTTTTCCATAAGTTAAATAGCATAAAAGCATTAAAAAGCCACTTATTTGGCCTCTAATTTGACAAGAAATGAAATTACTTTTAGATTAGAGAATTGCTTCATGAGAAGCTTCCTTTGAATATAGAATAGGTCATAGGAATGACCATTCTTTGGGGGAGAGAGATAAATGCTTAAAAAACATTATAATTTAAGCATAAATAAAAATTTATGTGTTTAATCACTACAATTTCATTAAAGAATTTTAATTGTATTCAAAAGCCATTTAATTGAATGCTTCTCAAGCTTGAGAGGGGTTGAGAAGAGAGAAACATTTGGAGATTAAAGAAAAAAGACCATAAATCACATTTTACCTTCTAAATTGCTTGATTCTTTGATCAAAGTAGAGGCCCCCAACCAATCAATTGGTTTGGTATGTTGATGAAGTCTCCAAGGAAGATTGAAGAGAGAGAGAAGCTCCAATCTCTTCAATTTGTAGAGGGTTTTTAGAGGATAATAGAAAATAAGCTTATTTTAGAGTAATAACCGGCATAGTTTAGTTCACAGATGAGAATACAAAAGAATGAGGGTCTATTTATAGGTGAGGGAGGCCACTAACTGAGTCCAATTGAGTTCTAGAATTCTCCAGCTTCAGTTTGATTGAAGCTACATAAGTTTTAAACCAATTTGGCTCCCTTTTTTATTTGGTTCGATCTAGGAGAGATAAAAATATCCTATTTTTTTGAGTTTAAAACTCATCCACACATGTGAAATAGGTGCCTCCTTTAATGGACCCCTTCTCCAATGTGTCGAAAATGAATGATTACTCTAAAATATCTCATTTTTTTATTAATACTTCATAGTTTTAACTAATAAATCTAGTACTTAGTCAACTCTTCATCTTATGTGGGCATTTACTCATTTTTGGGTATTTTCTTTTATTCTTTGGATTTATCTTATCCCAACACTTGGATTAATCTTATTGGTCTATAGGAACCTTAATCTAAAATTTTATTCTTTGGATTTATCTTATCCCAACACTTGGATTAATCTTATTGGTCTATAGGAACCTTAATCCAAAATTTTCAAAAAATCTTGACCCTTAGGATAAGGTCTTCTTAATTAATTCCAATTGCGCCTTAGAAAATCTATTTTGATTTTCTATTTCAAGGAAACATTTTTTGATATTTGTAGAATTTATTTTTCTAAAAATATCCCAATATTGATTTACCACTCTCTAGAAATTTTTATCTCAGTAGGCCAAGCAAGGAAAAATAATATTTTCTTGTATTCAGAAACATAGAATGATTACAAGGGATTGAAGTAGAGGCTTATTTGTTATTCAGGCTGAGGAGAAATCTTACAAAAAGCGCGGTTGGTAGCTAAGGGTTATGCACAAAACCAAGGCTTGGGCTATGATGAAACATTTAGTCCTGTTGCAAAGATGGGAACAATGAGAGCCATTGCTATGGCTGCAGCAAATGGTTGGGAAATGCATCAAATGGATGTGAAAAATGCATTTCTAAATGGTGATTTACAAGAGGAAGTTTATATGGCACAGCCAAAAGGATATGTACACCCGAGGTACCTCACTCATGTATGCAGATTAAGGAAAGCATTATATGGTTTGAAGCAAGCACCTCGTGCTTGGAGTGATAAGATAAGCTGATATTTTATCTCCCTTGGATTTCAGGTTTCTTCAGCAGATTCCTCACTCTATGTGAAGAAAACAGATCATGGGATTGTTTTACTTGTCATCTATGTGGATGACTTGATTGTCACAAGAGATCATGCTACAGATGTTATGCATGTCAAGAAGGCATTGAGTGGGCAGTTTGATACGAAAGACTTAGGTGAATTGAGAAATTTTTTTGGGATTGAAGTGATCAAAGACCATGCAGGGACATGGTTAGTGCAATGCCAATATGCATTGGCATGGATATGTTGGCAAAATATGGGATGACAGGGTGTAAGCCAATGAGTACACCTTTGGAGCAAAATGTGAAGCTGCGGGCTGATTTTGGTGAAGAGTTGGATGATCCATTTATGTATAGAAAGATGGCAGTCTTATTTACATGACTATCACACACCCGAATCTCAATTATGCTATGGGGCTAGTAAGCCAATTTATGCAAAGCCCCAAAAAACCTAATTTGGATGCAATGAGACGCATTATACTCTATGTAAAGACCATTGCACATTATGGTCTTTTTTATGAGCATAGCAAAGTCTTGGATGTACACGGCTACACAGACGCAGATTGGGCAGGTAGCTGGTATGACAGGAGGTCTACTAGTGGTTATGCCTTTACATTTGGAAGTGCAGTGGTGAGTTGGAGCAACAAGAAGCAACCTACTGTTGATTTATCTAGTACAAAGGCTGAATACAGGGGTGTAGCCATTGCTACATGTGAAGGAGTATAGTTAAAGAGTCTCTTGGCTGATTTGGGTGAGCCTATTGATGTCAAGGTTGTCATTCATTGTGACAACATGAGGAGCATATAGCTGGCCAAGAATCTAGTTTTTCATGTGCAGACGAAACATATAAAGGTCCACTATCATTTTGTCAGAGAGAAAGTGTTGGATGGTACAGTGGATTTGCAGTATATGAAGACTGAAGAGCAGGTGGCCGACATCTTTACAAAGCCACTCAGTAGGGAGAAGTTTGATTACTTCCGTACTATGTTGGGAGTACATGGGATGAGCTTGAGGGGGAGTGTTGAGAACTTTGATAGCCCAAGCTCATCTACATCTTCATCTATGGTAGTACATCATGAGCTTCAGAGGGGCTATTAAGATTCAAGCTCGATGTCAGCTTGTGCCAGTTGCACTATGTGCTCGCATGTTAGGTAGTAACATGTGTGAGACAAAAATGACCACGTCCAGCTGGTCATAGTGTGTGGACATTAGCTAGGGTTAGCAGTGTGTGGACACAACACATGTAGTGTGTTGTAGATTATGGCTTTATGCATTGTGTGAGAAGGGAGATGGCTTCCCTCTATGGTTAGGGTTTGATAATACATTAGGGTTTGTCCTGTGTGTGATTCTCCTCTCCCTCTACCTGTTTTCATCATGGATCTGGTTGATTGGCCTTGCTGGTCTTCAAAGGATGAGTTCATGGCTCTTTTAAATGGATCTTGTTGGTTGATCTAGCTGATATTTAATGGAGAGTCCATATGGATTTTATGAGATTATACTCCTAGGTACTATGAGCTAAGAACTATTGAAAAGGCTCTTGAGTGAAGTACTAGGTGAGCCTAGAGGGACTGACCAAGTAGTGAGCGTTATGGTTGCCGATGATGCCATAGGTACGCCAAGGAAGGAATGAATGGAATTGGATTTCATGGTTGGAAATTGGAAAAGTTGGAATTTGGATCCTGGAATTGGAATACTGGGGATTATGCTGGAAACACTGTGGTTTTATTGCAATGCTATTTTGGAAATAGTTGAATCTAAGAAAAAGGTAATTTCATATCGGGTGCGTAAGTTGTGTGTCTATTTAAATTTTCATGAGTGCTAGCTAGGGGGCCTAGGAACTCTTTTCCCTAGTACCCGGGACAAAACATAACCAAATTTTTACAATGGATCCTATCAATACAATGGTTGGGTGGTTGCTAACCCATGGGATTGGATGGGGTTAGGCTGGATCGATGGATTCCTATAATAAAATTCAATTCTGTTCAAGTTACGATAGTTGAAGTAAGTCACATGATAATCCTTGTTCTATGGAAAAGAATCAACAGCTGTGCCTCTTTTGATGGGGAAAAAAAGTGTTGGTCTCTATGAACCAAGTGTACGTTCCTCCTTTGATCCGGCCATGTGACCTGTGGGTTCGGTCAGAATACAAAGGATAGTTAAGACTCTTGACTACGTTATAAGATTTTCTTGGAGGAATCCCCTATGCTTTTTGGGCGAGGGAAGTTATTTTTTGGGTTCAGTTTTGGAAGAACCGAGGGATTAGTCTCTTGTCCGGACATTCGTGGGCGAGGCCTCAAGTGGGAAGCTCTGCCGTGTGCATGAGGTTGCTACTTCTGCTGCTAGCACTCTAGAGTTCTATGCGCAGAGAGGGCAGGGGTATCACATCAGGCTATAGCTCTTGGCTACCTTTTGGCCAGGGAACTACTTCGACCTCATCACTCAAGAGCTCAACCAGAAAGCGGGGGAGTCAGTGGCCCAACTTGTCACAAGAGCTAAAGTTTTGGTCACTCGGCTACCCCAAGATGCTGGAAACTACATGCTGAGTGGGTGCTTCAAGCACTCCCTACTCAAAGGGCGATGAAGATGAGAGATATGTTTCCACCCCAAGGCACCCTGCAAGACCTCCAAGACAGAGCTACACAAGTGGAGAATGCTCGCCTCATGGCGGAGCGTAGTACCTCTTGGCCTCCACTTATCCCCCTCCCTGACATGTCTTCGGCTCCTCCAATTGTTCCTCTAGCCCCGATGGTAGCTTCTACATCTGCTTCCATGGACGAGCTAGCCAAGCTCAAGAAGGAGCTTGAAGATTTCAAAAGGTCACAACAAGAGGACGCAACCGTGGCAGCGCTCCAGCAGAAGGAATTTGAGTAGCTCAAGGTCAAAGATCTCAAGACAAGTCCATGGTGCCCGGTATGTAGCTCTCGCAAGGCCATATTCCAAATGATTGTCCCACCAAGAAATATTTCTCATTTTGTTCAAAGGTGCGGGCCATGAGGACAAGGAGTGTTACTACCTCAAGGGACTTCGCCTTATGCAACAACAACTTAAGCAAGGTGCCTCCCCGCTTAATCCCTTTGCCGAAGACTACATGGTGACCCCAACCAATAGTGCTTCAACTTCTTCCCAAGCCCCTAACCACCAACCAAACCCAACACCCTTCCTGACCCGTCAATCAACCCCCCAATCCCAAGCTTATAGTAACCCTGCCCCCACTGGTCCCTCCTACTTAGCTGCCCCACATACCCTTCCCTTCCCCATGGTTACTTTTGCACAAACCCCTCCACCACCCCAAGCCACTTCATCTCAGTAGGAGGCAGCTCAAGTAGCCATTGTAGCATACACCAATATCCCTCATCTCGGAGGAGCAACCCTAACATACAACCCCCTGCCTATGAAAATTCCATATCAAGCAAGCACTCTCCCAACCTATCAACAGTACCTCCCACGTGTGCCAGTCCCACAAACACCTCAAGTCAAAACCCACCTCCAGTGCGGTAGCCCCTCCAGTACCTCCGACCCACTAACAATACATATGGGGCTCGGTGTAATCAAAGCTTTGCCAATCTCCGTCCTCCCAAATACCCCACCCGGCCTCTTATATGCTACCGTCGTGGGGGGAGCGGCCACATGCAAGCTCAATGCTGTAAGATTCCTCCCCGGCCTCTCAAGATGTCCAGTATCTTCCCTTGTAATCAAATCCCTCTTCAAATATATAAAAGATCTTGTTTCTATCTATTTGGCTTAGAGAGAGAAAATATTCTAGAGAGAGACTATTCAGATTTTAGATATTTTTGAAAAGATGCAGGGGGGAGGAGAGCTTGAGCTCTTGCAAGCACACACACACACTCACAAAACCCTAATAGAGAACACACAAGGTGAGAGGCTGAAAATCTTCTTCTTCTCTACTCAACACTCAACACACCATATACAAGAATAAGAGTACACACAATATGAAAGGTACTCAACCAAATACATACACGGGTTCTCTATAGTGTGAACCCGACTAAATGAGCTGGCGCTATAACTATGCCAGTCTCTAGAGTGGCTGTCACACAGCCTATCATCCCACTGGCTGCATATCTCCCATGATCTCACCAACCATGCCAGTGGTGTAAGTGTGGGGCCTATCCCCCAGGCAGGTCATCAGTGGCCACCGCCTCACTAGACGAGCTCGATATCTCAACACTCCCCCTCGAGCTCAACTCCATCTCATGTACACCAAGCGAAGCCCTGAATCTGCGGAGCTTCTCTGTACCCAATGCTTTGGTGAAGATGTCAGCTACCTGATCCTCTGTGCTGACATAAACAAGGTCAAGGTCTCCTGCCAAGACCTTCTCTCTGACGAAGTGGTAGTGGACCTCTATGTGCTTCGTACGAGCATGAAAGACTGGGTTCCTGGCCAACTGTATACTGCTAATGTTGTCACAGAAAATGACAAATTGTCTATCCACTGATAGACCCATATCTGCAAGTAGCTTTCTCAACCAAGCTACCTCACATGCTGCCATAGCAGCTCCTCTGTACTCGGCCTCCGTACTCGATAGAGCAACCGTAGGCTGCTTCTTGCTGCTCCAAGTCACAGCAGCACTCCCCAAAGAAAACATGAATCCACTGGTAGATCTTCTGTCTGAGATACTACGAGCCCAATCAGCATCTGTGTACCCATGTACACATATCTCTGTCCCAGTCTCATAGAATAGTCCACAATGTAAAGTAGACTTCACATACCTCAGTATGCGTCTCACTGCATCCAAATGCGGTTTCCGTGGAACCTGCATAAACTGACTCACCAACCCAATAGCATAGCTCAAATCTGGTCTAGTGATCGTCATGTAGATCAAACTTCCTACTATGCTCCTGTACATAGTAGGATCCTCTAAGATCTCTCCTGAATCTGCACTCAACTTGCCATTCTGATCCAATGGCACAGAAATAGGCTTACAGCCTATCATACCATACTTGGACAACATGTCCAAGCCATACTGTCTCTGTAGTAATCCAATACCATGTGGTGACCTAATCACCTCAATGCCCAAGAAATATCTGAGCTCTCCCAGATCCTTCATCTCAAACTTCTGTCTTAGCAAGATCTTTACATCAAAGATCTCTGCATCATGGTCCCCCGTAATGATCAAGTCATCTACATAGATGACAACAAGCACAACCCCTCTATCACCATGTCTCACATACAATGAGAAATCTGCATTGGCTACATGAAAGCCAATAGTGACAAGATATTCAGAAATCTTGTCAGACCATGCTCTTGGTGCTTGCTTTAAGCCATACAAGGCTTTCTTCAACCTGCAAACATGCTCGGGGTGACCCACATCCTCATAACTAGGTGGCTGCAACATATACACCTCTTCTTGCAAATCCCCATGCAAGAATGCATTCTTTACATCCATCTGATGTAAAGACCATTGCTTTGACGCAGCCACTGCTATCACAACTCTCACCGTTGCCATCTTTGCAACTGGGCTGAAAGTTTCCTCATAATCTATCCCATATGTCTGCGCATATCCTTTGGCTACCAATCTAGCCTTGTACCTGTTTATGCTTCCATCACTGTTATGTTTAACTTTGTACACCCACTTGCATCCAATGGCTTTCTTGCCTTCTGGCAATTGCACTAAATCCCAAGTTTCATTTCCATATAGTGCATCCATCTCCTCATCCATAGCTTTCTCCCAACACACATTTCCAACAGCCTCATCAATGCATGTGGGCTCAACAACCTGCACAACCTTTGCCATATATGCATAGTGATGTGCCACATAACCATCATAGGTAAATCTCTGCACAGGATTTCTCACTCTCCCAGATCTTCGCAGCTTCTCATTCATGGCTTCCATAGCCTTCTTTACACCAGGTGTTCTCATAGCTGGGATCCCAAGCTCCTCATCAAGGCTCATATCTGAGCCACTAGACTCTCCATCAACATGAGAATGCCCTGCAGAAATGTCAGGCATACCAAGGGGCTCAACCACTTTCTCTTTTCCTTTACGTGATGTAGTAATCACATTTGCAGGGCTGGTATTATGACGCAGCCTGCCACTCCATGGTCTATCAACAAACCCACTGGTCCACTCAAAGACTGTGATTGCTGACCTGCATTCTGTGCAACCACACTTCCACTCAAATCAGCCCCAATAGCTTCTTTTTCAGCAGCATACCAGCTGCTCATCTCATCAAATACAACATCCCTGCTTACCCTCAACTCACGTGTGGCAGGGTTATAACACCTGTATCCCTTTTGCTCAAGGGAATATCCAATAAACACACATTTTTCAGCTTTCGGATCCAGCTTAGTTCTCAGCTCATCTGGCACATGCACATATGCAATGCATCCAAAGACTTTCAGATGAGATAAATCTGTTTTCTGCCAGTAAACCTCTCCTCTGGAGTTACATCATGTATGGCTGCAGTTGGAGTCCTGTTCATGATGTATACTGCTGTAGAAACAGCCTCAGCCCAATAGCAATGCGGCATATTCTTCTCTTCCATCAATGCTCGCGCAATCTTAGCAATGTGCCTGTTTTTCCGCTCAGCAACTCCATTTTGCTGCGGAGTATATCTGCATGTGAACTGTCTCCGAATACCATTCTTCTTCAAGAATTCAAAGAACTCATTGGAGAAGTACTCTCCCCCTCCATCTGACCTTAGGCACTTTACATATTTCCCTGTTTGCTTTTCAACCAAAACTCTGAAATTCTGAAAGTGAGTGAACACCTCACTCTTCTCCTTCATGAAATATACCCACACTTTTCTTGTGTGGTCATCAATGAAAGTGACATAGTACCTGCAGCCTCCCATAGACACGGTCTTTGTAGGACCCCATACATCTGAATGCACAACATCTAGTGCATTTTTTCTCACATATCTGTTACGTGGAAACACATGCTTTGTTTGCTTCCCAAATTGGCATGCTTCACAGATTTTATGCATACCTTCCACTTTAAATTTTGGCAGCCCTGTCACAATTCCTTTTGTCTGCATAGACTTCAATCTCTGCACATTCACATGTCCAATTCTTTTATGCCATATCTCTGTGTCTGCAACAATTCCTTAACCATTTGCAAACATTGCAGCACTCATTTCAGGCATGTCTACATCCAACGTAAACATTCTGCCCACTCTGTTGCCTTTTGCAACCAACCTGCACTTGTCTTTAAAGTCTTCGACATAACACCCATCAGGGTTAAACCTAACCTGCAAACCCTGCTCAATCATCTGGCCAACTGAAACCAGATTCTTTGTTATGTTTAGTACATGAAGTACATCTGCAAGGTACTTCACTTTGCCATCCTGCATAGACAATGGCACATCTCCAATGTGGGCAATTGGATGAGCAGTGTCATCCCCTGTTTCCACAAAACCTGGTCTTTCCGGGTTTTTCATCTCCTTGAACCACTCCCCATGACTCGTCATGTGGTTCGAAGCGCCTGAATCCACATACCATACATTATCTTTTTGTGCTGCATCAACATTTTCAGACATGGCATTCACAACATGCTGCATAATAAACAACCTTTCATTATCCTCATTATTTCTGCTTGAGGATGCATAGTTGTTTTGCTGCACTTTTCCATTTTGCATGTCAGCCTGCTTCTTATAACATTCTGACTGCACATGTCCAGGCTTACCACAATAATAGCATTCACGTGTATCATTATATTGCCTTTGCTGATTTCCACGGCCTCTTTGACTCCCCCTGCCTCTGAATTTGCCTCTTCCACCTGCGTGTTATTGTTGTTGTTGATGATTTTGGGACTCTTGTTGTTGCTGCTGCTGCTGGCCATAATTCTGATTACCTGTTCGGCCACCTCCTTGACCGCGTCCACGGCCTCCTCTACCTCGTCCTCTTCATGAACTCGTGTAGAAGGCCTGTTGCTCTGAACTGTTTTTACTTTGTGAAGACTGTTGGTCTTCACCCAAGCTCTTCTCTTCGATAATCAGCATAGACACCAAATCTGTAAAGTTGGGAATGTTTTCCCGAGTCTGAATAGACGTCTTAAACGCCTTGTATTGTGGCCCGAGACCACGTAGACAGACTTCCACCTTGTCATCATCATCTACTGACACACCAATAGATGCAAGGGATTCCACAATACCCTTTATCTTCAACGCATAGTCATTCACAGACATGCTCTTTTTCTCCACAGTATGAAGTTCATTCTTCAACTGTATCTTGCGTGCCTTGGTATTTGTTTCATACAGTTTTACCAAGGTGTCCCACGCCTCCTTGGGAGACTTGGCATTCTGAATGTGCCCAATCATGGTGTCCTGTATACTAATGGAAAGCCAATACATTACTTTCCTCGCTCCTTGGTTCCAATCTTTAAACTCTTTCACATCTGCAGCAGTCGGCGGATTTATATCCGGTATCTCCGGTGCCTCTTCGTGCTCACCTTCTATGTAGTCCCAATAGCCTTTTCCCATCAAGAAATTCGTCAACCTAAACCTCAAAGCATGGAAGTTATTCTTATCCAACTTCTCAGCCACAATCTGTGTTATGCCATCATTAGACATCTTGCCAAACACACAATTTTTCCAGAACCTACACTCTGGTTTTTTCTGCACAAATGCTGTATTTTTTGCACAGCGGTACTGTAGTACTCTCAAATGTCACAACCAGTGACTTCAATGTACATACATACACTCAATGGCAACTGTAGACCTCTTTGCAGCACCCACAGTGTCTGCACAGTCAATCTGTCTTCCTGCAGTTCTTAAAACAGAGTTCTGCAGAGAATCGATGACTTACCCGCAGTGCTCGAAATCGCCTGCTTTCTGAAAAACGGAGGTCCAGACGCGCCCGAAACGCGTTTTCGGCCCTAAAATTTTAGTCCGTAGGACTGTTTAGTTGCCCTATAGCTTCACTCCCGCGAAGAAAGCTCCTCAATCGGAGATCGTTTGCCGGTGCCTCCCGTAGAGCTCCCGACAAGGGTGTAGTCACCAACACAATAGGGAAGAGTAGTTGAAGCTCTTACCCTCGTACCGCTTCCTGTGGTTCTCTTGCTTGCAGCTCAGCCCTTAGCACGAACCAGGCTCTGATACCATGAAAAGATGCAGGGGGGAGGAGAGCTTGAGCTCTTGCAAGCACACACACACACTCACAAAATCCTAATAGAGAACACACAAGGTGAGAGGCTGAAAATCTTCTTCTTCTCTACTCAACACTCAACACACCATATACAAGAATAAGAGTACACACAATATGAAAGGTACTCAACCAAATACATACACGGGTTCTCTATAGTGTGAACCCGACTAAATGAGCTGGCGCTATAACTATGCCAGTCTCTAGAGTGGCTGTCACACAGCCTGTCATCCCACTAGCGGCATATCTCCCATGATCTCACCAACCATGCCAGTGGTGTAAGTGTGGGGCCTATCCCCCAGGCGGGTCATCAGTGGCCACCGCCTCACTAGACGAGCTCGATATCTCAACAATTTTTGGATGGAAGAATATCTCTTCTTATTAAAATAAATTCCCTTGAAACAAAAGTTCAAAAAGATTTTCAGAAGGTGCATTAGAAATCAATTATAATCTATTCAAAAGTCCTTATCCTAGGAGTCCAGATTTTTTAAAAATTTTAAATTCAGGTTTGAGGGGCCAATCAGATTCATCCAAATGTGTGGAGGAGATAAATAGAAGAAATAAAGAAAATCCTCCCAAAAATGAGTAAATACTCACATAAGATGAAGAGTGGACTAAGGACCAAAGGTTCAAATAATAAAAAAATGAATTTTTGACACCTCAGAGTGGGGATTCCCCCTCATGAAGGAGGCGCCTATTTCACATGTGTGGTGGAGTTTTAAATTCTCAAAAATTGAGATATTTCATCTCTCCTCTCTCCTAATTCAAGTCTAGTTCCAAAAAGTAAGCTAAATTGACCCAAAAATGGTCAAAAATTGACCAAACTGATCTGGAAAATTCTAGAATCAGTTTGCTTGGTTAGAAACTCACTTTTTCCTATAAATAGAAGCCTCCCCCTTTGTTGAAGCTTAATAGTGTTTTATGCACTGTTACTCTACTCCTCCCCAGAGCCAAAAACTATGAATTTATTAATAATTCATTAGTTTTTGACCATTCCCTCTTCTAAAGAATTGGTGGCCACTCTTGTTTGCAAACAAGAGTAGATCCCTCAAACCATCAAGCCAAAGGAAAGCTCCCATAAATTCATGTAAGTCAGCCTCTATGTCGCGCTCCCTTCACACCAGGCGGCTGCAGCTACAACAAGACCTTGTAGCCGGCCTTCCTCTCTTGACCGCCAACCCTTCGCACCAAGGCGGCTCTTCACCCCCCTCGCCTCTGCAGACTCACGAGCCTCTTCTCTGCAGCTTCTCTTCAGCAAGGGCGACCTCCTTCTGGACCCGGTCTCCTACTCCTTCGAGGCGGCCATCTTTACTTTCTCGCATCTTCGCCACCACCTTCTCGATGGTGCGTTGGCAGCCACAATATCTTCCACGTGGTCCCTTATAAGGTGGCCACTTAATTAATGTATTTTTTATTTTTTAAAGCCTCAAAACCTCAATAATGGCCACAACTCCCTTTTCATTACCTTGCTTTCCGGGTGAACATGCCGTGCCCATAACCTTCCTTCCAGTGCGAGAGCTGTCCACAGCCTCGTTATCAGTAGCATCAACTTACCAAACATGACCATCACAGTCGGTGCCATGCATTTGGCAACTATCTCCACATTCATGCTAAAAATGGAGTGCCATCTCTGCATCCAGAATCAGCCCAGATTGACCAACCATCATCACATCGGGGTTCCCGTAACACTTTCACGTGCATGCATCACCATCACCTCGTAAAAAAAACCATAAAACCACCCACTCTATACATTTGCCAGGGCATTCAGGGCAAAGTTTATTCACAAACCATGCATCCCATATGTACACAGACCCAAAACACCTTTCAGATTTTAGCCTGACAACTGGCATCAGTTTTACTACCTCAAATCAGGGTAGCGAGAAATCTGGCAGCTTTAGAACGGGATTGGTTACCAAGGCGGTCTTCAGCTTATCAAAAGCACTCTAGCACTTGGCAGACCATTGAAACGAGATTTTCTTCTTGAGAAGATTAGTCAGGGGGGAAGCTATGAGAGCATACTTTGGTATAAAAATTCTATACCAACCAGTCAATCCCAAGAATCCTTTGACTTCTTTCACTGTCTTTGGTTGAGGCCAATCTATGACTTTAGCGGAATCTGGAGAAATTCCATCTTTGGATACTAGAAAGCCCAAGTATTTAACATGGTCAGCAGAGAAAGTGCATTTGCTCTTTTTTGCAAAGAGTTGGTGCTTCCTTAGGATCTCAAGAACTCTTCTGACATGAGCTTCATGGTCAGCTGCATTCTTTGAGTAAATCAGAATATCATCAAAGAAAACAAGAACAAAATCATCCAAGTATTCTTTGAGAATGTCCTGCATTAATCAATTGAATGTAGCTGGGGCATTTGTCAATCCAAACGGCATGACAGTGAATTCATAATGCCCATACGGAGTATTGATGGCTGTCTTCGGGATATCTTGCTCATTAATCCTAATCTGACAATACCCTGATTTGAGATCTATCTTTGTGAAGATTTGGGCTCCACTTAACTTGTCCAGAAGCTCATCAATTCTAGGGATAAGATACTTACTCTTAATTGTGGCTGATTGAGACCTTTGTAGTCCACACAGAGTCTTAGCGTTCCATCTTTCTTTTTCTGAAAGAGAACTGGCGCACCCCACCCCAAGGTGAAACACTGGGTTTTACAAACCCTTGTTCAAACAGTTGTCTAACAGTTGTCTAAGCTGTTCCTTGAGTTTGATGGCTTTAGGAACTGACATTTTGTACGTACGTAAGGCTACTGGCTAAGCTCCGGGGGTCAATTCTATCACATGATCTACTTCCTGAATCGGAGGCATCTCTGTTAATTCTGCTGGGAATAAATCATCATAATCACTTAACCATTCAGGTTCTTTAGCTTTTAACTTTGAGTCTACTGGATTCATTTTGACAACATAAATGAGCTACTTCTTTCTAAGTCCTTTTAGTAACTTAGAAGCCTTTACTAACTGCAGACTTGGGGATCCTGAAATTCCGGTTCCTTGAACTTTATTTCTGTGAAGGTCACGGAAGGAATTGGTTCCATTATGATAGTGAATGTCAGCTTGATTTTTGTGGAGCCAATCCATTCCAAGGATCCTATCAAAAACTCCCAAAGGTATAACTCTGAATTGACAGTCAGTTAAATTCCCATCTAGATTAAACTGAATACGATCTGTCTCAAGGTGAGTGAAAAGAATCTTCCCACTTGCCAATTCAACTTGCATAGGTTTCCTTGATTTCTGATCTAAGACTATAGCTTACGCAAGCATCTAGGGGAAATGAAAGAATGAGTACTACCTGAATCAATCAAAAGCTTAAAAGGCTTACCCTGATACTCAGCTAGAGTATGAATGACATAGAATTGACGGTTTGGCCCTTGGTTTTCAATTGCTGCATAAATCTATCCTCTTTCTTCTTCCACTACTTCTGCTATTGTGACTGCTCTAGCTCTTGCAGTCTGAGGCGAAACTCTTTCTCTTTGGTTGCCCCAATTCTAGGAAGGCATTCTGAGGCTACTCTGGACAGAAGCAGATGGCTGAAGAGCTGGAGTTCTCTTGGGATTGCCCTGATTTTGATGAGATGGACCCTGATTTGACTGATAGGCTAGTCTCTCCACTCTCGGTCCTTGACTTCCCTGTCCCCTTGGCAGGAGTCGGGCAGTCTTTCAGCTGGTGACCAAAACCCTGGCATGCAAAACACCGGTTCTCACTTCTGAGCTTATCCCTCTGAATTCTTGAAAGAGGTGGGGCTCCTGAGAAAGTGTTCTGTGGGAAGGGTCTTCCTTCACTTCTGAATCTCCCAGTATCCTGATTCTGAATTGGGCCTTGCTGCCTCTTTGGGGGAGGAAAGTTTAAAGTAGTTTCCGAGGTTTGGAATCTTTTAAAGTTAGAGGGTGTAGGCGGGACCTTAACAACAAAGGCTTTGGCAAAGTCTTTTGCCATTCTTACTGCTTCGGCATTGAGGCAGGTGGGGCATTCTTTATTAAGGTGTCCAATGGCTCGTTCATTTCTCGAATGAATCTGGCCATCAGCTGCTCTTCATCCAATTACGGGGAATATTTGAGGAGACGAGAAAAAGCTTGATGGTACTCTTCAATTGTTCAGCTATCTTGCTTTAGTTCTAAGAACTCATTCATTTTAGTTTCAAGGAAGCCCGGAGGACAAAACCTCTTTCTGAGGTAAGCTTTAAGATCGGTCCCGGTCTAGGTATTCCGATCGAGACGGTTAGTCTCGCGGTGATTCCTCCAAGCGACCCTGGCCGTTTCCACAATCTTTAACCTGGCGAGACCCATCTTGCTTCTCTCATTGTAGCCAGTTACATCAAAGTATTCCTCCATTGCCAGTTACATTGTAGCCAGTTACATCAAAGTATTCTCTCATTGTAGCTAGTTACATCAAAGTATTCCTCCATTGCCTCAATCCACTTTTCCACTACTTCACCTAACTGCTCCCCTTCACCCTTGAAGGGACCAGGTTGGAATATGTGCAGGGCTTTTCGAACATCCGGATCTAACTCTTCGTCCATCGGTTAGAGGATTCGGTTGCCTTGCACGGGCCGCGCGCCTCATGACTCTGACAAAACGAGATTTTTGTCAACTTAACTTTGATAATAGATTTATGATTATTTAATTTTTGTCAACTTAACTTTGACAATAGATTTATGATTATTTAATTTTTGCAATCTATTCATCATACATCATGAAATTTACTCTGATAATTTTATTAACCATATTCACAATCATGAAAACAATTTGGAATTTTTTTGCAAAACATCATTTATTATCAAAAGTTCTCGATATATACATAGAGCATCACGGCTCCCAAAATCACTGCCTCAATCGTATATGCATAAAGAAGCAAAATTGCAAAGGAGACATGCCATGGTACATACGATTCATTACAGAAAGAGGTGTTGTAATTCTACTTCTAGGGATAAAGCGGCTAAGAAGCCTAAAAACTCGGCTTTACAACAGCGCTCTGATACCAACTGTGGGATCCCACTGCCCCCTCCCTGCACCGGATTCCCGATTGCTGGCAGCAGCGGAAGTAGCTCCCTCTTGCGCGGGGTAGAGTTTCCCACTCAAGGCCTCACCATCGAATGTCCGGGTACGAGACTAAGCTGGTGGTCATTCTGAAAACCGAAACTGGGAAAATTTCCCATGCTCGGAAAACGGGGACGATTCCAACATTTTGAATTTCTTAACGAATTTTTCTAACGAGGTCAAGATACTGAACTAACCTTCATCTGAATAAACCAGATAGAAGGAAAACTATTACAGACTTAACTTGAAGGAATCAACGCTTTTTTCCTAATTGAATCAGGCACAGCCATTGATCTATTTATTTGAGAAGTCTTCAGGTTATTATTTAACTATTCGAGTTCTAAGCGTATTCCTATTGATCAATTTTATTATTAAAACTCTACTGATTCCATCCTATCCGGCCCATGGGTTAGCCACCACCCAACCACTGGAATTTGTAGAACCAGATAAGTATTCCCCCACCCATAATTGAATGCCTTTCTTAACTTTTGCTTTAGAATACAGATATGCGCACACTCCTCTTTAAACTTTAATTTATAAAACAATCCATTGAAAAACAATTATTGGTTACATATGTCATAACTCAAAAATTCCATTCAATCCTTGTTTCTCACAAAACAGTATCACTCTGGACTCTCCGTTGAGACCAGCAGGTCAGCAACAAGATCCAGTAATAGATTACAATAATCTTCTCGTCATCATACATATATATATATTCCACGACATACGCATGGGTGTCCTAAGCACCGCGAGCCTGTGCATAGCCTAATCAGAACCCTCCAGGATCCTCCTTAGGTGTCCTGGCACTTCACTCAGGGACTGCTTTGTTGGCCCTCGCCCATCGTACCGCGCCCATCATACCGAAAGCACACCTTTTTTCACCATACCCATGCTGGTCAAGACCTAGGCAGGTTTTTGCCGCGTGAGCCGTCCTTTGAACACTCCCCGCCAGCTGTTGCAACCGAACTTCCCTTGGAAAACACATATACCAAATGCTCCCTCCATCCGCATTCTGGCGTAAGCCAGTCCTTTAAGAAAATAGGGTTTCTATGCAAGTTTTCAGTTTTGATTTTGTTTTGAATACAATGAGTATATCTTAATTCCGTATCCCAAGACTTCTAGATCACAGGTCTGGATTCCCAAGCAGAATTCCTCGAATTCTGAATTCTTGATCCTCAGATCAAAATCAAAGGTCTCAACTTAGTTTCAGATTTGGTGGGTGATTTGAGTGTAAATTACTGAACTGGTCACATCGTCTTTTCTTGAAACTGATGAAGGAGTTACGTCTTGGTCATAGTCTAATTCAGGGTTTGAGTCTGGAAAGGTTCTCCCTACACTATCTTTCTTGAAGCGTAATATTTCAATTACTACTTTACTAAATTTCATTCATTGAGTATTTTGCTTAACTGAATTCAAAACTAGTCACAAATTCCTATGAGGAATAACTTAATCATTTATCTAAAATTTTGACTTCGATAGTTTTTTTGAATTTTCTCATTACCATCCTAAAGAATATGAAACGATAAAATTTTCCTTCACTGAGTATTTAATTATTCATTTTCCAATATTCATGGGATTTAAACATAGGATTAAAGAGAACTCTTATTTTGATATAAAAATTTTGTATGCATCTATTTATGCATAAAATCCAACTTCTATGGAAATAACACTTTTTATATAAAAGAAAAATCCTTTTATGCATCTATTTATGCATTTAAAAAAATCAATTTTGATGAAAGTAACACTTTTATAATAAAAAAATTATTTTATTCATCATTTTATGCATAAAAATCAATATTGGTGAAAGCATTACTTTTGCAATAAAAGAAATTCTTTTATGCATCATTTTATGCATAAAAATCAATATTCATGAAAGTAACATTTTTATAATTTAAAAAAAAATTTTATGCATAAAAATCAATATTGATGAAAGTAACACTTTAATAATTAAAAAAAATCTTTTATGCATCTATTTTTGCATAAAAATCAATATTGATGAGAGTAACACTTTTATAATAATAAAAAATCTTTTATGCATCATTTTATGCATAAAAATCAATATTGATGAAATTAACACTTTTATAGATTAAAAAAATTCTTTTATGCATAAAAATTAATATTGATGAAAGTAAAACTTTTATAATAATAAAAAAAATCTTTTATGCATCTATTTATGCATAAAAATCAATATTGATGAAAGTAACACTTTTATAATTAAAAAAATATCCAATATACATCTTTCTATGTATAGAATTTAAATCTAACGAAAATCACTCTTTTATAATAATAAAAATAATAATCAATATGCATCTTTCTATGCATAGAATTTAATTTTAATGGAAATAACACTTTTATAATAAAAATATTTCTACTATGCATTTTTCTATGCCTAGAATGAAAATAACACTTTTAGAATACACAAACGATGGGGATTACTCTTTTTGAATAATAAAAGGTAAAACTTATTTCACAAAATTTAAGAAAATTTTGCCATAACCTCCTTTGTATGGCTGACCATTTTTTAAATTTTCCTAACCTTAAAATTACTAAGTTTTCAGTTTTGATTTTCTTTTGAATACAATGAGTATATCTTAATTCCGTATCCCAAGACTTCTAGATCACAGATCTGGATTCCCAAGTAGAATTCCTCGAATTTTGAATTCTTGATCCTCAGATCAAAATCAAAGGTCTCAACTTAGTTTCAGATTCGATGGGTGATTGTAGATTACTGAACTGATCACATCGTCTTTTCTTGAAACTAACGAAGGAGTTACGTGTTGGTCATAGTCTGATTCAGGGTTTGAGTTTGGAAAGGTTCTCCCTAAACTATCTTTCTCGAAGGGTAATATTTCAATTACTACTTTACAAAATTTCATGCATTGAGTATTTTGCTTAACTCAATTCAAAACTAGTCACGAATTCCTATGAGAAATAAATTAATCATTTATCTAAAATTCTAACTTGGATAGTTTTTTTGAGTTTTCTCATTACCATGCTAGAGAATATGAAATGGTAAAATTTTCCTTCACTGAGTATTTACTTATTCATTTTCCAATATTCATGGGATTTAAACATTGGATTAAAGAGAACTCTTATTTTGATATTAAAAATTCTATATGCATCTATTTATGCATAAAATCTAACTTTTATGAAAATAAAACTTTTATATGAAAGAAAAATCCTTTTATGCATCTATTTATGCATTAAAAAAATCAATTTTGATGAAAGTAACAGTTTTATAATAAAAAACTCTTTTATGCATCATTATGCATAAAAATCAATATTGGTGAAAGCAACACTTTTGCAATTAAAAAAATTCTTTTATGCATAAAAATCAATATTGATGAAAGTAACACTTTTACAATAAAAAAAATTCTTTTATGGCGAGAGAGTGAGGCCCCGGGTTCTGTAGATAGGTGGAGAGCGTGAAGCAGTGTTGCCGCCTTGTGGTGCTGGAGGTCGCCACGACAGTGAGAGGTAAAGGGCTGCTGGGGAGGCTTTGGTGATCTGCAGGCACTCTGGTGATAGCAGCGAAGAGAGCTGGCTGGCGTCAAAGGCTCTTAGTGGTAACTCTGCAGACAGGCGCAAGGGGAGGCTTTAAAGAGAGAGAGCCAAAGTGGAGTGGCCGTCGGGTAGAGAGAAGGAGATCGCCTTGCTGTTGGGTGTGAGGCGCGAGGACAGTCGTGGAGTAGAGTTGCCGCCTTGTTACGGGCCTCTTGGGTGGCTGTGCAAAGCTAGAGGCGAAGAGGTGAGTGGCTGGTGTGGGCCGCATGGGTGACACCTCTGGTCATAAGAAGCTGTCGGCCTTGTGAAGATAAGGGTCGCGCTGGAGTGATCGAGAAGAGACAGAGAAGGGAGCTGCAGTGTGAAGAGCGAGAGGAGCTGACGAGCTACAAGGCTCTGGTGGTTCGCAAAGCTGCTGGTCACGACACACAGAGAGTGAGAGCTGCTGAGTTGAAGGTTAGCTGGTGGGGCGCCTTCTGAAGAGAGAGAAGTGGCTGGTTTTGTGTGGGCGACGACTGCAGGCAGAGAGTGGATGCTGACCAGAGAGAGAGCCTTGGGTGTTGTGTGTTGGCTGCAGTAGAGGTGCTGATGTGTGGGCTGGAGACAGTGGGGCTCACCTACGACACTTGGCACGTAGCAGCTAGACAGAGAGTAGCTACAGACGTGAAGTGAAGAAGGGTTGCTAGTGGGGCACCCTCTGGAGTGTGCAGAGACCGGGAGAAAGAGGCTTGGTTGTCAGACGCAAGGGTGAATTCCCTTGGCAGTAAATCCTGGCTGGAGTCCTGGTTTTTGGTGTAAATTGCTGAGTTTGTTAAAGTGTGGTTGGTGCTGTATATGTTTTTGCTGAATAATCAACTGTTTATCGTGGTTTTGAACTGTCTTTATGGCATGGGTGGGTGGTGCATTGTGAGAAGTGTTCCAGCCGGTGGGGCTGGGGTGGTGCCTCCGTTGTGTTTGTGTTTTCCAAGTTTGGGAGGTGAAGGGCTAGGGAGGCAGGTTCTTTTTTCTTTTTTTCACCTCACATTCTTCTGGCGCCCCCACAGAGGATAGATCAGGGATTTCTCTTACGAGGGTGTATGCCCGAGAGTGAGAGATTGAAGGAAGGTGTTTCTGGTTTTTCTTGGGATTTGAAGTGAAGCTTGGGGATCAAAATGATGTCGTATCCAAAGTTTTTTGGTGGTCCTAATGAAGATGTGGCAGATTTTCTGGAAAGGATGGAGGTTGCATGCATAAGCAATCACATCAATGAGCCGACACAGGTATTGCAGTTGCTGAATATATGCTTAAAGGGGGATGCAAGGATATGGTACAAAGCTTATGAGGAGTCGTTAAAGGATGCTGAGCCACGCATTCCAATGACTGAGGATGGATTGAAGACTGCACTTTTGAACAGGTTCAAGAAGATTGAGGATCCAGATAAAGTTTGGCATGAAGTGCAGGGGTTGATACAGGGCGAATTGGAGCTAATTGATGATTATGTGAAGAAATTCTCTTTGCTGTGGGAGACTTTGTGCAGGGCTTTGGGAGAGGATCAGGTACCTCTGGACATGATGAAGAAGGATCGTTTTATTGCAGGATTGAAAGGAGGCATTTGCTGGAAGGTTGAATTAAAGAAGCCCAGGTCTTATGAGGATGCGGTGGAGATAGCCAAATCAAAGGATTGGAAATTGCAACGGATGAACCAACTGGGGATGGTTCTAGTGGGGCAGTGAGGCCTAAAATGAGAAGGGTAGAAGCGGTACCGATGAGAACCGTGCTGGAAAGAGTGCAACCAACAGAAGTTCAGATGAATAATGTCATACCACAGGGGACATAGGTGGCACCTAGAGCTGTTACAGCTTCTGATGAAGGGCTTAAACAGGACATGAGGCAAATGGTGGATTGTATGAAGAATCTGAGTTTGAAGATGATGGAGAACACAGGTGGTGGACATGGCCGAGGCAGAGGATATAATCAGGAAGGGATTGAAGGTCAGACAGGCTATGGAAGTGGCCGTGGTTTTGGCAGGGGTAGACGGCTTATTCCTACATGCTGGAATTGTGGTGAACTTGGACATCTAAGTACAGATTGTGATAAGCCTCAGCGAATGGGGGGTGATATGTATCCCTTACCCTCTCAGATTCCCAATAGGGCACATGATTATGGGATTGAAATTAAAGGTGAAGCAAGGACCAGTGGGTTGACAAATGAGGAGAAAGGTAAAACTAAGGTGATAGATGTGGTCATCCTTGAGAAGATGAAGGAGGCAGAAGCTGATGTGATGCCTTTGGTGGGGAAACGGATGCCACAGGAAAGGGAAAGCAGGGATGCTGCAGGACCCAGCAAGAAGAAAGGTAAAGTGAAGGAAGGAGAGGATGTAAAGGTCAAGCAGAAACGGAAGTCTCGTAGGAAATTTCAGGTAACTAGGGGTTGGGCAGGATAGTTACAATTTGCAGGAGGACATGGCTGGAAGGAAGGCTAACATTACTTTTGGGCAATTGATTGAGTTAGCTCCCAAATTGAAGCGTGAGTGGAAAAGACTTGTGAACCCGAGAGAGAAGGAGCCTGCCAAAGGGATAGTGACTGTTCTATCTGTTCAGGAGTTGCCTGATATATGTCCTGTGGTGGTGAATGTATGGTACAAAGGGAAGAATTTGGGAGAGGCATACATAGATGGTGGTGCACAAATTTGTGTAATCACATTAGCAGGTGTGGAGAGGCTTGGTCTTAATTTCACTGAAGCATCTGGTTTTCGTATTCGGCTAGCCAATCACCAGAAGGTCAAATGTTTAGGTATGATCAAAGAGTTAGAGTTACAGGCTTTTGATGTAAATGTGCTTGTGGATTGTCATGTTATGCCTACAGGGATGGGTGCATTCCCCATCATTTTGGGAAGACCATGGCTGAGAGCGGTGAAGGCTGTTCAAGATTGGAGGAAAGGGGTCATTACTATGTATGACAGGAGAGGGAATAAAAAGCAGTTTAATATGGATAATCAGAAGCCTGTTCATGATGAAGAGGAAAGTGAAGCTGATTCGAGTGTTGATGACACGACTAGTAGCACCACTAGTAGTGAGGGAATAGATGACACTTCATCCACTGATGAGGAGGATGCAGAGATGGATGCCCTGGTTATTGATGAGGAAGTGCTTGGTGATGAGGTTGCCCAACAAGAAGAGGCCATACAGGAAGAATGCGAGGAGGAACAAGTGAATCATGAGCAAAGGTATGCATGTGATGTGAAAGAGTCTGCTTTTGAGTCTTTGGATAATGAAGCTTTGTGGGATGAGTGGGATATAGACAGTCTACAGGATGATGAACCTGAGTTGGAGCTGGATGATCAGATGTGCATTAATATTAAGAAAGCCACAAGCAGAATTGAGGCTATGAAGGAAGAGCAACACAAGCAGATTATGAATGATGTTGATGCTTTGGATGAGACTATGGATGCTGTGATAGATGAATTTCTTACTGGCCTAGATAAAGGTGAGCATACAGGAACTGAAGTAGATGCTTTGGCAATGGTGCCTTTTGAAGGGGAGTTTGTTTTGCCTGTAGTGGCTGGCTTTGATGGTGATGTTTCTCATGTTGATGGACAAGAAAGTGTTATGGCACAACAGGTCTTTCTTGATGAAGCTTTTATTAGTTTTTACCCTCAGCAAGAATTGCTGCATTGGTTCTTCAATTTTGGTGCTGATCGTATCAGTGATTTTGGGATTGAAATGAGGCGGGATGGTGTGTATGTCAGAAGCTTTGTTTCGAGAAGTTCTGGTGTTGTGATGTGGGATGTGGGATGGAAAACTATGCCTGTGGAAGATGACAGTGTTTCTTTGATCACCTGGAATAGAGATGTTTTGGTTACATTGTATGATGCTCAAAGAATTGATGGAGGAAAACGTGGTCATATGCTTTCTGCTGATCATGAATGATTCAGCAGGCTAGGGGTTTTCCCTGAATGCCCTGGCAAATGTACACAGTGGGTGGTTTTATGGTTTTTTTTACGAGCTGATGGTGATGCCTGCACGTGAAAGTGTTACGGGAACCCCGATGTGATGATGGTTGGTAAGTCTGGGCTGATTCTGGATGCAGAGATGGCACTCCATTTTTAGCATGAATGTGGAGATGGTTGCCAAATGCATGGCACCGACTGTGATGGCCATGTTTGGTAAGTTGATGCTGCTGATAACGAGGCTGTGGGCAGCTCTGGCCCTGGAAAGAAGGTTAAGGGCGCGGCATGTTCACTCGAAAAGCAAGGTAATGAAAAGGGAGTTGTGGCCATTATTGAGGCTTTGAGGATTTAAAAAATAAAAAATACATTAATTAAGTGGCCACCTTATAAGGTACCACGTGGAAGATATTGTGGCTCTGCCAGCGCACCATTGAGAAGGTGGTGGCGAAGATGCGAGAAAGTAAAGATGGCCGCCTCGAAGGAGTAGGAGACTGGGTCCAGAAGGAGGTCGCCCTTGCTGAAGAGAAGCTGCAGAGAAGAGGCTCATGAGTCTGCAGAGGCGAGGGGGGTGAAGAGCCACCTTGGTCCAGAAGGAGGTCGCCCTTGCTGAAGAGAGGCTGTAGAGAAGAGGCTCGTGAGTCTGCAGAGGCGAGGGGGGTGAAGAGCCACCTTGGTGCGAAGGGTTGGCGGTCAAGAGAGGAAGGCCGGCTACAAGGTCTTGTTGCAGCTGCACAGCCGCCTGGTGTGAAGGGAGCGCGATATAGAGGCTGGCGAGAGAGAGTGAGGCCCCGGGTTCTGCAGACGGGTGGAGTGCGTGAAGCAGTGTTGCCGCCTTGTGGTGCTGGAGGTCGCCACGACAGTGAGAGGTAAAGGGCTACTGGGGAGGCTCTGGTGATCTGCAGGCACTCTGGTGATAGCAGTGAAGAGAGCTGGCTGGCGTCAAAGGCTCTCAGTGGTAACTGTAGACAGGCACAAGGGAAGGCGTTGAAGAGAGAGAGCCAAAGTGGAGTGGCCGCCGGGTAGAGAGAAGGAGATCGCCTTGCTGTTGGGTGTGAGGCGCGAAGACAGTCATGGAGTAGAGTTGCCGCCTTGTTACGGGCCTCTTGGGGGCGAAGAGGTGAGTGGCTGATGTGGGCCGCATGGGTGACACCTCTGGTCATAAGAAGTTGCCGGCCTATCCGCATTCATACATACACATCCATATCCACGTCCATACATCTACATCCACATTCATACATCCACATCGACATCCATACATCCATTTTCACATCCACATCCACATCCATACATCCATTTGCACATCCTCATTCATACATCCATATCCACATCCACATTCATACATCCACATCCACATCTACATTCATACATCCACACATCCATTTCCACATCCACATTCATATATCTACACCCACATCCACATCCACATCATTCATTCATCCATCTACATCCATCCACATCATTCACACATCAAACCACATCATCCATTCATCCATCTACATCAATCCACATCATTCACACATCAAACCACATCATTCACATATCAACAACATCATCCATTCATCCATCTACATCAATCCTCATCATTCACACATTAAACCACATCATCCATTCATCCATCTACATCAATCCACATCATTCACACATCAAACCACATCATTCACACATCAACCACATCATCCATTCATCCATCTACATCAATCCACATCATTCACACATCAAACCACATCATCCATTCATCCATCTACATCAATCCACATCATTCACACATCAAAGCACATCATCCATTCATCCATCTACATCAATCCACATCATTCACACATCAAACCACATCATCCACTCACATCCGCCGATTCACATGCCATCATTCATTCACATCCCTTATCCTTCATTCATATCACGATTCACATGACATCACATTCCTTCACATCCTATACCATTCATTCACATCCTAATTCACAGGACATCACATCCATTCATCCATTTTCATTTATCTGATTCATATCACTTCCATTCATCCATTTTCATTTATCTGATTCATATCACTTCCATCCATCCATTTACATCTATGTGATTCCTATCACATCACATCACATCTATTTATAGAATGTAAGAGAATTCTATTTTTTTGATATAAAGATTCTTTACGCATCTAATTAGGCATAAAGACAACTTTAGTAGGAATAACACTTTTATAAAAATCCCTTTTTGCATCATTTAGGCATAAATTCAATTTTTAAGGAAAATAACACTTTTGACTTAAAAATAAACCTTTTATGCAATTTACTATGCATAAATTCCATTTTAATGAAAATAACACTTTCAAAATAAAAATAATTCTTTTATGCATCTATCTATGCATAAATTCAATTTCAATGAAAATAATACTTTCGAAATAAAAATAAATCTTTTATGCATCTTTCTATGCATAAATCAAAATTGATGAAAATAACTCTTTTGAATTAAAAATAAAATTCTTTATGCATCTATTTATGCATAAAATCAAAATTGATGAAAATAACTCTTTTGAATTAAAAATAAAATTCTTTATGCATCTATTTATGCATAAATCCAATTTAGTAGGAATTACAGTTTTAGAATAAAAGAATTTCTCTTATGCATCCAATTTATGCAAAAAATCAAAATTGATGAAAATAACTCTTTTGAATTAAAAATAAAATTCTTTATGCATCTATTTATGCATAAAATCAAAATTGATGAGAATAACACTTTTGGATTAAAATAAATTCTTTATGCATCTTACCATGCATAAATCCAATTTAGTAGGAATTACACTTTTAGAATAAAATTATTTCTCTTATGCATCTAATTTATGCATAAAATCAAAATTGATGAAAATAACTCTTTTGAATTAAAAATAAAATTCTTTATGCATCTATTTATGCTAAAATCAAAATTGATGAAAATAACTCTTTTGAATTAAAATAAAATTATTTATGCATCTATTTATGCATTAAATCAAAATTGATGAAAATAACTCTTTTGAATTAGAAAAAATCTTTATGCATAAATCCAATTTAGTAGGAATTACACTTTTAGAATAAAAGAATTTCTCTTATGCATCTAGTTTATGCATAAAATCCATTTATGATGAAAATCACTCTTTTATTATAAAAAATCTTTTATGCATATGTTTATGCATACAAATCATTTATGATAAAAATCACCCTTTTAATATAAAAGAATTTCTTTTATGCATCCATTTATGCATAAAAGTCATTTATGATGAAAATAACACTTTTATAATCAAAATAACAATTTCAATATGCTTCCTTCTATGCATAGAATTTAATTCCAAAGAAAGTAACACTTTTTTAATAAAATATTTTTAGTATGCATTTTTCTATATCTACGATGAAAAATAACACTTTAAGAATACATATACGATGGGAATTACTCTTTTTGAATAAGAAAAGTAAAACTTATTTTACACAATTGTAGAAAATTTTACCATAACCTCCTTTGTATGGCTGACCATTTTTCAAATTTTAACCCTCTAAAATTAATTAGAATTTCACCAAGAGTATTTAAATCATTCTAATGTAAACATTTTCTACTTATTTAAGAGAAACATTATGAAAAACTTGATTTTATCCATTAATCATTCATCTAGGATAAAGAATGATTGGATTTACTAAAGAAGAGAAGGGAATGCCTTTTTTTAATGAGGCATAACATCATAATCATTTTAGAGAAGACAAAAATCATAAAAACAATAATATGAAATAGAAAAGAGAAGAATCTCCAACTTACAAGGAGAATTTGAGAGCTTTACTTTGGCTTGATGGTTTGAGGGATCTACTCTTGTTTGAAACAAGAGTGGCCACCAATCTTTAGAAGAGGGAAAGTCAAAAACTAATGAATTATGAGTAAATTCACAGTTTTTGGGTCTTGGGAGAAGCAGGGTAACAATGCAAAAACACTATTAAGCTTCAACAAAGGGAAAGGCTTCTATTTATAGGAAAAAACAAGCCTCTAACCAAGCAAACTGATTCTAGAATTTTTGAGATCAGTTTGGTCAATTTTTGACCATTTTTAGGTCAGTTTAGCTCACTTTTTGAATCTAGTTGAAACAGGAGAGAGGAGAGATAAAATTATCTCATTATTTGGGAGTTTAAAACTCTCCCACACATGTGAAATAGGTGCCTCGTTCATGAGGGGAATTCCCCCATACTGAGGTGTCAAAAATGCATCATTTCTTCTAAATATCTCTCTTTTTTAACTATTAACCTTGTCCTTAGTCAACTCTTCATCTTATGTGAGTATTTACTCATTTTTGGGGGGATTTTCTTTATTTCTTCCATTTATCTCCTCCACACATTTGGATGAATCTGATTGGCCCCTCAAAACCTTAATTTAAATATTTCAAAAAATCTTGACCCCTTGGATAAGGCGTTTTGAACAGATTACAATTTATTTCGAATGCACCTTCTGAAAATCTTTTTGAACTTCTGTTTCGGGGAAACTTATTTAAATAAGATGAGATATTTTTCCATCCAAAAATATTTAAAATATGAATAATCTCTCTCTAGACGAAAACAGGCATAAACAAGATCTTTTATATTTTTGAAGAGGGATTTGACTACAGGGGAAGATACTGGACATCCTGAGAGGCTAGGGAGGAATCTTACATTCTACCCCACTTAAAAAATGCGAGATGTCCTCATCTCGTAGGTGGAGTATGATCTCTTTCATCTTCTTCTTCTTCAATCACTTCCAGTGTTACTTCCTTGGAAGTGGACGGCTGATTTGGGAACAACTCTCTTTGACTTCCCCTATTCTGAGGTGGAGGTCTTGGATTACTTTGGATTGAAACTGCAGGTTGGATAGAGGGTCTACCTCTGAGATTTCCCTGATTTTGGAGGTTTAGAACCCTGATTACTCTAGAAGGAAGGGGATGGAGTCTGGAATCTTGATCCGTGATTTCCTTGCCCTGAAAACCTTGATCCAAAAGGAGTTGGGCATTGACAGTTATAGCATTTCATTCTTTTGTTCAAGGGTGGAACTTTTGAAGTTGAAATCCATACTGCGATGTCCATTGACAGTTATAGCATTTCATTCTTTTGTTCAAGGGTGGAACTTTTGAAGTTGAAATCCAGGGGATTGAGTTTCGGGAAAAGGACATTTCTTCCATTGTGGAACTTCCCATATCCTGGGTTTGACCCTGATATCTCTTAGGCGGAGGAAGGTTGGAATCACCTTCTAGGAATAAAAACCATTTGAAAGGTGATGGTGCTGGCTTTGGTGGGACTTTGACATCAAAGGCTTTGGCGAAATCCTTCGCCATTCTTACTGCTTCGGCCATTGAGATAGGTTTGGCATTCTTGACTAAAGTATCCAATGGCTCGTTCATTCCCCGAATGAACCTGGCCATCAGCTGCTCTTCATCCAATTGAGGGGAATATTTAAGGAGAAGGGCAAAAGCCTGATGGTACTCTTCAATTGTCCACCGGCTTTCCTGCTTTAGTTCCAAGAACTCATTCATCTCAGTTTCAAGAAAGCCTGGGGGACAAAACCTCTTTCTGAGGTAAGCCTTGAGATCGGTCCAGGTTTGGGTATTTCGGTCGAGATGGTTTGTCTTGCAGTGATTCCTCATTGCAACCCTACCTGTTTTCACAATCTTTAACTTGGCGAGAGCCATCTTGCTTCTCTCACTGTAGCCAATTACATCAAAATATTCCTCCATGGCCTCAATCCACTTTTCTACAACTTCACCTAACTGTTCCCCTTCACCCTTGAAGGGACTAGGCTGCGAACTATGAAGAGTTTTACGAACATCCAGGTCGAGCTCTTCTTCATAGAGTTGGGGGTTAACATTTCTACCACGACGACCTCGATCCATGTTCCTATCAATACGAAAATTCTTGTTAAGTTTCTTTATTTATGATTCAATCTGATTTTTTTTATTCAACTGATTTTGGGGTTCTTTAAATAGGTCGGCTCCCCACATAATCATGGGGTAAAGATACTCATATAGAACACATTATCAAATAACAATTCATTCAGAATATCTCATTCATATCTTTAACACAATAATGGTCCATCAGACTGAATTTTTCCATCTGAACAGTCCTCCATGGGGATTTCAATTTTTTAGATTTTTAATTTATCAACCCTTAACTTGATCCACTGATCAAAAGTTAACAGTAGTAATCTGCCAGCATAATCCACTAATCTCATAGTGATTTGCTGAAGTCATTAACGTCATTCCAGTTATGAACATCATCAGAGGGACTCGTTCCATTCGTCCTCATTGTGGTTTCGCTCAGCTTATTACATTTCAACTAAATTTCAGGGATCATCATTTTTCAATCAGAATTCAAATCAACTCATCAGTTCTCAACCAGAATTTAAAAATCATATCAACCACATTCGAATTCATCATCTGGATAGCATTAATTCTTATAATTTTAAGTCTTAGATTTACTCGTATATACTGCCAGTAAAGAGCTACAGTTATACCCTCGGTATATACAGGTAGTCATGGTTCTTGGAACTTTAAGGTAAATACCATCATGTCTAGGCCTCAAGCAAGTCAGGGATTCCGTACAATTGCGGTACTTCCATCTGAAGACCCAATTACCAATTTACGAATTTCAGTTTAAATATCAAATTGTATGAATTTTATCACACAATTACATCCTTTTAGTGCTTCTTGATATATTTTTGACATATTTGGCTTCTCGATTGATCCTCATTAGCCAAATGGCTCTGATACCAACTGTAAGATCCGTGTCCCCACCGCGCAACAAATTCAGGGGTGCTAGCAGCGGAAGTAGCACTTCTTGCGTGGGGCAGGGTCCCACACTCGGAGCTTTGCCCACGGATATCCGGACAAGAGACTAATCTATCGGTTTTTCCAAAACGGAACCCGGAAAAACTTCCTTTGCCTGGAAAGCACGGGTGATTCCACCATGATAACTTTTCCCTAACGTAGTCAAAAGCCTTAACTAACTGAGCTCATCTAACCGAACCCATAAGTCCCATAGTCAGATCAGGAAAAAAGACTGTACTTGGATCATAGAGACCAACGCTTTTTTCCTCATTGAGAGGCACAGCCGTTGATTCTTTTCCATAAAACAATTTTTGTCCGAAATTTACTTCATCTATCGAACTAAACAGATATTGAGTCTCGATTTACGGATCCATCAGTCCAGCCTAACCCCATCCAGTCCCATGGGTTAGCCAACCGCCCAACCACTGTAGTGATGGGATCCAATTAGGAATTTGGTTAGGTTTTGT
Source organism: Cibotium barometz (assembly GCF_041138505.1). Lineage (NCBI taxonomy): Eukaryota > Viridiplantae > Streptophyta > Polypodiopsida > Cyatheales > Cibotiaceae > Cibotium > Cibotium barometz. The sequence goes on from NC_141051.1 coordinate 52,977,996, forward strand.
CCCGGGTACAAGGGAAAAGAGTTCCCAGGCCCCCTAGCCGGATGTTCATCATGCAAACATAAAACTAGTCACACCACTTACACACCCAATATGAAATTGTCTTTTTTCTCAGCATCAGCTATCTTTAAAACAATCCTTTAATAAAACCATTGTGTCACTGATCACAATCCTCAAAATCTCTGGTTGAATCCTTATTTCCAATCATTCCTTCATCGGTGTACTTATGGCATCATTGGCAACCAGAATGCTCACCACCTGTTCACTCAGGGGCCTTTTCGATAGTTCCTAGCTCATAGTAGTAACCAGCAATATATTCTCATAACAAAATGAATCTCCGTGGAAGATCAGCAAGATCAACCAACAGATCCATATAAAAGAGTCATGGACTCATCCCTTGAGGACCAGCAAGGTCAATCAACCAGATCCATACCCGAATTCAAAAAACAACTCTTACTCCTTGATCCAATATCTTCCCCGACACACGTGTGGGTATCTTTGGCGACCCAGAGCCCGAGCACCGTATGGTGAGCACCCTCCAGGATCCTTCGCAGGTCACCTAGCGCTTCACTCATAGGCCGCTTCCTTGGTCCCTCATCTACTATACCAGAAGCTCACCATTTTAATCAAACCGAGGCTGGTCAAGACCTCGGCCGACCTTGCTACGCAACACATCCTCCGTTGACTCTCCATCAGCAGTTGCAACTTTATCAGTTAGGTCTCCACACGACCTTAATCACAAGACGGTCAATATGCCTCCCCAGCATTCTTGACATAAAACAATCATTTACAAACAGGTCACAAATACAGTTTCTATAATGAACTCTCGTCTTTCCACATTATCCCTCATCAGTCCACATTACTTATTCCACATTCCATTCATATGTATACTCATTCTTCTCATCCAATCACATCATTTTACATCTCATCACATCAGATTCATTCACATCACATATCATTTATTCACATCCCAATTCACATGTCATCACATCTCATCCATTCACTCATATCGACGTCACATCATTTCACATACACATTCGCATTCATTATTCCACATACACATCCACATTCGTACATCCACATCCATACATCCACTTCCACATCTGCATTCATACATACACATCCATATCCACGTCCATACATCCACATCTACATTTATACATCCACATCCACATCCACATCCACATCGATACATCCATTTCCACATCCACATCCACATCCACATCCACATTCATACATCCATTTGCACATCCTCATTCATACATCCATATCCACATCCACATTCATACATCCACATCCACATCTACATTCATACATTCACACATCCATTTTCACATCCACATTCATACATCTGCACCCACATCCACATCATTCATTCATCCATCTACATCAATCCACATCATTCACACATCAAAACACATCATCCACTCATCCATCTACATCAATCCACATCATTCACACATCAAACCACATCATTCACACATTAACCACATCATCCATTCATCCATCTACATCAATCCACATCATTCACACATCAAAAAACCACATCATCCATTCATCCATCTACATCAATCCACATCATTCACACATCAAACCACATCATTCACACATCATTCACACATCATTCACATCATCCATTCATCCATCTACATCAATCCACATCATTCACACATCAGACCACATCATCCATTCATCTATCTACATCAATCCACATCATTCACACATCAAACCACATCATCCACTCTTATCCGATTCACATGCCATCACTCATTCACATCCCTTATCCTTCATTCATATCACGATTCACATGACATCACATTCCTTCACATCCTATACCATTCATTCACATCCTAATTCACAGGACATTACATCCATTCATCCATTTTCATTTATCTGATTCATATCACTTCCATCCATCCATTTACATCTATCTGATTTCTATCACATCACATCACATCTATTTATAGAATGTAAGAGAACTCTAATTTTTTTGATATAAAGATTCTTTACGCATCTAATTAGGCATAAAGACAACTTTAGTAGGAATAACACTTTTATAAAAATCCCTTTTTGCATCATTTAGGCATAAATTCAATTTTTAAGGAAAAGAACACTATCGAATTAAAGAAAAACCTTTTATGCATTTTACGATGCATAAATTCCATTTTAATGAATATAACACTTTCAAAATAAAAATAAATCTTTTATGCATCTATCTTTGCATAAATTCATTTTCAATGAAAATAATACTTTCAAAATAAAAATAAATCTTTCATGCATCTTTCTATGCATAAAATCAAAATTCATAAAAATAACTCTTTTGGATCAAAAATGAAATTCTTTATGCATCTATTTATGCATAAAATCAAACTTGATGAAAATACCTCTTTTGAATTAAAAATAAAATTCTTTATGCATCTATTTATGCATAAATCCAATTTAGTAGGAATTACACTTTTAGAATAAAAGAATTTCTCTTATGCATCCAATTTATGAAAAAAATCAAAATTGATGAAAATAACTCTTTTTAATTAAAAATAAAATTCTTTATACATCTATTTATGCATAAAATCAAAATTGATGAGAATAACACTTTTGGATTAAAATAAATTCTTTATGCATCTTTCCATGCATAAATCCAATTTAGTAGGAATTATAATTTTAGAATAAAAGAATTTCTCTTATGCATCTAATTTATGCATAAAATCAAAATTGATGAAAATAACTCTTTGGAATTAAAAATAAATTCTTTATGCATCTATTTATGCATAAAATCAAAATTGATGAAAATAACTCTTTTGAATTAAAAATAAAATTCTTTATGCATCTATTTATGCATAAAATCAAAATTGATGAAAATAACTCTTTTGAATTAAAAAAGTAAAATTTTTATGTATCTATTTATGCATAAATCCAGTTTAGTAGGAATTACACTTTTAGAATAAAAGAATTTCTCATGCATATAATTTATGCATAAAATCCATTTATGATAAAAATCACACTTTTATTATAAAAAATCTTTTATGCATATGTTTATGCATACAAATCATTTATGATGAAAATCACCCTTTGAATATAAAAGAATTTCTTTTATGCATCCATATATGCATAAAAATCATTTATGATAAAATTAATTAAAATTTCACCAAGAGTATTTAAATCATTCTAATGTAAACATTTTCTACTTATTTTAAGAGAAACATTATGAAAAACTTGATTTTATCCATTAATCATTCATCTAGGATAAAGAATGGTTGGACTTACTAAAGAAGAGAAGGGAATGCCTTTTTTCAATGAGGCATAACATCATAATCATTTTAGAAAAGACAAAAATCATAAAAACAATAATATGAAATAGAAAAGAGAAGAATCTCCAACTTACAAGGAGAATTTGAGAGCTTTCCTTTGGCTTGATGGTTTGAGGGATCTACTCTTGTTTGAAACAAGAGTGGCCACCAATCTTTAGAAGAGGGAAAGTCAAAAACTAATGAATTATGAGTAAATTCACAGTTTTTGGCTCTTGGGAGAAGCAGGGTAACAATGCAAAAACACTATTAAGCTTCAACAAAGGGAAAGGCTTCTATTTATAGGAAAAAACAAGCCTCTAACCAAGCAAACTGATTCTAGAATTTTTGAGATCAGTTTGGTCAATTTTTGACCATTTTTAGGTCAGTTTAGCTCACTTTTTGAATCTAGTTGAAACAGGAGAGAGGAGAGATAAAATTATCTCATTATTTGGGAGTTTAAAACTCTCCCACACATGTGAAATAGGTTCCTCGTTCATGAGGGAAATTCCCCCATACTGAGGTGTCAAAAATGCATCATTTCTTCTAAATATCTCTCTTTTTTAACTATTAACCTTGTCCTTAGTCAACTCTTCATCTTATGTGAGTATTTACTCATTTTTGGGGGGATTTTCTTTATTTCTTCCATTTATCTCCTCCACACATTTGGATGAATCTGATTGGCCCCTCAAAACCTTAATTTAAATATTTCAGAAAATCTTGACTCCTTGGATAAGGCCTTTTGAACAGATTACAATTTATTTCGAATGCACCTTCTGAAAATCTTTTTGAACTTCTGTTTCGGGGAAACTTATTTAAATAAGATGAGATATTTTTCCATCCAAAAATATTTAAAATATGAATAATCTCTCTCTAGAAGATTTTCTCTCTCTAGGCAAAAACAGGCATAAACAAGATCTTTTATATTTTTGAAGAGGGATTTGACTACAGGGGAAGATACTGGACATCCTGAGAGGCTAGGGAGGAATCTTACATTCTACCCCACTTAAAAAATGCTAGATGTCCTCATCTCGTAGGTGGAGTATGATCTCTTTCATCTTCTTCTTCTTCAATCACTTCCAGCGTTACTTCCTTGGAAGTGGACGGCTGATTTGGGAACAACTCTCTTTGACTTTCCCTATTCTGAGGTGGAGGTCTTGGATTACTTTGGATTGAAACTGCAGGTTGGATAGAGGGTCTACCTCTGAGATTTCCCTGATTTTGGAGGTTTAGAACCCTGATTACTCTAGAAGGAAGGGGATGGAGTCTGGAATCTTGATCCGTGATTTCCTTGCCCTGAAAACCTTGATCCAAAAGGAGTTGGGCAATCCATACTGCGATGTCCATTGACAGTTATAGCATTTCATTCTTTTGTTCAAGGGTGGAACTTTTGAAGTTGAAATCCAGGGGATTGAGTTTCGGGAAAAGGACATTTCTTCCATTGTGGAACTTCCCATATCCTGGGTTTGACCCTGATATCTCTTAGGCGGAGGAAGGTTGGAATCACCTTCTAGGAATAAAAACCATTTGAAAGGTGATGGTGCTGGCTTTGGTGGGACTTTGACATCAAAGGCTTTGGCGAAATCCTTCGCCATTCTTACTGCTTCGGCCATTGAGATAGGTTTGGCATTCTTGACTAAAGTATCCAATGGCTCGTTCATTCCCCAAATGAACCTGGCCATCAGCTACTCTTCATCCAATTGAGGGGAATATTTAAGGAGAAGGGCAAAAGCCTGATGGTACTCTTCAATTGTCCACCGGCTTTCCTGCTTTAGTTCCAAGAACTCATTCATCTCAGTTTCAAGAAAGCCTGGGGGACAAAACCTCTTTCTGAGGTAAGCCTTGAGATCGGTCCAGGTTTGGGTATTTCGGTCGAGACGGTTTGTCTCGCAGTGATTCCTCCACGCAACCCTACCCGTTTCCACAATCTTTAACCTGGCGAGAGCCATCTTGCTTCTCTCATTGTAGCCAATTACATCAAAATATTCCTCCATGGCCTCAATCCACTTTTCTACAACTTCACCTAACTGTTCCCCTTCACCCTTGAAGGGACTAGGCTACGAACTATGAAGAGTTTTACGAACATCCAGGTCGAGCTCTTCTTCATAGAGTTGGGGGTTAACATTTCTACCACGACGACCTCGATCCATGTTCCTATCAATACGAAAATTCTTGTTAAGTTTCTTTATTTATGATTCAATCCGATTTTTTTTATTCAACTGATTTTGGGGTTCTTTAAATAGGTCGGCTCCCCACATAATCATGGGGTAAAGATACTCATATAGAACACATTATCAAATAACAATTCATTCAGAATATCTCATTCATATCTTTAACACAATAATGGTCAATCAGACTGAATTTTTCCATCTGAACAGTCCTCCATGGAGGGTGGCCACGGAGCGAGCCCATTGCAGCGAGCCAATTTGCAAATTATTTTCAAATCAATACGAGATACGAGCAGTTTCTTGTCATGTATCCATTGAAAGTGAGCAAGAATGACACATGACATACCAAAAAAAAAGCAGGCTTACTACATGACATGCCATACCACCTTCAAGACATACCACCTTCAAGACAATGTATTCAAGACACAAAATAAAAGCAGGCTTCCTACATCCACCAAAAATGCTACATCCAAACTGTCTTTAAATAAAAGTTCAAATATCACGCTACATCCACCAAAAATGCTAATATATAAACTGTCTTTAAATGTCTTTAAAAAAAAGTTTAAATATCACGCTACATCCACCAAAAATGCTAATATCCAAAATGTCTTCTGTCTTGACAAAAAATGCTAAGATCCAAAATGTCTTTAGTCTTCTTCAAACTGCAAAAAAGTAAGAAATTAATGAACATTGCATTTATAGAGGATTATGGGGTATTAACAGTGCCTTGTCTTATTAATTTGGGAATTACCTTTGTAGAATATGGCTCCAATAGCTTATTATATATGCGATGGTCCTTTTCAAAGATAATAACATTACGTTCCATGACCGCTGCAATAAGTCCAAGAGTTCCAGTCCCAGCAAACAAGTCAACAATAGTATCCCCTGTCTTTGAAAAGAGAGATACTATGTACTTGCATAGCCTCTGCCCTCTTTGGCAACCACCTCTCCAAGGCTTTCCCTTTCGTTTTACCATATCCTCTTCAGGAACACTACATAAACACAGAGATGAGAGACCCAAAAACCTAAACCCTAAATACATAGACATTGTTTTTAATCACAGATCCAGAGTCGATCCCTTACATATCTTGAATGAGGTCTTGTTCCAGATCTAATTCACTCCCAAGATTTTGCTCTTCCACCTTATCTCCATACATCCGTAAATACTGCCTTGGTGTACTTGAGCGTACAAAAACAGATAGAATAAGACATGCAACCTGTAATGAAATCCATTCAAATAGTAGTGAATTCCTTAGGCTATAAGTTGAAATAGACATAGACATAAGAATTTTTGTAGAAGAGAAGTGTGCAGCTACCTTTGTTACAAGTTGTCCCATCTTCTTTCCCACTGGTGGAGTGCATTTGACCACTTGTCGATGAAAGACCACAAATCCTCTAGATGTTGCCTCATGCTCTATCTTCACTCCTTCTTCCATTGTATAAAGGCATGTTATGAAGCCATGATCATTAAGACAAAAGTCTACAAATTGAAAAGTTGCCTCATATAGACTTTTGCTAACCACATTCCAAGGTGGCACTCTGTGTCCCAAACAACCCTCAACAACGAGGTTTGAGGGGAAGTCTACAAACACCATCTCCACACAATAGTCAGTCCTTTTCCCATGGACTTTTCCTTTATTACAAAGCACATTCATGGCTTCCAAAACATGTTTGAATAGAGGGGATGGCCCTTCTATGTTCTTACAGTCCCTTGCAAGGTCCTCGATGGAGGTATTGAATGCATATACCATGCCTGCGAACTCCCACAATGCAAGAAGAAACACAGAAGAAGATTGATTGGTAAGAGAAAAATATTTATCACCCCAATAAACATACACTACTGTTAACGGCATGATATCACCTTTCAAAGGTGCTGGTTGGATCATAGACGAGGCTACATGTACATTGCCCGAAGTACTTGTTGTTTGATGTACTTCTCTTTGTCTCCTATTTGCATCCAATGCTTGACTCACTATATCCCTCCCTAGGTTAACTGGTAGAGGGTGCATTCTAGATGTAGAGGCTATAGATGTGGCATGAGAGCTCGTAGAGCAGCCACGTACTGCAGTCAATGGTATACTCTGCACAAAGACAACTTATGGTTATAAATTACCTCATCAAAAAACTTTATCATCGTGCAAAAATCAGAGACAACTTATGGTTACCTCATCAGAACCCTCCACTATGGTCATCTTAGCCAATATAGCTAAGTGTTGATCATGTAATTGAATTTCTTCATCTGGCACAACAAACCTCTCCATGTCTAGCCACCAGGGGCATCTTGTCTTTTCAACACTTGATAGAGGCTAACCATGCATTTCAAAAATAGAAACGTTTTATCATCATACATACATTTTATCATCATGACCATGATTACAGAAAACACTTACTCTCCCAAGGTGCAGATCCGCATATATATATCGTGGAGTATCCTCGCAAATCCATAACAACACAAGAGGTGGTATGGCCTGTACTACACCACTATCCACCTCTTTCAGCAGCCATCTAAATTCCAAATGGAAAGGAAAACTAAAGTCAATAGGCTATATAAGAAGCATAAGGAGAAGAAATAAAATTGACCAAGTTTTTTTTTTACCTATAAACAACTCGATGTGTTGCAGAGCGTAGCCCTTTTTGTGTGTCAATATCATTGCTAAATTTTATATCCCCCTGATGAACTCTGAAAGCTTTTTTGAAATACTTTCGTCGATGAAAGACGACATAGTTTATAAAGGAATTAATGGAAGGTAAGGAGATTCTATCACAATTTTCAATCTCCTCCAGAAGCTTGGAGCCATAAGAACTTATTTGTAGCCAGAACACAAATGAATGTAGCCACTCTCTAGCTTTTGCTTTGTCTTTAGGCAAGTACTCTATCTCTCGAATGCTAGCTTGTGAATTATCCAACATTCGAACTAAGAATGCCTTATCTTCATCCCTAACTTGTGCAGCCCCAATCATGTTCAGTTTCTCTTCTGTCGCAATATGGGTCCCTGCTGCATGCCAAGGAAGTGACAAAACAGCACGCCAAAAGTATTCTCCGTTGGCAGGGTCTGCTATGCGGGCAAACTTTCCCACCCTATTCTTATACAGAATTTCTACCTCTCTTATCACCTTAGCCCTTCCGTCTACATCCATGCCCTTAGCCTTGACCTCGATTTTCATCTCCATATCGTCCTACAGAGTCCATTTAATTACAAAATTACTCTTGCATACATTAAACATATTTTGCATAATTAAGTAGATCTTGCATACCTTTAATATCTTGCATACCTTAAACACAAGCCATGCCAATATATTTATTGGAACAGAAAACCAGCTTTTTTTGCCACGAGTGGGGCACTTTTTCATTTCATTCTCCATCCAAGCCTTGTCCTCATCATCGAGCTCTGCAAGGAGGGTAGTCTTATCGGACTCACCAATTCTCCTTATTTGGAAGAGCCTATCCCCAAAAGTTGTTGGTACAAAGGCATAGTCATGCATCCTAGTACAACCAATGCAGAGTTGAAGCAACATCATGCAATCAATGCCAAGAGCAAAAAAGAGAAAAATAATAAAACATATACTTATTCAATCTGGAAAGAGAAAACATCAGCTCTCCAACGTCAGCCTTCTCGAATTGTAGAAAGTCACAGGCCACCAGACAATGCTTAGAGATGTCATTTGGAAATTCTGAGTAAAAGGAAAGAAGATGGGAAGGTTATATTAGATGCATACATAAAATTGTATAAATAGATAAAAACATTTCAAATCACCCTCACCTTGAGCAATCAAATCCATCCAAGATTTATAGCGGTTGTTTCCATCCAGTACATGTATCATTTTACCCTGGATGAACGGTCCCCATTCTGGCATATTTCTGAGAGACTCTTCAAAAGTTCCATTCACATCCCTCCATGTTGAACTCCATGACAATGTTGTTTCTTCAGTCAGAGGAGTCTCCTCTCCATCCAAATCAAACATGGACACCGTGAACGCCCCCTTGCTTTCAAGATACCCACCAAGGTTCTTGAATGCTCGACCAAGGTTCTTATCAGTACTGGGGCATAGTCTCCTTATGGCCTCTGTTGGAAGAAGCCTACACAAGGGGATCTTGGGGGGGGGGGTGCTGAATCTAACTCTAATTCGATCGATGAATGCAGTTGGAGTAGAGGTTTTAAGGATCTTTCCGAAAATTTCTGCTTTGATGCTCTCTGTTTTTCTTGTCTCAGTTGTCAATGTGTCTCCACCTTCTTCTTCTTCATTATCATCCTCTCTATCATTCCCATCTTCTTGTCTATCATCACCCTCTCTCTCATCCTCCTGTCTATCATCCTCCTGTCTCTCTCTATCATCATGCTCTCTCTCATCCTCCTCTCTATCATCCTCTCTATCATCTTCTCTGTCATCATCCTCTCTCTCATCCTCCTGTCTATCTTCCTCTCTATCATCATCCTCTCTCTCATCCTCTTGTCTCTCATCCTCTCTATCATTCTGTCTCTCATCCTCTTCTTGTCTGTCATCCCTGTCTCTCTCATTCTCATTCTCCATCAACACTTGGCCTTGACTCTGAACTTCCTCATCAAACAATCCTCGAGACACCCTGTCGGTTGTTCTTCTTGCCTGTAATTTTTTGGAGCGTTTAGTAGGAGGTAGTAAGGAATCCATACCAGCAAAACAACAATCTTTTTGAGAACAAGAAGATCTAGTCACATAACGTTGGGAGTTGGTGTCCATTTTCAAAGATATAACTCTTCTCACAAAAAGTAAAGTAAACTACACGAATTATTCTAGGTAGTATAATCATGGGTTGGCATGGGTTAGCATGGGTAGTATAATCATGGGTTGGCATGGATTATTTAAGGTTGTATAATCATGGGTTGGCAGGGTTGGCGCAAAATATACGGATTATTCAAGGTTGAAAATAATCTCGGGTTGGCACAAAGTATACGGATTATTCAAGGCTGTAAATTCCTAATCATTAATAACAAAGTGCTCGAAAAATCCTTTTCCCAAAAAGGATTTCATTCCTCTGCAACGGCTGGAAGGAAAGGTACACTCGTGCATTTTCTACGACTATCCTCTGCAGCTATCGTCTTCTACAACTATCTTCTACTCTATTCTCTGCAGCTGTCGTCTACAACTATCCTCTTCCACAATTATCACCTGCAAATATCCTCTTCTACTCTATGCGTGTTTGCAAGCATGTAAGTCCCCCTCTCTCTATCTCTCTGTGCTTGCAATAATGTACTGCTATTGATTATTGATGGCATAGTCATGGCTCTGTAGTTTTAGCTCTACAGTGGCCATATTGAGGATCAAAACATGTCTATGTAGGGCCTCCAGGATCAACTGCGCTGAGCGCACTTGATCCTGGAAGCTCTACAATGACAAGGATGGCATAGTCATGGCTCTGCACATGCAAGTCTCGAGATAGCTTTGCAGTGGCTATGTTTAGCTCTCTGCTTGTAATAATGAACTGCTATTGATTACAATCTGGATTTTAATGGCCAATGTAAAAACTCATTCTCTACAATGACTATGATGGCATAGTCATGGCTCTGCAGATGAATTCTCGAGATAGCTCTGTAGTGGCCATGTTTAGCTCTACAGTGGCCATATTGAGGATCAAAACATGTCTATGTAGGGCCTCAAGGATCAAGTGCGCTGAGCGCACTTTATCCTGGAAGCTCTACAATGACTATGATGGCATAGTCATGGCTCTGCACATGCAAGTCTCGAGATAGCTTTGCAGTGGCCATGTTTAGCTCTACAGTGGCCATATTGAGGTGTAAATTTTCTGCTGGATAAGACATGTTTATGTAGGTCCATGTTGACATGTTTATGTAGGTCCATGTTTATGTAGGTCTGTCTATGTAAGGCCTCTAGGATCAAGTGCGCTGAGCGCACTTGATCCTTGAAGCTCTACAATGGCTCTGCAGATGAAACCTCCAGATAGCTTTGCAGTGGCCATGTTTAGCTCTACAGTAAGTAGCCATGTCTATGTAAGGTGAATTTTTTTACTGGATCAAGACATGTCTATGTAGGGCCTCCAGGATCAAGTGCGCTGAGCGCACATGATCCAGGAAGCTCTACAATAGCCATGTTAGCTCTGCAGATAAAGCATAAGCCAATGTTTAGCTCTACAGTGGCCATGTTGAGGTCTAAATTTTTTGATGGGCATGTTGAGCACTTATTTTTAATAAAAACATTGACATGTTTATTTTTAATAAACATGTGGATGCCTCCATAGATAGACAAGACATGCCTGTGTAGGGCCTCCAGGATCAAGTGCGCTGAGCGCACTTGATCCAGGAAGCTCTACAATAACCATGTTGAGGTCTAAATTTTTTGATGGGCATGTTGAGCCCTTATTTTTAATAAAAAGATAGACATCTTTTGCTAATGTGGATAGACAAGACATGCCTGTGTAGGGCCTCCAGGATCAAGTGCGCTGAGCGCACTTGATCCAGGAAGCTCTACAATAACCATTTTAGCTCTGCAGTGCAAGCATAGACAATGTTTAGCTCTACAATAACCATTTTAGCCAATGTTTAGCTCTACAGTGGCCAAGGGCTCAACATGCCCATCAAAAACATAGACATCTTTTGCTAATGTGGATGCCTCCATGGATAGACAAGACATGCCTGTGTAGGGCCTCCTAGATCAAGTGCGCTCAGCGCACTTGATCCTGGAGGCCCTACATAGATCAAAATACAAAATACAAGATCAAGACCATCTTGTGCAAGTAGACAAAATACAAAATACAAACGCAAGGAAAAGACGCACATTTAAAAAACGTAAAAGAACATACTCTCTTTCGGGCAGGTGATGCTCGGGCAGGTGATGCTCGGGCAGGTGATGCCCTTTGTCGTGAGGGTGAGAGTTGCAACATGAGCGCAGCAGACATCTTCATCTTCAACGTTGTTGTACTTCACAACGTTGTTGTACAGTCGTGTAAATATTTCTAAAAGTCGTGTAAATATTTCTAAAAAGGACTTCTTCTAAAAGTCGTGTAAATATTCGTGTGAATATATATTATTGTGCTTACTTGAACATTAAACCACTAAAAATTAAACCAGTGTAGTACAAGGAAAAATGTGCAAATTATACTTCAAAATCGTATTGGGAAAATTACAAAACAAAATCCTTCTGGGAAAATTGCAGTACAAAATTACAAAAACAAAATCCTGGAAGGGGAAAATTACAAAACAAAAACGTACTGGGCAAATTTAGTTTTAGTCCTACTGGGAAAATTACAGGGCAAAATCGACAAAATCCTACTAGAAAAATTGCAGGACAAAATTGTGGGGAAATTTATGCATCCCCACTGTCATCTTCTTCACTGTCATCTTCTTCACTGTCATCTTTCTCACACTGGGAGTCGGGGATGTTCTCTGCATCTGCATCATAGCCTGTGCCTGTGTCTGCCTCGGGCATTTCAATTGGCATTTCTTTATGTTCTGCTTCCTCTTCCTGCTCGGGCATTTCTTCAGGCATTTCTTCATATTCCTCCTCTTCCTCCTCCTGTATTTCCTCTTCCTCTTCTTCTTCCTCGAAAGGAAAATTGTACCAGTCCACCCGAGAATATTCTGTGGTGGAATCGCTATCTGCGATTCCATCATGGCAGCTCTCATACCATTCAGCGGTATCTGGCTCCTCTGGAGCCATTTCACTATTTTCACTATTTTCTTCTTCAGAGGTATCACCCTCTGAAAATGTTGAGAAAACTAGAGATAGTAATATATAAATAGAAAGACAGAGCAGCTCCATTGTATCTTAAGAGGAGGGTGGTCTGAGAGCAACTAATAAGAAGCAATGGCAAAACAGTGCATGAGAAATAACATATAAAGAGAAGAAGGAGTTTTACCACGAGTTGATTGATTGCAACTCGTGAGTAAATATACTAAAAATAGCTTTTCCTTTCATTAGACTTTCATTCCAAGGAAGCCTATGCCTTTTCTCACGTGTAATGTATATAGTATTGTTTTGAATATTATACTTTCTTTTTCTCACGTGTAATGTGTTTTGAATATTATTACTTTGTAATGTGTGCTCACATTATACTTTCTTTTGGAATGTATTCCTGAAATGTAGGGATTCTGAGTCAGATGTTCAGATTTTTCTACACAAAGTTGGAGGCCCTCTTTTTAGACTGTCATTTTCACATGGGAAATGTTTATTATCAGCCGAATTAATGAAAGAAAAACTAGGTGCAGAACATGAAATTTTTATTGAAGGTCTATTGCAAACTGATGATGGTTTTGAGAGCATAGGGACAATTCCCTTGTACCATGGGATTGGTGAACATGGGTATTATATCTTAGATAATACCCTGTCATCATTTTATGTTGCAAAAGTAGCCATTGCATCAACACCACTCCCTACCCCTGGGGATATTCCTTCTGGATCTGGCAGCAAGACCTCACCTATGTGAGTGATTTCAACTTTTGAAACATGGTAAAATATAGTGAGGTTATCTTTCTTGTTTCAATTGTTGACTTTGGATTGTTGATTTTTTTCCTAGTGACTTGGATGAAGAGGACATGGAAAAGGTGGTGCATGCAGATAATTTAATTGACATTGAGGAGGGTGATCCTGCATTTGACACTGCAGTATCTGCCTTCCAAATTGTTCGTACTTTGCCGCCCAATGACATATTCCATAATATTATAAATGAATGCACATTCAAAGGAAAAGTCAAGGAGCTCCCTAAGAAGTATGAAGAAAATTGCATTTATGAGCTTTTAGATGGGAAGGGCATGGAGGGTATGGAGCACAAATATGAAGGAAATGCATGGACAAAACCCCAGACACAAACAAGAACTAATAAATCTTTTATTTTGAGAAAGAGTTTTTGTGGGGGTACCTTCCAGTGTATGAATGAAAGATGCACTTATCGATTTCGAAACAAATCACCGAATAGGCTCCATTGGAATGGCCAATTATTGAAATCCCCAAATGAAGGATGTTTGGCTTTGGGAAGTTATGGAAACTTAGAGTGTTTCTTTTGTAAGCATGTTCCAATGTGCATAAAAACATGTTCAGTGTCTGCCTACTATTTTATGCCTAAAGATCACTCCCATAGTAGATTGTTCCTTCACTATGGGAAACATACACACACAATTGCTAGAGGCATGTGTCGAGCATCTATGCGAAACATTAAAGCCTTAGTAGCTCGTGTTGTTCAGATGGACCATAATGCGGGTCCACGAAAGGTACAAATGATTGTTGCCAGGGAGTTCGTTTTGAAGGCTTTCACTGACGATGATAAAGTGATTGGAGAGTTTATGTCAGAGAGGGAACTCCAGGAGATGTCTCAAGAGCTAATATCTTTAATAAATCTCAAAAAGTAAGTTCTTCTCTATTGAATATATATATATATATATATATATATATATATATGTAATTTCTTAACCAACTTGGTAAATGTAGGGTGAAGCAGATGGTAATGCAAAGTCGAAAGACAAGTCGAGCACTAGGTGATGGATTTGAGGCTATCCTAGAGTTAAAAAGAAAATGCCACTTTCAGTACTTTCACGGATCAAGGTTTCCCTTGCAAGCAACCAAAAGTGATGAGAGGTGCTATCTTTTCAAGATGTCCACAACTGGCCCTGGCTCTGGCGTTGATATTGTCAATAGAATGGATGCTGCGGGGGATCGAGACCTTCGACATTCATGGGTTTGTTTTGATCATGTACACCGAGTGGAGAATGATTGGCACACAATGGGTGCACATGTGTATGATCACACGTATGTTTTAATTTTTATTCTCTTTTCAAAATGAAATGACTGTTCGACTGAGTTGTTACAATACAATAATCTTCCAAATACTCTTCTTGCAGGATTGGAGAGCTACTCACAATTGCAACTTGTGAGTTTAGAGAGGAGGATGAGACAGCACAGATAATGTTTTGGGAAAATTTGAATGCAGTTATGATCGACCATACTGGGAAATCAGCAAACTTTTTTGGCTTCATGGCCGACGAAGCAGGTGCAAATTGGAATGCTATTAGGTCAGTATATAACAATGGAGATGAGATGGTAGGAAAGGAGAGATCTTGCCTTTTTCATTGGAAGGACAATCTTCGAGTGCATACACAAAAGTATATATATGCTCAACATATGGAAAAACACAATGAAATGTGTGAGAGGTGGAGGACTGCACCAACCAAAGAGGATGCTTTAGTGCTATTCCGTAAGATACGTGCATGGTGGGCAACAGGAAAGGCAGCAGACAGAAACATTCCCAAGCTAGATAGTTGGCTTAGTTGGTGGCACTATAGAGCAAGTCGTTGGGGTCATTTTATTATTAAGGTATGTTATGTATGTTTTTTTTTTCTATGAACTTAATTCAATAGCAGTAATTAAAAAACCTATTGGTTTGGGTTTTCAATGAACAGGATGGTGAGCCTATTGTAAATGCTCTGGTACCACGGACGAACCTCTCTGAAGCCAAGCATGCTAGTTGGCTAGCAGGAGAAGGATACAAACATAAAATTAGTTTGTACGATGCATGTGTTTCAGATCTCATCAATGCTTACTTCCAGTGTGCTCGTCAAATGGCTTTTATGGAAGGAAAATATATAGGTGGAGGGCCTGACCTAGAGATATTAATTGAGAGAGCTCTTTCCAGACAAACTTCAAGCCCTTCTCCAGCTGCTACTTCAAGGGCAATTGATGATGCAGTGATGGGCACTCCAATGTTTACAAACAGGATAAATTTCAAGGGTGAGAAAAAGACTATTCGAGCTAAACGTCCACTTCATGAGGTCCATGAGGGGAATGTAGGGAGCTCTAGCCACCGACCAGAGTTTGTTTATGTGACAGTGGATAAGCATGAAAAAGGGCAAGCATCAATAAATCCAGAAGAAGGTGACGTAGCACTTCAATCATTAGAGCAAGATATTCATCAGACAAAGTGGGCATTGCGCAGGATTCCGATCTTCAATAGAGTAGAATGTAACCATTGGGTAGGAGGAAAAAAATGTAGCAGAAAGCTACGAGGCGGAGAAGTGGCACCATGCTTTTGGAGTGATTGTCAATTATCTTCTTGGAGGAAAGAAAAGTACTGCTATTTCTGTAATAATGATGTTCGACACACTTGGAAGCCTACAAAGACAATCTTACATCCACCTGCAAGTGTTCCTAATGTTTGGCCAATAGCAACAGGTACACACTTGAAAGTCAGGGAAGCTCATGATTTAGTAAAAGCTGGATTTGAGATTGGTGTACAGATTCCAAATAGTTTGCTTCAAGAGAGTGAACAAAACAAGCAAAAAATTCTTGAGGAAGATAAGCAAAAATACCCCTATCGAAAAGGTATATCTAAAGCTGCATATGCACAGATCAGTGCTGCGTTAGATATGAATGTAGAAATTATGGGAGGACATGTTCATGCAGAAGGGCAGAAGGAAATATTTAAAGTGAGGGAAATCCAGAACAAAGAAGCCCTACCCATTGAAGTAACCATTCAGAACCACCCAATATGTTCGTGTGCAGAATTCAATGATAGGTTGGTCAAAAGAAAACCATATCTTGCCTGCAAACATATCTACTTTGTTTTCCTGATGATTCTTGGACAGGATGTGAACAATAATATGCATATCCATCAGCCAAAGATTCCTAATTATATTTTGAAAGAGATGCTCACAAGATCTCAGAGGAGCCACCCACAACAATTATAGGATATACTTATAATGTTTTGAGAATATTTTGAGAATATGAATTAAACTTTTTGTACTCTGTGCGCTATATAAATAACACACTTATATTGATTGATTTAATTAAGTTCAGTGTTGTGTCAATGTTTTCAGTCATTTAATAATTAAGTTCAGTGTTATGTCAATGTTTTCAGTCATTTAATAATTAAGTTCAGTGTTATGTCAATGTTTTCAGTCATTTAATAATTAAGTTCAGTGTTATGTCAATGTTTTAGAGAGCAGCACAAGCACAAATCTGCTCGCTTGAAGGGGATAATCTATTTTTGTATTCTGTGTGATTTTTGCTCTTATTTTTGTATTCTATGTGATTTTTTGCTCTCGGCTCGCTGCTCTGGGCTCGCTTTATTGACGCACTCCCATGGAGGGGGATTTCAATTTTTTAGATTTTTAATTTATCAACCCTTAACTTGATCCACTGATCAAAAGTTAACATTAGTAATCTGCCAGCATAATCCACTAATCTCATAGTGATTTGCTGAAGTCATTAACGTCATTCCAGTTATGAACATCATCAGAGGGACTCGTCCCATTCATCCTCATTGTGGTTTTGCTCAGCTTATTACATTTCAACCAAATTTCAGGGATCATCATTTCTCAATCAGAATTCAAATCAACTCATCAGTTCTCAACCAGAATTTAAAAATCATATCAACCACATTCGAATTCATCATCTGGATAGCATTAATTCTTATAATTTCAAGTCTTAGATTTACTCGTATATACTGCGAGTAAAGAGCTGCAGTTATACCCTCGGTATATACAGGTAGTCATGATGGTTCTTGGAACTTTAAGGTAAATACCATCATGTCTAGGCCTCAAGCAAGTCAGGGATTCCATACAATTGCGGTACTTCCATCTGAAGACCCAATTACCAATTTACGAATTTCAGTTTGAATATCAAATTGTATGAATTTTATCACACAATTACATCCTTTTAGTGCTTCTTGATAAATTTTTGACATATTTGGCTTCTCGGTTGATCCTCATTAGCCAAATGGCTCTGATACCAACTGTAAGATCCGTGTCCCCACCGCGCAACAAATTCAGGGGTGCTAGCAACGGAAGTAGCACTTCTTGTATGGGGCAGGGTCCCACACTTGGGGCCTTGCCCACGGATATCCGGACAAGAGACTAATCTATCGGTTTTTCCAAAACGGAACCCGAAAAAACTTCCTTTGCCCGGAAAGCACGGGTGATTCCACCATGATAACTTTTCCCTAACGTAGTCAAAAGCCTTAACTAACTGAGCTCATTTGACCAAACCCATAAGTCCCATAGTCAGATCAGGGAAAAAGACTGTACTTGGATCATAGAGACCAACACTTTTTTCCTCATTGAGAGGCACAGCCGTTGATTCTTTTCCATAGAACAATTTTTGTCCGAAATTTACTTCATCTATCGAACTAAACAGATATTGAGTCTCGATTTACGGATCCATCAGTTCAGCCTAACCCCATCCAGTCCCATGGGTTAGCCAACTACCCAACCACTGTAGTGATGGGATCCAACTAGGAATTTGGTTAGGTTTTGTCCCGGGTACAAGGGAAAAGAGTTCCCAGGCCCCCTAGCCGGATGTTCATCATGCAAACATAAAACTAGTCACACCACTTACACACCCAATATGAAATTGTCTTTTTTCTCAGCATCAGCTATCTTTAAAACAATCCTTTAATGAAACCATTGCGTCACTGATCACAATCCTCAAAATCTCTGGTTGAATCCTTATTTCCAATCATTCCTTCATCGGTGTACTTATGGCATCATTGGCAACCAGAATGCTCACCACCTGTTCACTCAGGGGCCTTATTGATAGTTCCTAGCTCATAGTAGTAACCGGCAATATATTCTCATAACAAAATGAAATCTCCGTGGAAGATCAGCAAGATCAACCAACAGATCCATATAAAAGAGTCATGGACTCATCCCTTGAGGACCAGCAAGGTCAATCAACCAGATCCATACCCGAATTCAAAAAACAACTCTTACTCCTTGATCCAATATCTTCCTCGACACACGTGTGGGTATCTTCGGCGACCCAGAGCCCGAGCACCGTATGGTGAGCACCCTCTAGGATCCTTTGCAGGTCACCTAGCGCTTCACTCATAGGCTGCTTCCTTGGTCCCTCATCTACTGTACCAGAAGCTCACCATTTTAATCAAACCGAGGCTGGTCAAGACCTCGGCCGACCTTGCTACGCAACACGTCCTCCGTTGACTCTCCATCAGCAGTTGCAACTTTATCAGTTAGGTCTCCACACGACCTTAATCACAAGACGGTCAATATGCCTCCCCAGCATTCTTGACATAAAACAATCATTTACAAATAGGTCACAAATACAGTTTCTATAATGAACTCTCATCTTTCCACATTATCCCTCATCAGTCCACATTACTTATTCCACATTCCATTCATATGTGTACTCATTCTTCTCATCCAATCACATCATTTTCCATCTCATCACATCAGATTCATTCACATCACATATCATTTATTCACATCCCAATTCACATGTCATCACATCTCATCCATTCACTCATATCGACGTCACATCATTTCACATACACATTCGCATTCATTATTCCACATACACATCCACATTCGTACATCCACATCCATACATCCACTTCCACATCTGCATTCATACATACACATCCATATCCACGTCCATACATCCACATCTACATTCATACATCCACATCCACATCCACATCCACATCCATACATCCAGTTCCACATCCACATCCATTTTCACATCCACATCCACATCCATACATCCATTTGCACATCCTCATTCATACATCCATATCCACATCCACATTCACATTCATACATCCACATTCATACATCCACATCCACATCTACATTCATACATCCACACATCCATTTTCACATCCACATTCATACATCTACACCCACATCCACATCATTCATTCATCCATCTACATCAATCCACATCATTCATGCATCAAACCACATCATCCACTCATCCATCTAGATCAATCCACATCATTCACACATCAAACCACATCATTCACACATTAACCACATCATCCATTCATCCATCTACATCAATCCACATCATTCACACATCAAACCACATCATCCATTCATCTATCCACATCAATCCACATCAAACCACATCATTCACACATCATTCACATCATCCATTCATCCATCTACATCAATCCACATCATTCACACATCAAACCACATCATCCATTTATCTATCTACATCAATCCACATCATTCACACATCAAACCACATCATCCACTCACATCCGATTCACATGCCGTCATTCATTCACATCCCTTATCCTTCATTCATATCACGATTCACATGACATCACATTCCTTCACATCCTATACCATTCATTCACATCCTAATTCACAGGACATCACATCCATTCATCCTTTTTCATTTATCTGATTCATATCACTTCCATCCATCCATTTACATCTATCTGATTCCTATCACATCACATCACATCTATTTATAGAATGTAAGAGAACTCTAATTTTTTTGATATAAAGATTCTTTACGCATCTAATTAGGCATAAAGACAACTTTAGTAGGAATAACACTTTTATAAAAATCCATTTTTGCATCATTTAGGCATAAATTCAATTTTTAAGGAAAAAAACACTATTGAATTAAAAATAAAACTTTTTTTGCATTTTACGATGCATAAATTCCATTTTAATGAGAATAACACTTTCAAAATAAAAATAAATCTTTTATGCATCTATCTTTGCATAAATTCAATTTCAATGAAAATAATACTTTCAAAATAAAAATAAATCTTTTATGCATCTTTCTATGCATAAAATCAAAATTGATGAAAATAACTCTTTTGGATTAAAAATAAAATTTTTTATGCATCTATTTATGCATAAAATCAAACTTGATGAAAATACCTCTTTTGAATTAAAAATAAAATTCTTTATGCATAAATCCAATTTAGTAGGAATTACACTTTTAGAATAAAAGAATTTCTCTTATGCATCCAATTTATGCAAAAAATCAAAATTGATGAAAATTACTCTTTTGAATTAAAAATTAAATTCTTTATGCATCTATTTATGCATAAAATCAAAATTGATGAGAATAACACTTTTGGATTAAAATAAATTCTTTATGCATCTTTCCATGCATAAATCCAATTTAGTAAGAATTAAAATTTTAGAATAAAAGAATTTCTCTTATGCATCTAATTTATGCATAAAATCAAAATTGATGAAAATAACTCTTTTGAATTAAAAATAAAATTCTTTATGCATCTATTTATGCATAAAATCAAAATTGATGAAAATAACTCTTTTGAATTAAAAATAAAATTCTTTATGCATCTATTTATGCATAAAATCAAAATTGATGAAAATAACTCTTTTGAATTAAAAAATTAAAATTTTTATGTATCTATTTATGCATAAATCTAGTTTAGTAGGAATTACACTTTTAGAATAAAAGAATTTCTCATGCATATAATTTATGCATAAAATCCATTTATGATAAAAATCACACTTTTAATATAAAAAATCTTTTATGCATATGTTTATGCATACAAATCATTTATGATGAAAATCACCCTTTGAATATAAAAGAATTTCTTTTATGCATCCATATATGCATAAAAATCATTTATGATAAAATTAATTAGAATTTCACCAAGAGTATTTAAATCATTCTAATGTAAACATTTTCTACTTATTTTAAGAGAAACATTATGAAAAACTTGATTTTATCCATTAATCATTCATCTAGGATAAAGAATGGTTGGATTTACTAAAGAAGAGAAGGGAATGCCTTTTTTCAATGAGGCATAACATCATAATCATTTTAGAGAAGACAAAAATCATAAAAACAATAATATGAAATAGAAAAGAGAAGAATCTCCAACTTACAAGGAGAATTTGAGAGATTTCCTTTGGCTTGATGGTTTGAGGGATCTACTCTTGTTTGAAACAAGAGTGGCCACCAATCTTTAGAAGAGGGAAAGTCAAAATCTAATGAATTATGAGTAAATTCACAGTTTTTGGCTCTTGGGAGAAGCAGGGTAACAGTGCAAAAACACTATTAAGCTTCAACAAAGGGGGAGGTTTCTATTTATAGGGAAAAATGAGCCTCTAACCAAGCAAACTGATTCTAGAATTTTTCAGATGAGTTTGGTCAATTTTTGACCATTTTTAGGTCAGTTTAGCTCACTTTTTGGATCTAGTTGAAACAGGAGAGAGGAGAGATAAAAATATCTCATTATTTGGGAGTTTAAAACTCTCCCACACATGTGAAATAGGCGCCTCCTTCATGAGGGAAATTCTCCCATACTGAGGTGTCAAAAATGCATCATTTCTTCTAAATATCTCTCTTTTTTAACTATTAACCTTGTCCTTAGTCAACTCTTCATCTTATGTGAGTATTTACTCATTTTTGGGGGGATTTTCTTTATTTCTTCTATTTATCTCCTCCACACATTTGGATGAATCTGATTGGCTCCTCAAATTCTTAATTTAAAATTTTCGAAAAATCTTGACCCCCAGGATAAGGCCTTTTGAACAAATTACAATTTATTTCGATTGCACCTTATGAAAATCTTTTTGAACTTCTATTTTGAGGGAACTGATTTAAATAAGATGAGATATTTTTCCATCCAAAAATATTTAAAATATGAATAACCTCTCTCTAGAAGATTTTCTCTCTCTAGGCGAAAATAGGCATAAACAAGATCTTTTATATTTCTAAAGAGGGATTTGACTACAGGGGAAGATACTGGACGTCCTGAGAGGCTGGGGAGGAATCTTACAACCCACATCATTCCACACATCACCCCACATTATTTCCTCACCTCAATCCAACTTCCACTAACAAGGTGGTCTCTTTTCACTTTGAGCAAATCAGTTTTGATTATCAAATTTCCTTGATCTAGTTATCAGAATCTTTGTTCCACATCAACTAGGTTAAAGTATAGTTACTTTAGTTTTTATATTGATAGAACTTTCTAAGTCTTGGTTATTATTTGGCTCAGTTAAACGTAGCTTTTTTTTCCCGATTTAATTTAGTTAAATTTCGTTCTCTTTTGGACCCTCGGTTCTTTCAAGAATTCCAGATTCCTTTCCCAAGGAATCTAGGAATAAGTCAGTCATTTACATTCATCTAACTAAGCGTGTTTTTGGTCTTTTTTTGGGAAATCCTTTTCCCGTTCAGAATGTACTTAAGATTCCATTTCTCTTATACTTCATTATTCCAAAAGTTAAAGATGGTCATGATTCCTCTTTCTGATTAAAATTTATCCATGTTTTCTCGATGCATTCCTATAAATATTTGCACATTCTCTTCTCAGTTTTCTTAAAATAAAATATCATGAAATCTCTCTTTTAGCATAAAATACTTATGCACGCCTACTAATTCATTTTATCTAAATGAATTATATTCATAATCATTTTCATAATTCTTATAAATTAAATGAATCTAGAGAATTTGTGCATAACCTTCTTTATTTTTCTAGTAAATGAATAATGCTCAAAACTCCACTTTTAGCATAAAATTTATTATGCATAATTTTATTTCCTAATGATAAAAATTCTGCCATAGTTTCCCTACATTTTCTATGAAATGAGAATGCTTAAATTTCCACTTTTAGCATAGAAATTATTATGCATAAAATTCATTTTATAATGATAAAAATTCTACCATAGTTTTCTTGCATTTTTTATGAAATGATAATACTCAAAGTTCCTCTTTTAGAATAAAGTTTAATTTATGAATAAACCTTCATTTTCTAATGATAAAATTTTACCATAACTTCCCCACATTTTCTATGAATTGAGAATGTTCAAAATTACACTTTTAACATAAAAATTAGTTTATGCATAAACCTAAGCAAAAAAATAAACATTAATTCATCATAAATCAAGAAAAGCATGGTTTTAAGAGCAAACCCATAAAATAAAAAGCTTCCCAAGCATGAGGGAGGTTAGGAAGAAGATTAATATAAAAAAGAGAGCATAAACATCATTGTTTAGGCTTACCCTTGATTATTTACCTTGCAAAAGTTGTGTAGCCCTCAAGGAAGAGGCTTGGCCACCAGGGGAAAAGGGTAATCTTCAAGAGAAGAAGAGGTTTAGTGAAGCACCAAAGCTTCACAATGGAGGGCCAATGAAGAGGGAAGAGGACAATACACTAAATTGAAAATTACACTAGTATGTTAATACATTAAGATGAAAATACAAAGGAACAGGGGTCTATTTATAGGTGAGGGAGGCCACCAACCAAGTCCAACTAGAATCTAGAGGCATCCAGCTTCAGTTTGACCCAATTTGGATAATTTTTGGCCCGGTTAGGCCCACTTTTCTGATCTAGTTTGAAAGAGGTGAGAGGAGAGATGAAATATCTCATTTTTTTGATTCAAAAATTGGGGTAATGATGGTGATTCTAGGAGCCTCCTTCATGAGCTCCACTCACCCTCCTAACGTGTCAAATTTTCCATTTTTTTACTATGAAGTGCCAATAGTCAACTCTTCATCTTATGTGAGAATTTACACATTTTTCTTGCATTTTTCTTATTCAAACACTTGGATTAATCCTATAGGACCTTTAGAAGACTCTTTGGACCTTAATCCATAATTTTTAGAAAATAGGTACCCTTAGGCTAAGGTGTCCAGTGCACATTTCAATTAATTTCTAGTGCACATTAGAAAACTCTTTTTAAACTTTTGTTTCAGGGGATCTCGTCCTATTTATTGGAATAAAATACTTATCCAAAAATATTTTAGAACTGTATTATCTCTCTCTAGACTAAAAACAAGGAAAAACAAGATCGTTTTCCATTCTAAGGGGGGGGAGGGGGGATGATTACTAAAGGGAAGGTTCTTACATCTTTACATCATCAAAGTTGGAGAGAGGAATCTTACATCCTACCCCACTTAAAAAACGCAAGATGTCCTCATCTTAGCTAGAGGATAATCTCTTACATCTCTTTCTTCTTCTATTACTTCCAGCGTTACTGCCTTGCAAGTAGGATAATCTCTTACATCTCTTTCTTCTTCTATTACTTCCAGCGTTACTGCCTTGCAAGTAGATGGCTGGTTTGGGAATTTCTCTCTTTGACTTCCCCAATTCTCAGACTGAGGTCTTGCATTACTTTGCATCAAAGCTGAGGGTTGGTAGGGAGTTTACCTCTAGGGTTTCCTTGATTTTGACGGGAGAGACCTTTATTACTCTGGAAGGAAGGAGCTGGAATCTGGGATCTTGCTCCTTGACTTCCTTGTCCTAAAAACCTTGATCCAAAAGGAGTTGGGCATTCCATGCTACGATGATCGTATCCTTGGTAGTAGTTAAAGCATTTAATTCCCTTGTTCAAGGGTGGGAACTTCTGAGGTTAAGTTCCAGAGGATTGTGTTCCGAGGGAAAAGGCCTTTCTTCCATTCGCAAACCCTCTCATGTTAGATATAAGGTGTGTGTGTGTAGAAAACCCTCTCATGTTAGAATGTATCCTGGGTTTTTGACTTGTTGTATCTTAGGAGGCAAAAAGTTAGAATCACTTTTCGAGGTTAGGAATCTTTTGAAAGACGAGAGTGTTGTCTTTGGCGGGACCTTGATAACAAAGGCCTTCGCGAAATCCTTCGCCATCCGCACTGCTTCAACCATAGAGTGTGGCTTAGCATTTTTCACCACGGTATCCAAGGGTTTGTTCATTCCCAGAATGAACCTGGCCATTAGCTATTCTTCATCCAGTGGTGTGGCGAGTATTTGAGGAGGAGAGTGAATGCTTGGTGATATTCCTCCATAGTTCGGCTCCCCTGGGTTAGCTCCAAGAACTCGTTCATCTTTGTTTCCAAGAAGCCTGGAAGATAAAATCTTTTTCTGAGGTATGCTTTAAGATCATCCCACGTTTGGGTGTTCCAATCCAAGCGGTTTGTCTCGCAATGGTTCCTCCACGCTACTCTGGCTCTCTCTACGATCTTCAGCCTGCTAGTAGCAAGAGCCACCTTACGTTTTTTGTTATAACCTGTGACATCAAAGTACTCCTCCATAGCCTCGATCCCCTTCTCTACTGTTTCTCCCAAGTTCTCCCCTTCACCTTTGAAAGGTCCAGGTTGAGATCTATGATGAAGAGCTTTGCAAACATATGGGTCAAAGCTCTTCCTCATTGAATTAGGGGCTAACATTTCTACCACGATGACCTCAATCCATGATCCTATCAATACAAAAATTCTTTGTCAAGTCTCTTTTTCTAACTTAACAAAATGCTTAAGTGAAAAGACTGCTTTATTTATAATTTAAATCCAAAAGCAGTTAAACTTTAGATCCAACTGATTCTGGGGCTCCTTAAAGTTTGGTTAACCCTCTCAGAATCCTGGGATAATGACCCCTTCTAGAAGAAGAAACATACATAACTCATTATCAGAAAATAGATCATTTATATCCTTAACACAGTAATGGTCCATCAGACCAGTAAGTTCTAATTAACATCTGAACATTCCCCCCAACGAGAATTTCAATTATACAAATTCTCAATTTGTCATTCCATAATTGGGTCCACTAGGCCAAGGGTCAAGCTGCAAACATAATCTGTCAGCACGATCCACTACTCCCATAGTGATCTGCTGAAAGTCTTGATCGTCTTCCAAGTTACTAACGTCATCGCTAGAATTCTCTCTATTCATCATCATCCTGACTTATTTCAACTCATCTTTCAACCAGAATGCCAAAAAAATCATCATCCTTCAATCAGAATCCAAATCAATTCATCAATTTTCAACCTGAATTCTAAAATCATATCAACCAGCATTTGAAAAAATCATAATGTAGGATAGCATTTTTTCTCAAAACTTCAAAGTCTTAAATTCACTCGTATATATTGTCAGTATAGAGATGCAGTTATACCCATGATATATACATGTATTCACGATCCTTTGTGCTATAGGGTAAATGCCATCATATCTAGGCCGCAAGCAAGTCAGGGATTCCACACAATTGCGGTACTTCCATCTAAAGACCCAATTCCCGATTTATGAATTTCCATTTTGAATATCAACTTGTACGAATTTCAACACACAATTACAATCTTTGACTGGTAACTCATAAATTTTTGATATTTCTTGCTTCTTGGTTTATCAAATCAACCAAATCACTTTGATACCATTGTGAGACCCCTACCCTCTCTACGCATCAAACTGTCAAGTGCTAGCAGTGGAAGTAGCAACCTCATGCATGTAGGCAAGAGCTTGGGGCGTGGCCCATGAATGTTCGGACAAGAGACTAATCCCTTGGTTCTTCCAAAACTGAACCTGAAAAATAACTTCCCTTGCCTAGAAAGCATAGGCAATTCCTCCAGGAAAATCTTCTAATGTAGTCACAAGAGTCTTAACTATTCTTTGTATTTTGACCGAACCTGCAGGTCACATGGCCGGATCAAAGGAGGAACTTGCACTTGGTTCATAGAGACTAACACTTTTTACCCCATCAAAAGAGGCACAGCCGTTGATTCTTTTCCATAGAATAAGGATTATCCTATGACTTACTTCAACTATCATTACTTGAAGAGAATTGAATTTTACTATAGGAATCCATTGATCCAGCCTAAAACCATCCAATCCCATGGGTTAGCCAATTGCCCAACCATTGTATTGATAGGATCCATTATAAAAATTTGGTTATGTTTTGTCTTGAGTACCAGGGAAAAGAGTTCCTAGGCTCCCTAGCCAGCGTTCATGCAAAATTTAAATAGACACACCACTTACGCACCCGATATGTTCAATTACCTTTTTCTTAGATTCAACTATTTCCAAAACAACATTGCAATAAAATCAAAATGTTTCCATCATAATCCTTAGAATTGCAGTTCTAGGATCCAAATTCTAACTTTTCCAATTTCTAACCATGAAATCCAAATAGTCCTTCTAGGCTCACCTAGTATCTCACTCAGGAGCCTTTTCAATAGTTCATAGCTCATAGTACATAGGAGTATAATCTCATAAAATCCATATGGTCTCTCCATTTGAAGATCAGCTAGATCAACCAACAAGATCCATTTAAAAGATCCATGAACTAATCCGTTGAAGACCAGCAAGGCCAATTAACCAGATCCATGCCCGTGTTTAGAAAACAACTCCAACTCATTTTCTTCCTCAACGCAGGCGTGGGTATCCTAAGAGACCGAGAGCTCGAGCATCGTATGGTCAGCACCCTCTAGGCTCCTTCGCAGGTGACCTAGCGCTTCATTCATAGGTGGCTTCCTTGGCCCCTCATCCACCATACTGGAAGCTCACCATTTTAATCGCACCGAGGCTGGTTAAGACCTCGGTTTGACCTTGCCACGTGAGACGTCCTTCTTTGACTCTCCGTCAGCTGTTGCAACATTTTTACTTAGGTCTCCCACGAACTCATTCCATAAGATAGTCAAAATGCTTCCCCCAGCATTCTTGACGTAAAACAATCTTTAAAAAACAAGTTTCACATACAAATATAGTTTCCAAGAAAAATTCCCATCTTTCCACATCATTCCTCATCATTTCATATCATTCCTCATCATTTCTCATCATTCCGTATCATTCCACGTCATTTCTCATTATTCCACATCAGTTCACATCACATTATTCCACATCGACTCACATCATCCCACATCATTTCCACATTCATTCACATCATCCCACATCATTTCCACATCATTCCACATCATTCCACACATTCCACATCCTTCCACACATCACTCCACATATTTTCACACATCACACACATCATGGATCAAACAAGATTGGGATGTGGATATGATCACTATCCAGCATGGAAAGAATAAAGGATCTTCGTCTCGCTAGTAAGGCGGAAGATGGAAAAAACCATCCCGATCGTCGAAAGTGGCCGAGGGAGTCCACATGTTGGAAGGATTAGACCTCGATGAGGAGGAAGAGTATCTTTAGAAAAATGCAAACCTGATCAGGCTATTCCAGGTTGACATAGTCTTGATAATGGACAGATACCGACCAAGACCTACACACAAGGATGAGGTCACCAAGGATTAGTCTGATTCACAAAGCACAAGGCAAAGTCCAAATGAAGCTAAAGATTTTTATGAGGCTCTGGTTGATGATGGAAGTACCCTCGAGCATGTTGCTTTTTACCTTCTCCAACATGTCCCAAAAGGAATTAGACCAATTCGAAGTGTAGATGGAGAAATTATTATTTTTTACAAAAATCATCTCTATCGATTGAAAATTTACTTCCTTGCAATGATTGGCAATGAAATAGGATGAATCCTCATACGTGCTAGAGTGCCTAGATGTTAGGAAGAGGGCCCAAGTTTAATTTCTTGAAATGGGTGAGTGTATTGAGAGAAATGAGCAGAAAACTAGGAGTGTGGATAAAGAGGGAAAATGACTAGAATGGCCAAATTTTATTAAATGATAATAGATAGCTTAATTATGATTAATGGTGATTAATGCAAGAATAATAGGTATGGATCTAAGATTTGATACCAATTTTTGGAATTATGGTGGCTCATAGATGATGAGAAATCACATATTTTAGACAAAATAAACATGTTAATCTAGTTGCGTAGCTTAACCACAATATGATTAAGATAATGACACCAAGATGGGAGAGTGAGAGATATATTTCCATTAGATGTGTGCCTCTTAAATAGGTTGAATGTAAGATGGATAAGAAAGTTTTAATCTTCATGATTAGTAGCTTAACAAAGTCAATGATGCTCTCCCCAAATCTCTCCATGCCCTAGATTCTAGCTTCCAAAATCAACAAAGGAGGTTGCGTTTAATGTTCTTGGTTCCTAGTATACCTCATGGATTCTTTCACCTTTACTAGCATAATTTATAACTACTACAAGATTCTAACCTTTGAAAAATGACCTAAGGCTTATGCTCTATATCACCCCAATTACATAAATTTATCCAATAATCCCTGACCATACAGCTTCTGTGGCACCTGCTGCAACTATGACTATCAGACCACCCCCCGCATAAGTACTTATGCCGAATGGTAGAACATTATATCATGCACCAATAGTGTACAACAATACAGCAACTATACATATACAAAAAATTCGACTAACTATAAAATTAAAAAAAATAAAAAAAGAAAAAAGAAAAAGATGAGAAAGAGCGCAAGTCAAATAAGAGAATGAAGTATGACTCTACTATGACTATAGGACTTGTGCATAGAATTTTCGTGTGGATGGATACAAGTGACCCTATCCTGGACTCGGATTTCGTGGAATGGTACTATGAAGGGTAGCTAAGTATTCCTCCTTTCCACCAAACCCACTGAATGCTATTTTTTATGCAACACTAGGGGAACGATATTGTGGAGCCACCTTTGTGGACCTATTCTATCTATATTTTCATCCCCTTGCACCATGTTGTACCTGTGAGCGTTGCATGTTGTACGCAGTGTCCTACTTATGCTGGCACTATTTTAGGCATTATTGAACAAGACTATTGTAGTCCATGGTAGGAGAGACACCATAAAGACATGACGACATTAGTATACTTTACCCAATGGGAGGACCCTATCAAGTAAGAAACGCATAGGACCCTATCAAGGGTAGTGAAGTATTATTTCTTTTCAAACCCACTCAATGCTATTTTTTTATGCACCACTATGGGAGCGATGTTGTGGAGCCACCTTTGTGAACCTATTCTACCTATAGTCTCATCCCCTCACACCAAGTTTTACCTGTGAGTGTTACATGTATGCAACATCCTACTTATGCTGGCACTGTAGAACCTATTTTAGGTGCTATGGGACAAGCCTATTGTAGTCCATGGTAGGAGAGACACCACAATGACATGATGACATTAGTATACTTTACCCAATGGGAGGACCCTATCAAGTAATAAATGCATAGAAACAACTTATGGACTTACACCATCATTCTATGAGATAGTGTTACTAACCCTTTGTCCCTTATGGAGCATGCATTAGGAAAAAAGGGAGCTCATTTTGGGGCCTTTTACGGTTTGGATAAATAAGCTCTCAACCAATCAACAGAGGGCCAACGTAACCTTGGAAATTCACAAAAATAAGAGAAAATAGATAAAAGAAACAATACTTTATGTAGGTACAAGCGTGCTACATTAATGTGGAGATTGGTTTTTTATTCTCACAAGATCTTTGGACATGAAGATAGAATCTAGTTTGACATTTTCTCTGACAAGGGCCTTCCCGCTTCCACCTTCCTTTGAACTTTGAAATGTTGTGCTGCCTTTCCTTCGAAAGGTCTACCATTCTACACCACTGCCTCATTGTGTAGCAGCCTCTTCTTTTCCAAAATTGCTCCTTGATCCTGTTTGGCTTAGAGTAAGATGTTTCTTGTCAACTGTCTGTCTGCCCACTTTCTCTTTCTTGAAACTTCACTTTGTTATCTTGTTTACATTACTTTGCTGTTGTTACAGATTCACAAGGTCTCCATGGTGAATAAAAACTATGGCCGTTCTTGTGGAAGATGCTCTGTGGATGATAATGCTATGAAGGCAGAATTATACCACACATCCTTACTCCGTCGACTTGCTTTTTCTATTTCTTTGGTAGAGAATTCAAGTACAGTCAAAACAGAAGGAACTTGGGAAAGGCTTAGTGTTTCGAAAGGAGCATGGGTGCTCATGCAACCTAGCAAAAGAAAGAGACCCCAGACAAAAAACATTTTCTTGGCTTCACGGAAGGGAAGAGTACGAGATTGAAAATCACCAGAGGGAAGATATCAGTGAAAGAAGTTTTGATTCAGCATGTGTACATGCATAAAGAACTTGTCTTGCGAGACTATCCAAATGATCTTCCGCAACACAGGCCTAATTGTATATTTTTCTATTGTGGTTTTGTTCTTTATGAGGTGTATGGATTTTTAAGATGAAGCTTTCTTTCTTTGCTTATTGACATTCTTTTGTTATTTTATTTCAGATTTATACCCTTCATCGTATGAGACATGGCAAAACATCGATTGTATTCTGGGATTTATAGATGTTTTGTATGGATCGATAGGAGAACAACAATACCAAGTTCGATGTGCAACAGAGCTAGCTCAATCGGGTATATTTTTTACTGATCATTTTTATCAGTTGGACAATGCTAACA
This sequence comes from Cibotium barometz, assembly GCF_041138505.1. Taxonomy (NCBI): domain Eukaryota; kingdom Viridiplantae; phylum Streptophyta; class Polypodiopsida; order Cyatheales; family Cibotiaceae; genus Cibotium; species Cibotium barometz. The sequence continues at coordinate 53,010,226 of NC_141051.1, forward strand.
CACATGGTGTGTTAAGAAAACAAGACCTTCCGGCATGGAATTCAGTGGTTTGGCCTCTCCCACATTTTAGTGTTACAGAGGCATATAGGACCAAGCTTTTCAAAGAAGTACAGAAAGCTCTGAGGCCCAATATTGCCACAAGGATAATAAAAATTTCTTTATGCATGCCTCTCACGGTTTTTGTAGACTTGTTTAATACCTTTCCAGTGAAGGTTTCAAAAACAATGTTCACAGTTAAAGCAACAAGTCTGGCATGCATGCCACAATTTTTGGATAATGGTTGGGATAAGAAGACATGTAGTTCAGTCTTTTGTGAGGTTGTCCAACCTTCTATGCAACTGAAGTACATGGTTGCATCACAAAATTTTATTTTATTTTTTTATTATAAGCGCAGTCGAATGCTAGGCACAAAACTAGTCCCAATGGATCAAGATGAAGATTCTTTTGGTGCAGAAAATAAACTTCTTGATATTGATGTTGTTGAGAATGGTGATGTGCTAGTCAATATCTCATTAAGACAATGTTGCTCCCTAGCTCAATTGCGTAATGACATTCTGTTTGAGACAGAAGGTTCTATTTCAAAGGGCCTTTTTTTAATCTACAACAATAAGAAGGTACACCATCTGACTTATCCTAGTCTCATTAAGCACTGCTATTAGTTTACTTTACCCTATTGTTTCATATTGCTTTTTTGCAGGTGCTCAAAAGAAGAGAGAGTTCAATAAAATGCAAAGACATTGAAAATTTGAAAATTGAGATAACACAGACTCCATAAACAAAGGTATTATATTCAATAAAGTAAAATTTTGTACAGAAGTGTTTAATTGTATATGTAGAACATATTCTTGACAACCATTTTCTATTTATCTACAGCCTGATCCAGAGGCTGCTCTACATGGTCCAAGCTCACCGTATCATCTTTTTTTGGAGAATCTGTTTTTTGCTGCTCCATCTTGTCCTGTACAATCTCTTGGTGCTACTCCATTGTCTCCTGTACTGCCCCTGGAGCATTTGTTTGCTGTTGCTGCTCCATCTTCTCCTCAATAACATTAGCACAGCAGGTCCTTGTTCCTTGGCTTCTCCTCATCAGCACACTAGGTCCTTGTTTCTGTGGCACCACATCAGCATCATCTGTGTCATCAAGGTGTATGACACCTTCTCGGACTTTAGAGCTCTCACCCAACTCGACAGTAGCTGGTACAATAGGTTTGGGGGAGGCATGTACTTCAAAAACTTCCAAATTGTATCAGCTCTGAAACTATATACATAGTTCGAGCTGAAGCTATCTTCTCTCATCTGCAATGGCATATGATGATTTAGAACACTTTGTACTAATATCAATTATTTTGAAGCTAAATGAAAATTATTTTTTCTTACAAGGTCTGGCTGTCCTATCTCAAAATAGCTTGAAAGTATATATTTGGCATTGATCTTAGCACTCTCCAGCTGCTACTTGAATCATCTTGTGTCTGTACAGTTGGAAAGATATGTTAGAAACTGTTAACATCTAAACAAAATAAAATGATTCAATAGGTTCAAAGGCATAGCATGAAATAGACATCAGTAGAGGGAATGACTTTCTACCTCTAAATTTATTGGCTCTATTGAATCCAAAAGATTGACATTAGGAGGACAGTGATCCAATGCATCTAGAAGCCTTCTAATACAACTGCAATACATATAATTCAATTAGTGTGCATTAAATCAAAATAATGAAGTTTAAAGTTAAAAATAACACACACACCACTTACAATTTCAGCTCTCTATGTGTGTTTTTAAGAGAGTTGAATATAAAGCATTGCTTTTGCTGGATGTCAATAGAAGCAAAGCTCGAGTGGTCACTGCGTAAGAAAAAAAGCATTAAGAAATCAAAGGCTACAAGAGTTCTCAATCTTAAAGAGACGAATCCCAAAAGAAGCAGTCACCCACATACTTGTTATGGTATGGAAGTAGCAAAACATCGACAACATCAAAATCGCAGTGTCTGAACCAATTGGAAATATCCATGGGAGATTCCTTTGCATCTCTTAACTTGAAGGAAATGGCAGGATCAATAATATGAACTGTATGCTGTACAGCATGGTTAAGCCAGCTTCTCATCATGCTGCATTGGACCAAACAATAATTAGGGTAGGGTATAAAGGAGGTACAAGAAGGATTGTTTTGTAAACAAATGTAAAATAAAAGACACTTACTAGAGCATTGCAAGAATGATAGTATCTGAGCAATACTCATTCTTATGAGCCAATGCTGCCAAGCATGGTTTTGTGAAGTCAAAATTATTCACTGAAGTTTCATCCTCAATATGGACAACTATGTTAGGGCCCAGCTCCTGCAACCTTCTCTATATCTGCAGCTCCCTCTGTACAGTCTCCACATCTATAACAGATTTGGATTCTTTTATTTGCTGCTTCACTGACTCCTCATAAGTAGCTTTCTCTCTGGTGTTCTTTGAGTGGGTTACTTCAACAACCTTAACCTCATCTACCTTCAACTTTCTTATAGGTGGAATTAATAATATGTCTCTCATCTTGATGTCCTGCTATTCCACAGGATGGACCAGCTTGTCATACCTCCATCATTAAGAAAAAAGGGAGCTCATTTTGGGGCCTTTTAGAAGAGAGAGAAAATAGGCTCTCAACCAATCAGGAGTGGGCCAATGTTACGTTGAAAATTCAACAAAAGAAGATGAAAATAAGAAAAAAAAATAGTATTGTATGTTCGTGGAAGCGTCTCACATTAATAAGGTGATCCAATTTGAATCTTTAAAAAAATTATTTTCTATGCAGAATTTGGTGATTCTGACATCGCAGACGTGTCCGGAACGGCCCAAAACCCCAAAAACGGCTCTGGAAACGCTGGAATCGGACATCCGGAGGCCCGAAAACGGCCAAAAAAGGTCCCAAAAGTGAGATTTGCTGATAAACGCGATTTGGTACCTTCATCCCAAAAACAGCTCTGGAAACGCTGGAATCGGACATCCGGAGGCCCGAAAACGGCCAAAAAAGGCCCCAAAAGTGAGATTTGCTGATAAACGCGATTTGGTACCTTCATCTTGAAGGTACCAAGAAGGTACCAAATCGCGTTTATCAACAAATCTCACTTTTGGGACCTTTTTTGGAAGGTACCAAATCGCGTTTATCAGCAAATCTCACTTTTGGGGCTTTTTTTGACCGTTTTCGGGCCTCCAGATGTCCGATTCCAGCGTTTCCAGAGCCGTTTTTGGGGTTTTGGGCCGTTTCGGACGCGTCTGCGGTGTCAGAATCACCAAATTCTGCATAGAAAAGTGTTGGTCTTATATGAACATTGAATGTAAAGCATGTGAAATAATATATTTATTCCTTTTCACACTGACATTTCTCCAGCACTCCTTGCAGTTGACTTGGTTCTTGCCATCACTCTAATAAGCTGCATACAAAGCAATGGAAAGAGATTACAGCCATGGAGAACATGGAATGATACAAAAAGGCAATGAGAGGGGTGGATAAAGCAACATTTATAAATTTGCAACAAAACGCGATTTCGACAGTTTGAAATTCCTAATAGCTCACTCTCGCGTTTTGCTACAAATACCTGAAGTAACATGCTGGTACATTCCTACAGTGATTTCTCTGTCTTATGGATTGAGTTTATGCAAGGAGTGTACAGCCATGGACAACTTGGAAAGACACAAAACCACAATGACAGGGGTGGATGAAGCAACAGTTTTATATTTGCAACAAAACGTGATTTCGGCTGTTTGAAATTCCTAAAGCCTTCTCCTCGCGTTTTCCTGTAAATTCATGAGGCAGCCTACTGGAACATGCCTTCAGTCATTTTAACCAGCCCAATTCAAAAGTCTTCCTACTTGTGGTATTTATCCTAATATCTAAGCTACATCACATCGCAAAAGTATGTGTGTTATACTATTAAATAAGAAGATAAGGATATAGAGAGTCTTACTGACCTGGAAGCTATCTGTGGGTGTGCTATGCTGCTGATGAGTACCCTGTGATGGAGATGAACCTGTGCTGCTGGTCAGGATGCTGATGGTGCAGAGTAGGGAGGTAGGGAGACAAGAGAGCTGAGAGGGGAGGGCCAAGACAAGAGAGATTAAACAGGAGGGAAAAGATTAGTGCAAAATACAAACAAGGCAGCTACTAAATACCACACGTGTGGAATGGAGTCGTTTTTTGACACGTGTGGATGGGACCCAGATCTCTTGGAGTTTGAAACTTGGCACATGTGAATGGGACACTTTTTGCCTTGGAACTTGTGTCAATCATGATTTCATAATCAGTTCCATAACCACTCTTCCCTCCCCATCTTTCATCCTCCCTACCAGCACCCTCCCATCATCCTTTTCCTTCCCTCTCTGATCCCTTCCTACCCAACATACTCCATCCAGACTGCAACCTGCTTGAAGCCTACTACCACTGCCAGATCTCCAGGTTACCTAGACTGTAGTTCAAGTTTGGGAGAGAGCAGAAGATTCACCAGTGGAAAAGGAAAAGAAAGATCAGAGTTCTATATTCTTTTCAATGTTTTTTGATATATATTTCTTCCATCCATAGAATTCTTGATGTCTAGATATCTAGGCAATTCCCATCCACCACATCCCATATCCCAAATTTTCACATCCCAGTTTTATATTTACAACAAAACGCGATTTTGGCTGTTTGAAATTCCTAAAGCCTTCTCCTCGCGTTTTCCTGCAAATTCATGAGGCAGCGTGCTGGAACATGCCTTCAGTCATTTCAACTAGCCCAATTCAAAAGTCTTCCTACTTGTGGTATTTATCCTAATATCTAAGCTACATCACATCCCAAAAGTATGTGTGGTATACTATTAAACAAGAAGATAAGGATATAGAGAGTCTTACTGACCTGGAAGCTATCTATGGGTGTGATGTGCTGCTCATGAGTACCCTGTGCTGGGGATAAACCTGTACTGCTACTCAGGATGCTGATGGTGCAGAGCAGGGAGGTAGAGAGGCAAGAGAGCTGAGAGGGGAGGGCCAAGACAGGAGAGATTAAACAGGAGGAAAAAGATTAGTGTAAAATACAAACAAGGCAGCTACTAAATACCACACGTGTGGAACGGAGTCGTTTTTTCACACGTGTGGATGGGACCCAGATTTGAAACTTGGCACATGTGAATGGGACACTTTTTGCCTTGAAACTTGTGCCAATTATGATTTCATAATCAGTTCCATAACCACTCTTCCCTCCCCGTCTTTCATCCCTGCCAGCACCCTCCCATCATCCTTTTCCTTCCCTCTCTGATCCCTTCCTACCCAACACACTCCATCCAGACTGCAACCTACCTGAAGACTACTACCATTGCTAGATCTCTAGGTTACCTAGGTTGCAGCTCAAGTTTGGGAGAGAGCAGAAGATTCACCAGTGCAACTCCAACAGCATAGAAAAGGAAAAGAAAGGTCAGAGTTCTATATTCTTTTCAATGTTTTTTGATATATATTTCTTCCATCCATAGAATTCTTGATGTCCAGATATCTGGGCAATTTCCATCCACCACATCCCATATCCCAAATTTCCACTAAGCTCCAGCATTTCTTGTCACATGTCCCAGTCCTGCTGTCGAAGAATCTTACTGTCCAGGAATCTGGTAGATCACCCTAGGATTTGATTGGAGATGGATATCAATAGAACCTAGAAATTTGCAACAAAATGCGAGGAGAGTGCTTAACATTTTCCAAATGGCCATATATCGCGTTTTCTTGCAAATTCCTATATTCCTTTCGGTTTTCATTTCTTCCTCATTGTTTTGCTTTCTTTGACCCTGGGGAATTCTTCCTAGTATCATCTACTGTCCAGGAATCTGTGAGATGACCCTAGCATTTGATTGGAGATGGATATCAACAGAAATGGAAAATTTGCAACAAAATGCGAGGAGAGTACTTGACATTTTCCAAATGGCCCTACATCACGTTTTCTTGCAAATTCCTGTGTCCCTTTTGGTTTTCCCTTCTTCCTCATTGTTTTGCTTTCTTTGGCCTTGGGGATTTCTTCCTTGATGATGAGAAAAGTTTTTGCCACTATGGAGGGAGTCAAAAGGCAAATAGTCTGAAGGAAGTCTTCCAATGGTTTTACCGAGGCATACTATAGAGGCTGCATGCTAAAAGAAAAGTTGCTAGCTCCAAAGTCAAGCTTGCTTTTATTCTAGTCCAAAAGCAAAGACGAAGACAAACTTTGGACAATTCAATGGCAGCAGAGAGACATAGACAATGGAGGGATTCGAAGATATTTAGAAACCATAAATGGACAAGTAAACATGAATAGCAGTTTGTAACTTATTGGTGTTATGTCCACATGTTTTCAAACTCAATCAATAGATTTTTATTTTGTAGAACAAGTGACTCTTGGTGTTATGCCTATATGTTTTGAGACTCCATCAAAAGTATTTCTTTTGTGAAACATGTGATCTATATTAACAAGCATCAATACATCCATGAGCTACACACAAAAAATTCAATCAATACTACTTAATTAATTATGCTAGACACACTATTAATCCTTACCACAATAAGGTACTGAGTGTCAAACGCTTTTAGAAGCTACTAAGTGTGGGAAGAGTACTGAAGTGTCGTACGGTGATGGGATAAATGCAAAAGGGAAAGGTAGAGGATCAAAGACTTTGTACAAATCAGTTCAACTTCAACATAATGTTTGTGCTATATTTGATGACTAAATCCTATTACTCCCAGGGCCTGCCAATTGGAACTCTCTTTTTTATCTTGATTGGACTCTTTTTCTTCCTTGGTGGCTTGATGTCGACTGTCTGTTTATCAATGCTTGCCTCTGTTGCTTGTCTGGGAGAGGTATCCTTGTCTTCAGCTATCTCCACGTGTTCTTCTTCTTGGATTGTGTCGCTTGTCTGTTTATCAATGCTTGCCTCTGTTGCTTGTCTGGGAGGGGTATCCTTGTCTTGAGCTATCTCCACGTGTTCTTCTTCTTGGATTGTGCGCCTGATGCAATCATGGGTGGCTCTCGAAACCTTATGAGCTTGTGTTTTCCATAGCCTTCCAGACATTTGGGCTCCTTAACACTACATGCTAATGCATAAGAAGTGTAAGACAAAAAGTAAGAGGCCCTAGAGGCCTGCTTATTCACATAATCCCCAAATATATCTATGGCAGACAACCTTTCTATCAAAATGATCTTTTCCTTTTGCCATGAAAGATCATGTCCACCTAAAACCCTAGACAAACATTTAAAGAAGTAAACAATGGCTTCTCCATTGTTGCTCAACTGCCTATGGTAAATCAAGATCTTAGCACTGCCTAGATCATGAATATAATGAGCTAGGCTTGACATTTTGCCAAACCTAGCCGGCCTGCTTCCACTTGTTCTCTTGAGGAATGTGTCATCCTCAATTTGTAGCTGCAACATATCAAAAGATTGGAGTGAGACAATACACAACTACAAAACATTTAAACACAAGATAAAGTATTTGATTTGAAGTAACAAGATCATACCTTCTCATTTTCATCAGCAACAACAAGAAGTTCATCTTTCCAAAGATTTACTCCCCTCCCCTCCAGTCCAACCTCTTCTTTCAGCTTTCCCTTGTATAGTGCTGAGAGATTCATAGCTTCCTGTGTGAGCTGGAAGGCATCTTCATCTGGCTCTTGGAACTTTTCAACCTCTTTGAAACAAATAGTAAGGGCCTCTGCAAGATTAAAAGTTGTTTCCAAAGCCAATAGTGAATGGTCATCCTCTCCTTGAAGCCTGGGCAATAAGGGAAATGGCATAGTCCTCCCTCAAATTGAACATACACTCTATATCATGGAGAAAAACATAATCCTTACCACCAATCAAGACACCTGGAAGCATGGGCACTGCATAGTTGCTGCTCTGAACATCAAAATCTTCAATTGGTTGTGCTGCCCTAAGAGTTTCAGTCCTCAGTTGAACAAGGTCAAGAGCAGCCACACTTGCAGCCCCTCATCCTGGAGGTTGATATCTTCTTCTTGCTCTGCCATTTTTGTTGCCACCACAAGAACATCCTCTTTTTCCTCTGCTTCAGATGTGTCTTCTTCTTCAGCCTCCTGCCCTTGCTCTTCTAGAGAGTGCTGACTGAAGACAATGTACATAAAGGAATGCCATGGTTTCCTCAAGCACTCTACACTTTCTGGTGTGCAAGTTATAGTTGAATTTATATTCCTCAGGCAGGCTGTCAAATCTTCTATTCACATGGTACCTCAGCCTGTTAATGGAGACAATATGATTTATATGCACAAAAACCTTTTCACCTTCCACAATTCTTCCTGCCTTTGTCAGTTGTTTGAAGGTATCCCAATGGTCTGAAAGAAAATCTCTGTGATGCTCCAGTACAGAGCTCATAGTGAACTCCCTGTTGAAAATCCTATGGTATATGTGGAAGTTCCTCTGAGCCTTGCATTTGTGAAGAAAGTCAAATAGGAGCAAATTTAGAGATTTGTCCTCTTCTGGTTCCTTTTGTTTTGAGAGGGAAGACTCAGCTTTCTGCTCCAGTCTCTTCCTTTTGCCTGAACCAAAATTTATATATCATGAATTCTATATGCTGACATATGCAATCAAGGAATGTATAGGATATCACCAAACAACTCCCTTCATGAGCACAACTCCCTTCATGAGCACACATGACTCACCTGGTGATTGCTATGGTCTAAGTATAGTAGCAGAAAAGTCCAACTTCCTCTTGAAAGGAGGGGCCTGAGAACATGCCATGTAGTGAGACTGCTCCATGCCTTGGGTAGACCAAATTGCTGGGCATCCATACTTTTTGACAAAATACGGAAGGTGGTTGTAGATGATATGTTGTTTTCACAGAGACATAAGAATGCATAGTAAGTTATAAAAAAAAGAGGATCACACTTAAGTAAAAGAAGAAGAGAGAACTTTACCATGTGGTGAGTTATATTGCAGGCTGTCCACGCGTCTTTCATTGACTTCCCAAAATGTTTAATTGCCTCTTCAAAGTTCTTGTAATAACTCTTTGTCCATGTTACATTGTCACAGAACATGAAGAGTTGATCAAGAGACCTCCACACCTCTGCCTTCACATTTCGTGCTTCCCCATCTGCCTCATGATCTTTCACGGCATTCTGGACTTGCTTCCACAATCCATAATTAATCCTTGAAACTGTTCTACCTTGCCTTACTTGCTTACTCTACTGTGTTTGGGTCGAGACAAGAATCTTCTTGCCTTAACACCACCAATAGAGGGCTTGATTGGTACCTCCTTGCCATTGGTAAACTTTTTAAAATCCTTTGTGATATGAACATCACCTCCATGCAGACCTATATCGGATAACACTTTTTCCAATGCTTGAAGAGCATCCTTTCTATTTTTTTCGGGACGGAGTTTCCAAGCAAATCCAAAATACAAAAATACCAATTTCTCAATAATTCGACATAGACCATGCAATGTGCATATGTGAACATTACATAGTGGAATGTCAAGAATGGCCTTGAAGTCAGGGTCAACTTTATCTCTATTAGGTGCTCTCTTCCACCATTTGGAATCCATTACTTGAGCTGATTCTTTGCAGTAAAGACAAGGAGACTTTGAGTTGTCTCCTTTACTAACGTTATACATGCACTTAAGTGTTTTAAGATCCCCCGCCATGTGCCACTCTACTTGAAAATCACCTTTTCCTGCAACATGGAGATTCTCTCCTTGCACTTGTCTTTTAATTATTCTTGGTATTTCCGTGTGGTGAAACACCCAATCTAGTGTTTCATAGTCTTCTGTCTTCACCTGTGATTATAGAAAACAAAAGTCTTACTATAAAAGATTTGAAAACAATGACTAAAATCAAGTACGAAACAAAAAATGATCATACCTGGAACGAGCCTAACCACCATATGTGTTTCTCCGACTGCACACTAAAATACTTCAAACTCGCTTCAGTCAATGATGTATCAAGTGCTCCATTCATCAATGTAATAGTAATCCTTTTCATTTTCTTTTCCTTTACAACCTCACACTCATCCAGTTTGATAACAAATTTCAAAATGCCTTTGCACTCCTCAAATGTTATTCCATAAAACTCGACCATTCTTCTTTGAAGTTGTTGTAGATCTACAAATATATTGTTCCAAGGGTTATACATAGTGGTTCCTTTACCACCATGAAATATTTCTTCAATATGGATATATTTCCCAATAAACTCATCTATACTTTCATTCAAATGACCTCTTATCCTCCACATGGTTGCTGGATTTGGCAGTAAAACTCGTTTAATCCTTTGATCTTTCAAAGTTGAGGATATCGCATGGAAAATCGAACTATATCCCTTCTTGCTAACTCCACTAACATCAAGAGCCTCTTGGATTGTAGTGCCATCAACTTGATTATTGGATATAAAGTCCTCTACAACATTGCGTTTGATTGGTTTGTATTTTTTTTCTTCAATCAAACCTTTTGCTACACCACAAGAAAGCAATCCTTTCATTTGTTTAACAGGAAGAAGGTTGGGATCCATATTTTCTTTTGCAGGCTCCAATAGTTTCCTATAGTAACAACACAATATGCCTATATCATTCAACACCTCCATTCTTGTTTTGCGTTAATGGACAAAATAGATATAGTCATTTGAGAGCCTTTTTGAGTATACAAAATGAAAAATTTCAAACTAGCCTTGCTTCCTGAATTCTTCGCTTGCATCCACGAGTCCCAGCCTTCAAATTTGCAATGTTTTTAATCTTCCTGCTTCGTAGTCTATCTCCAAGCACGGTTCTCTTCCTTCTTGCTCTTGTCAACTCTTTTTTACTCTTTGAATGCTCCTCAATTTCATTCTGCAACTGCTGCTCCAATTTTGCACAAATGGCTATCTCTTGCATCCTGGCCCTCTTTTCTTGTAGGTACATCATTTTATATGTTTCTGCAAATGCAGACTATGCTGAAATATAACCAAGAAGTCCATTTTGTCCATCGCCTACAAACCTCAGTAGTGTGGTTGGATTGACAAATGGAGGTGTAGAGTTTTTTACTAGACATTTTGGATATATGCTTCCATCGCACCATAAGTCAATATGTTGAAGCCCTTCTCTTCTCATATTTTCTCGTTGTTGAGCATTCAGCACCGTATCCTTTCGTCTTTTTTGTGCTGGAGGATATTATTCTTCTAAGTCGATGTGAAGATGGTGTAATCGCTTCTTCTGAGATTGTGACTCACTAGTATCGGCCATTTTTTGTGCTTCTGAGGTTGCAAAGTTTGCTTGTCAATCTCATAGTCTTTTTGTAACATGAATCGTGGAAGTGTGGCGGTATCCATGTAAATATTTTGAAAAAGTGTAATCATCAAGTTCAGTGATGGATATGACAGGCCTGCACATGTCGTCAAAAGAGATGCGGAATCTTCGGGAAACAAAAAAAATCTAAGGAGATATTTAATGCAAAATCGTGTTAGTTAGACAAAAGATTATCTTATTCCTTTCTGAACTGATAGTTCTGTAGTCCTTACTGACAGTTCTGAGCCACGTTTCCGTATTTTACTATTTTTGAGGTCTTTTAGGAGAGAAATAAATAAAAAAATAGTGAATTTCTTACAGGGCCCCAAAATGAGCTCCCTTTTTCCCTAATGATGGGTGATTTCCTAGATATCTTAGCTCGTGGTAGCTACTTGGCTCACTTACCTTCAGTACCCATGCCATATCACCATGAGGATGCACTAAGACCACTGTCAAATTACCTATAGTACCCATGCCATATCACAATGAGGATGCACTAAGACCATTACCTTGTATACCACTAGAGGAGACATATATATTAGAAGAAAACCCAACTGAAGGGAAAAATCAATCTAGTGATGTCGAATTGGAGCATGCTTACGAGCTATGGTTATCTAATAATGAGCTTGATAGATGAGTTTGATTTACAGGTTATTGAGGTGTAGTCGTGCACACCAGATCCAAATTAACAACTCACTTCCACAGTGGACGTGCAACCTTGATATGGACCGGATTTTCCCACTTGCCTAGGTGTTTTCTAAACCCAACCTCAACTATTTCTATCGTTTTTTATTTCAATCGTTTTTATGATTTTCCATTTATGGTTTGTTTGAGTGCTTGCTTGCATTGTTCTATGGTGACTGGTCTATCACTTTTCTAGTTATTACTTGGATAACCATTCCCGATTTGGTCCTAGTTCAATCCTTTCTAAGGTCAACCTTAAAAGTATGCCAAGTACTCCATCTTCCTTAGTGTGCCCTATTTAGTTAAAATAAAGCCTTCTAGGTGAATTGTGAAAGTGAAACTATGTTTTGTATATTTTACTTATGTGCTCGTCACCACTTGTATATTAAAGGTGCACAATGGGATTTCAGGTGCTAGCTTTAGAATATATAACTACTATGGCCAAATGAGCCTGAGGACTAGACTTTTAACTTTGGCCACCTAAGAGTGTGAACCCTAGAGGTCATCTACAAAGCTTAAAATTTAACTCTCATGACTCATTATTTTATGCTAATTCGATAGAGTTCTCTTCTTCTCTATCTACTATCTTATGCTATTGCTTACTTGTTTGCTGGCTTGTGTGAGCTCTTATGTGTGCTTGTACGTGAGGGAGTGAGTGTGAGAGAGTAAGTTATGAGAAGGGTTGAGCTTCTATTGGAGTGTAGTGGTAGAGCCAATAGAGTGGAGCTTTGAAGTGCAACTACATGGCAACATCGTCTCCTACGAGAATCCCGAGCACAAGTATTCACGAGGTGAGTGACACACCTTTTCTATGCAAATGTGAGCTAGGTCATGTGATATTGGATTCTTGATTGAGTTGTTGACATGTTTTATGCTCCTGAGTGTGTTTGGGCAAAACCCCACAACATTGGTTTGTTATTACACTCTTTCTATGGCACAAGGGTTTTCCAGGGTGTGCATCTGGCATTCCTTGCTATACCATCTCAGTTTTTGGTTCCTTGTTTTGGTCCCTGCAACCCTCCCAAGTTCTTTTTGGGCTTAAAATAGGCCAAATAGGTCTTTGTTTCATTGAAAATTGTTGCTTGATAAGTGACTTATCTATAAATAGACCCATTTAAAAGTTATTTATAGAGTGGTTATAAGAGATGACCACTCTATAACTTATCAATAAATAGACCCATTTATACGTTATTTATAAGAAATGATCACTTCATAAGTGATTTATCTAGAACTAGACCCATTTATAAGCTATTATTAGTACATCTCCATAACACGACAAAAGTTTAGAATGTGGAGTTTATTGGTAACCACTTCTTGCCGTGTTGACATCGTGCTGCAAACCATCATGCCCCGCTAGCCTTCCCACATATGTGAGGCTACCCATGCAGAGCATCTTTGTGAACTTATGACCTTCTTTACAATAGAACGTAAGGGGGCTTTTGTTTTTACGATTGCATGCGTTTCCTTCCATCCACGCTTGTAAAATAACCAATTGAACATCTCATGCAGGGTGTTTCTCTTCCTGATTCCCCCGACGTGCCTGGTGTTCTTGAAGAAGATTGTTTTCACGGGATAATGGGATCTCCCCATTTCTTGTGCGGCTAGTGACCTAGATTCGTTGAGAAAAAAGGGACTGTGTGCATACAATATATGCTAAAAAACACACAAAAAAATAATAATAATTTTGATGTACATGTTAGCAAGTTCTCTCCATGGAATATGTAATTTTGATGTACATGTTAGCAAGATCTCTCCATGGAATATGTAATATATGTTTCTCCCCATGCATCGACCATGGCCATAATAAACTCATGGATCCTTTTCTTGAATGTGTTCACCTCTTCCTCTGCAAGTCTTACTTTCTCAAGTAGAGGAACAAGAGAATCAAGGCAAACTTATGCTTTGAGTGCTTTAATTGCATTTTAGCCTCTTTTGTTTGTGTGTTATGTAGTCAGATATTTTCTTCCACACCTCAAACTCTATATGGCTTTGAACATTCACATGGTTGGGTAGGAGACGCCTTGCCTTTGAGCCACACCCATGTAAATTTTACTAGGCCAATCTTGTGTTTTCCCAAATAGCTTAGCATCATTTGTGAATTTAACCAATCCTCCATGCAAGCCCAATTTTGAACTGCCATCACCAAGTCTAAGTAAATGTTGTAATGAAAGGATGTTACATCTGAGCTAGGCAGCATGGAGTCTTCAACATACTAATAACCACCCAAAATGGCACCTACATTAGACTTCACAGATTGTCTTACCATGCTAACATTGTAAGGAGTCAGTAAGGGTCTCATTAACCTCTTTCCCTCGTGTGCATTTGTGAAAATTCTCTATATTGCTTCATACACCCTAGTGGCTAATTCCGCCACTATCAAATGCATGTAATATATCTATTGGACTAACAAGATCCTATAGTTCTTTGGTAAACCTATTGTGTAGTATGTCATGCAAACATCTATTCTTAGGATCAGCGAGCATCTTGATGATATGTGCATTTTTGATAACGTGCTCTAGGAGACTGGTTATTATGTTTGCTTTGCTCCAATGCCGTATCCCATCATTTAAAATTTTTGCAAAATAAATCAAAGAAGAATCTTAATTAACCTACCAACATTCAATGAAACATCTAAAAATCATCATACCTTGTGGCCTATAGTCTTCTTTTTTGCACCATTGCATTCAGCCCCCCCGAGTCTACCACTTGTTGCTTCCTTTTCTCTTTGTATATCCCATTGGCATATTCTTTAAGTTTTCTAGGTGCTTTCAAAGATTTTCAACCGTTCTCTTTGTAGCGAAATTGTTATTACATAGCTAAACTTTATTAGCTTGTAGCGCTTTAATGTTTTTCTCCATGATAGTGTGTTCTCCTTCCATTGCCTTTAATCTAGTAGTAAGCTCCTTAACTTGTACGTGTATTCTTTTGATTATTTACAGACTTAGAATTAGATTCTCTACTCGTAACCTTCTTTGGGCTTCACCTACAACTAAGAAATGTAGCCTTTGATAGTATCCAAGAAGGCCATTGACTCCATCACCCAAAATATGTAGAAACGAAGTAACATTTTGAAAGGGGGGCTGGAGTAGCTCGATAGAGGATCCATTGGGTACATTGTACCATCTTTCCACAAATCAATGTTCTTCCTATTATCTTCTTGCATGCCTTCCAAGTTGGTATCTATGTAAATCTAACCACCTCTAGTACTTGGAAGGCTTGTGTAATCATAGTCAAGATCTACATGCAGCCTAAATTTAGGTGGCTTGTTAGTGATATTTTGGAGAGGCATTTTTCACAGTAAGAGAGATAAGAATCTTGAAGAAACACCTTTAGATTAGGTGTTAGGACCTTGATCATGGGCTCAAGTATAAAAGGGGGCTCATAGACTATCATTGTACCCTTTTGAACCCTTTTTGACCTTTTAATATCTTTGGATATTAGTCATCATGACTCTTGGCTTTCAAGCTTGGCTTATAGAAGGATGGTTTAATCCTTTGGTAAAAGGCTAAATCACTTAGGAATTATGCATGATTTCTTGGTAATTGCATGATTAATCAGCATAAAGATTGTCCCAAATTTTAGCTTATGATCAGTGCATTTCAATTGGTATCAGAGCTCTTGGCTTAGATCTTTTGACTGGCCTTCCTACTCTCTAGTCCAACGCACTAAATACCCACTAAAACAGTGAATGCGTCCTAAATAACAACCACACACAGCCTAAATCCTAGAAACACACACCGAAAAGACATCTTTTTGTATGAAATAATTTACAATGTTTTATTTACACACACCCACACAGACACACAAATGGAAAAGAACAAACTACTACAACCCAATAGATCATCAAAACACAACTTCACCATTCTAAACTGAATAAAGAAATTTAATGTCAAAATGGTTTTGTGTAAATTGTTTCCAAGAATCTAATGAAAAAGAACCGATATTTCCAACACTTCCACGTTTCAGTCAATCTGCAACAGCATCACTGCATTCAACATTTGGCTAATCTTCACTTCACTCCACTCTTCACTCTCTCTCTTTCACACTTCAAAACTCTTTCTTTCTTTCTTCTCTCTCTCTACTCACTATTCTCATGAACTCTCTTCTTCTTCTTCTTTCTTTCTCTTCCTCCTCCTGAAACACAAACACAAGAATAATGCACACAATCTAATACATTCTCTCACACTCTCATGCTTTTACTTTTAAGTATGCACCATGTCAAAGTGATCAAATCTCTTTCTCTCTCTTTCCTATTTTGCATGTACACACATATAGCGTAGCCATATTGCCCTCTCTCTTCTTTCCTTCTTCTTCTACCCACACGCAATGTCTCCTCTACTTGCTATGGTTCCCCACCTTCTCTCTCCTCATTTTACCATGAGAGCATGGAAACCTCCCACATACACTCACACGTTTCTTTCTCTCTCTCACTGTCTACCATGGGTGCCTCTCTCTCTCTCTCCTACTGATTGCCATCAGGGCAAAAAAACACGCTCTCTACTCCCTCCTTGTTAGCGGGTAAGGTCACGATTCCCTCTCTCATCTTATCTCCTTCCGCCTTTTGCTCACAACAATGGTACTCCTTTGATGGAGAAGCAGCCACTTTCTCTGAAACGCAGCCTCTGAAGGTAGCTGCCCCTCTACTTGTCTATATGCTCACCTATGACTCCTCTTATTTGTGTGTCCAATCTCCCCATAATCATACCCTTAATGGTGCGGCCAAGGCCTGCCACTATGGACCTTGCCTATGTGTGTGCCTACCTGCTCCAAGACTCATGCATGGCCTTACGCCAAGCCACATGCACAGCCGGCCTCGCTTTCCATTGCGTAGGCTAGCAATCTGCCAACCAACCCTCATGCTAATGAGCCGGCCCTGTGAGGCTCACTCACCTTTGGTGGTCAATCCCAGCAGCTGTGGCGCAAGGCCAAAGACCTCAAGCGTATCCGCACGCTAGGCGGTCTAGCCGCATAAGGCGACCACACCACTACCCTCCACGTGCTCTTTGTGCAGGCCTATGCCCACTAGGCGACCAACTCTGTGGCGCACGCCACATAGCCCTGCGGGCGCTCCATTCTCTCATGCTTTCCAGCGCCACCTCCAGCCAAGCGAAACCTCAAGGCTCACTCCATCGAGCCCCTCTCCAAGGCACGTCGTTGAAGGATCTCCATTGCTAAAGCAGCTCGCCAGCCTCATACGTTTACGACCGTGGCCTCTTGCGCCAACCCGTCAAGCCACGAGCAGCGTAGCGCAAGTGCCATGAGGCACTCCCAGCCTGTACCCCAACGCGGCCTTACCTAGGCACACCCAGCGCATATGACCAGCCCGCTCACGCGCAAGGGCTTGGGCTCTCTGTGTTGTGCAGAGGCCGACACTTGGCCAAGGAGCCTACGTGCAACGGCCGACGCTCTTCCTTGTGATGCGTAAGCGGCCAACCCGTCTACTCCATGCGTAAGAGTTCAGCCCTATTATGTTGCGCTGGCAGCCCAGGCCATGGTTAACCCTGTGCGTAGGCCTGCCTCATGCGCTCAAGGCACGGGCACCTTCACATCGACCCGGCCTCTGTAATGCGCAGGCGGCCCACTTCCATACAAGATACGCACACACCCATACTCTCTCTCTCTCTCTTTATGTACAGATTTCATTAACAACAACAAACAAACGTGCAGGCTTATCTCCTCCTCCTCCTCCTCGTGTTCTTCACGCTAGAGAAAGAAACGCTCCCTCTCTCTCTCTTCTATATGCTCTCAAGAGATTGGTGGTTACCAACGGGTGCTAAAAACTACCCACCCCTCCATTTTTTATTTGAACCTTTTCATTTCTAAGCACATTAAGGTCTCCAAACTTACGTTCCCACCTAACCATACTAACCCTCGTTCTCTTCCCCTCGATCTCTCTCTTCTCTCTACCCACTTACATACAACCTCCTCTTTATGTACAAAATAATGTTAATCGTCACCATTCCCATGCAATGTGCTTACACCAATGGACAACATCGACAATCATGATGCATGCAAATACCATGACATTCCACACACACATGCTTTCAAATACTATGGAAATGCATCTAAAATAACCACAATTGACCCTATTTAAACCCTAAAAATTGCTAAAAATGGCTTCGATCCAGGGGTCATCATCTTTGCTTAGAGAGTGATTAGATAATAATCAATTTTGGATTATTCTTTATCTAATTTTCAAAATCCATTTTCTTGATCATGATTAGTGATAATCACTTTTGGATTACTATTAACCTAATTTTTTAGAATGCATTTTCTTGATCATAGTGTTAATCATTTTCGGATTAGAAACTTTGACAGTTTACAAAAGGCAATTTCTTGATTTTCTTGCATTTCTTGATATTCTTAAAAATCTTCTTGAAATTTTTTGATGTTTTTTTGATTTTTTGCATGAATCAAAGTCTATTTTCATCACATCTTCACAGAAACCATTGTTTCCTACTATCATTTGCAAGATCATTTGAGTTCTTTGCATATTTGGGACATTCTTGGTTATTGTGCAAGTTTTGGTAAAAGATTCAACAAGAAAGGTGTCGGTTTTCAAGATCTTGGAGGTAGACTACAAATGTTGCAAATTTTAGTGTAGTTTTCAACCACAGTCAACAAAGTGAAGATCTATTGCAAAGTTATCATAGTGTCCTTGCAGATTTGAGTGCAGAATAGTACTATGCAAAGTTTTTAGATTACTATTCAGAATATTCAGATTGATATGCAGAGTTTTCATATTAATGTGCAGAGTTGCAAATTGCTGTGTGCTGAGTGCAGATTCATTGCAGTTTTGAACAGATTTCAGTGAAAATTTTAGTGCAGTTCAAGATTAATGAAGTTTTCAACAAATCTTGGAATAAGTGCACAAACTTTAACTTCATTTCATGTTTCTTGAATATTGTGCAACTATGGCTTGCTCAACAAGAAACAGATTGAAAGAAAGAGATGCTTGGTGAAAGATTAAGCGAATCTCAATAGCTTTTGATATAGATTGCATAATAATTGCAAAGAAATTGTGAAAGCATCAAGAACAATGAATTATAGAGAACAACAATGAAATGATACAGTTCTTGAGTAAGAAAGTGTGAAAAAGCTGTTAAATCTTTCAAATTTATACAAAAGCCATGTCTTATCATAGATTAGTGTTAATCTTTCAAAGACTAATTCTAAACACACTTCTACAACAAAGATTGATCAAGTTAATTTTGATGCAAAAGCGTACAAGCTTTACAATTTCAAGGCAGAAATTCATTTACAATTTCAAGTGCCGAAATTCAAAAAGTTTATTGGTTAACACTGTGTTTGCAAGTATGGCCCTCCGGTGTGAATCAAACCCATTCCACTGGTGTGAGCTAGTGTGCCCCATACATGGCACAATTCTCTTAACTTGCATACAAGGTTTCTTGAGTGTGAAGATCTCGAAGCAATAGTGCAGAATTTGTATGAGAAGGCAAACAATTTGTAGCTTGGATCTTGGCATTATTAAGCCTTGAGTTTACAACTTTGCAGAACATCATCATCATGCACAAGACAATGTAAGATTCGTATTAGTCATTTCAACAAATACAGATCAAGTGCAAGGTGCAAATGATACGATACAAAATTGAACTCAAGTAGGTGCTAGTCTATAAGAAGAGTTTCTTTGTGACAAAAGAGACAGCCTACTCTCTACACAGAGCACATATGAGCTGGCTTACAATACAGCAACAACAATTCACCCATCGTCTCTTTATTGAGCTTTTGCGGCTCTTAGACAGTGGTTGCAGAGCACCATTGGAATGCAAAAAGGGCAAAGCGTCATAGCCTTGTGGGGCTCAACAAAGCAAGCAAGAGGTGCACAATAGTTAAGGGCAGACATGGCATGCATCTCATGTAAATTTGACACTCAACAAAATCAAGATGGGAATTAATACTATGTTTGAAGGCTTAAAGACCTTGTTGTAGACAATACAAGCTTCTCAAAATCAGCCATTTGTGAAGCACATTCTACTGTGAAGTCCGTGTCTGGATAGAAGGAAGACCATCATACTTCATGCATATATACAAGAGGTAGTGCATCATCAATGTGACAAGCACAAGCTACAACTTATACCTGACAACATAATACTAATACTATGGCCTTGTATATTGTTCAAACTACTCCTACAAGTACAGTAATGTCATTATTATGAGGGCTGCTCTGCAAAGACTAAAGATAGCTTGTATACTTCCCATACTACTTCAGAAATGCAAGAAAATTGGCAGATTATGTGGGATAAGATTGGTATAAGATAACCATCATGAATTAACGCAAAACATGGTATAGATTTAACACAAACAAGAGGCCTACAATGCATTCAGCTGTGTGTCAACAGCGAACATCGTGTTTTTTGCATACAACACATTGAACAGCAGCTGCAATGACAAGCTCAGCAGGGTTCTCGCAGCTTGAAAGATCAGCGCTGATCTGAAACAGTGGCTGGAGCATGCACCACGGCAAGGTGGTGGATCCCTTTTGCTTCGCATGGAGCTTTGGGACCCTTTGAAAGAGGTCCATGCAGTAGAGGAGGCAGCCACAACTACATAAGAAACGTCCCACATCTCCTTCCGAGCGGTAGCTGACGAGCGACCAGTACAACAACCATCATGGGGGAGAGAAGGCTTTATCGCCTCTCTGAGGCTCTACACCACGGGACCGTCCGACTTCTCTCGGTAAAGGTGGACATTTCTGTTCGAAGACCTTCTGGCTCAGCGCTGCATTCTCTACCCATTGCAACAGTAATCGTTTGCAGCTTGAGCATCATCAGCAAAATTGTTTATCACACGGTAGCAACACAAGCAGCAAAGCTGCAAAGAAACAATAACATCGCTCATCCATTTCTATTGCAGGCAGCGCACACAAACGCTCCCAGATCTCACTGATCATCGTCATTTACCATCTTTGTGTTTGATGTGAGCAAGCAAGCTGCAGTCCACCCGTCAAGCATCATTTCGATGTTGAGCAAGCAAAATGCAGCACACTCAAAACGCTCCGTTTCATACCACGACAGACACAGCGTCCACGGCAAGCTCGGTTTGTACCAAGCAAGCATCCTATAGTGTCCCCACGGCAACTTTTCAGCAGCGTTGAGCATCAACAGCCGCAACCACATCAAACGCAGAGTACAGCGGAGTGCCAATCGTCACTACTGTCTAGCGTCATAAGCAACAAAATTTTATTTTATTCTCTTCAAAAAGCCTCAGCAACGCATAATCGGCAGGCATCGTTCTCTCTCAGACTGATGCTTCATTTTGGGCGTCACAATTTCTGAGCTCAATCTCGTCGTCTGTTTCAGTCATCACCGAGAAGAGGAGAACAAGAGGATTGTGCAAATATAATCACAGCGCAGCAAGTGCAGGTGTACTCAACCTTTCAGCAGCGTTTTGCTTCACTCCTGGTTCAACAGTGGCGTTCTACAGCTCCATAGCTAATCTCGCTTGGCAAGCTTACGGAACATCCTTAACACAGCGTGATCATCTGTCTCAAGCGTATCCTAAGAGAAAACAAATTAACACCATATTATTAGATAATTTGGGAAAAATCCATTCCCACTTCCCAAATCTATTCCTACTTTCAAAATGGGATCATGGTGAACTTGTCCCAAAAGTTGTCAAAACCCGTTCATGTGACATATTATTAGAAAGATCTTGAAGAGTAGAATCTAAACGTACGATCTCCGACAAATTTGTAGTTGGTATGTTGAAGATATGCTAAAAACTATATGGAGTAATTGATTCTCAAAATATGAAATTTTTCTCAAATTACCTAATATTGACTTAATTTAAAAAAAGAAAAGAAAGAAAAATAGCTTCATTACCTTAGAGGGCTCATCCAACTCAAGTGTAGGTGGTTGCCCACAGTGAGAATGCCACACTCTGGAGGAAGTGGACAAAAGTGCAACCACTAGCGTGAAGGTGCAGAAGGAGACTTCACCTTTAATTTTTTTTTAAAGGTTCTAACCCTTTTTCGGTGCCTTGGTCCACATTTCTAACTTTTTTTTCTCCCAAATACCCAACCATTTTCATTAACACATGGACACTCCTTTTCCTGCCCATGATTTCTTTTGTCCAACCCAATTATTTTTTGGCCCATCCACACTCCACACTCTTTCTTGGCCTAGCTTCCACACCTAAGCCTTTTTTGGCCCATCCACACTCCACACATCCTTCCCATTATTTTGTCCACATTCCCACTATGCCTATCCACATTTTGTCCAGCCTTACATATTCATGCATATTTGGACTTAGGGAACATTTACATGCTTTTGAAGTTATTTGGGCTTATTCACATGTCTTGCGTAATGTGGGCGCTATTCACTAATTTTAGCACATAGTGGGCTTGCTTCATACACTTGGGATGTGTGAGGTATGATTCATACATTTGTGGAGTGTCTTCGCACATTTTGTGTTTTGGGTTTGTTCACATGCTTTTACGCATTGTGAGCCTTGTTCACACATCTACGAGGTGTTCGCTCGCTTTGAGCTTTCATTGGGTATTGTTCACATGCTTAGGACTTTTACAGGGCATGTTAGCAAATTTTGGGTCTCGTAGACTTTGTTCACACACTTGGAGTTGTGATTGAGGGTTTTCACATGTAGCTGTGGATGTTTCTTCCTATTTTTATACTTCTTATGACCGACACACCACACATCATCTTCATCATTGATATCACTTCACTATGACAACATCTCAGATCCGAATGTTACGAGGGTCGTGCATGCATTGTCTTCATGGCTCTTGTAATGAAGTATATTTTGTTGCACATGCACATGGGGAATGGGAGCTAGGCACTTGGGCTTAGGGTTATTTACATGTGTACTTTTGGGGGGTCCTGGGCTACATTAGGTATAGGGCTCATGGCATTGTACCCTTTTTGATTATATTCATTTTTATGAGTACACTTACTCTTTGGAGCTCTAAGCTTTCATGGTGAACTTCTCCCTCTTGAGATGTTAGGATGGTGACCCACACCTATGTTATCACTCCATGCCTTGAGTGGCCAACCCTACTTTCTTGCATTGGTATTAGAGCCCTTGGCTTAGATCCTTGCTTAGCAAGTGATTAGTGATAATTATCTGTGAAGTATACTTAATCTAATTTTTAGAATGTAATTTCTTAATCTTGATTAATAATATTCATTTTTAAATTATTGTTAATCTAATTTTTTGAAATGTATTTTCTTAATCTTGATTACTGTTCATCATTTTTAAAATGATTTTTTATGCAATTTTTAAATTTGCTAATTTCTTGTTTTGACAAGATTAATAATGAAGTTTGTGTTAATTATTTTTGAATTTATATTAAATAGTGTTTTCAGAACCCTAATCCACTTTAGTGTTTGATTTCTTGAACTTATTTAACTTCTTGATCTTCTTGATCTTGATTTCTTAATTTTTAAAATTAGGGTTTACAAAGATTTTAGCAACCAATTTTGAATGATTTTCTTGTATTATCTTGTGATTAGAGAGCCTATAGTTTTAAATATCAATCCTTAAAGCTCTTATTTCTTCAAGATCAAACCTTAGGTTGCCAAATCTTTGAGTTCTTGGAGTAAGATTGCAAGAAGAAAATTGTGGTGCAGGAAATCAAGGTTACTGTGTAGAGCTTTCAGATTACTGAGCAGAGTTTTCAGATTGTTGTATAGATTTTTGATTGCTATACAAAAATTTGGTGCAATTTCAAGAAAGTGTGCAAAAATTTGATGTAGTTTCAAGAAAGTGTATAGAAGCTTGTTGTAATTTCAAGAAGTGTACAAAATACAATTTACTGTGTAGATTCAAGAATAGTGTTGAAGATAACAGTGGAGAGTACATTTCCATTGCATATCTACAGATCTACAGTGTAGAACAAAGCAATTTACATATTATGCAAAGCTTATTGTGCTAAAATTAAATCTTGATGCAAAAACAAAATAGTAAGTGATTCTTGATCAAATCTTTCTAATCTTGTCACTTTCTTGCAAAGAAGTTGGACAAAGAATACATATCTGTTGGAGTAGTATAAATCTACAAAGATTAGTATAATCTTGATGTATTACAAGTAAGAGAAGTAAGAAAAGTATCGAGAAAACATTGTTTACAAGCACATACCCTGGATTGTAACATTTTAACACATATTCATCAAGAAATGTATAGCACATACCCTGGATTGTGACATTTTAACACATATTCATCAAGAAATGTATAGCATGTTGTTCTATTACATATTTGAACATCAGTATTATGCAGATAGCATGTTGATGACTAGTTGATGCAAAATTATATAAGCTTTACAATTTTGAGTGTAAAAATTTAGAAAGTTGTTCATTAACACTGTGTTTGCAAGTATGGCTTTGCTAGGAATTGAACCCAGTCCAGTGGTGCCCCATACACCACAAGGTTCTCCTAACTTGCATACAAGGTTCTGTAAGTATGAAGATCTTTAAGCAAAGAATTTAGCAACCAATTTTGAATGATTTTCTTGCAATATCTTGATTAGAGAGCCTATAGTTTCAAATATCAATCCTTAAAGCCCTTATTTCTTCAAGATTAAACCTTAGGTTGCCAAATCTTTGAGTTCTTGGAGTAAGATTGCAAGAAGAAAATTGTGGTGCAGGAAATCAAGGTTACTGTGCAGAGTTTACTGAGCAGTGTTCATTAACACTGTGTTTGCAAGTATGGCTTTGCTAGGAATTGAACCCAGTCCAGTGGTGCCCCATATACCACAAGGTTCTCCTAACTTGCATACAAGGTTCTGTAAGTATGAAGATCTCTA
Organism: Cibotium barometz; assembly: GCF_041138505.1. Classification (NCBI taxonomy): domain Eukaryota; kingdom Viridiplantae; phylum Streptophyta; class Polypodiopsida; order Cyatheales; family Cibotiaceae; genus Cibotium; species Cibotium barometz. The sequence goes on from NC_141051.1 coordinate 53,034,907, forward strand.
AGCAATAGTGTAGAGTTTGGCTGAGAAAGCCAATAGCTTGCAACTTGGATTTTGACATCATTAAACCTTGAGTTTCTAGTTCCCTTCAAGGATTTACAGCAAGCTGGGCAGTACCATAGAGGTCTTCTAACCTAGTTGGCCAAGGGAGCATCAAAGGGTCTTATTAACATCAATAAAGCCTAACTTCATCACAAACAACCAAGTAGCTGGAGGATCAAGTCACTTGAACAACTTTCAAAAGCATGATCTTAATCAAGAAAAGGTATAGAGTATGTAGCTTTAGTGTAGATTTGTGCAAACATTGATGCAAGTGGTTCTGGCACTTCATTTGAAATCTTAACATGCATTGGCTACTTTAAAGCTTCATAAAATGACTTTGAAGGCAATGGCTCACTACAAGACAATGCTGCCATACACGTGTTCCATACACGCGATAAATTACGGGCGCGTGTATGGTCGCGCATGTATTTGAATAGTATCGAGCGCGTGTATATTGGCATTTAAATTCGCGTGTATATTGGCATTTACCAGTGCGTGTATACTGGCATCTAAATTCGTGTGTATACTGGTTTCAGAAATGCGTGTATAAGCGCGTGTATATACACGCAATTATACACGCATTAATACACCCATCAATACACGCATCAATACACGCTTTATTAAGAAAAACTAAATTCCTTTACAAAATTAAAAACTATTTTCTTTAAACCATCTCATAGTACACATTACAGTATATATCATTACACAATCCCACTACATGCATTTACAACAATGAAATATATTCAAAAATAAATCATGAGATAATTAAAAGACAACATATACAATAGAAATGTCATCAATTTAGAACGATACAGTGATGGATTGGTTAGGGTTCGATCTCATCTTCAATAAGATCCATCCTTGCCAAACGATCAACATCAATATCCATTTGATCAATTTGTAAGGCTATGATTAAATTTATTCCACTATCGATTTGTAAGGCTATGATTAAATTTATTCCACTATCGATATTCTATCCATTGATAATGGTATCGATGTCCTGATCATCCTCATCAACATCACCATCATTCTCAATGGTAGGGTCATTCTCATGATCATGAGAAATGGCACGCTCATCCTCATTATCATGATCATCTCTTATTTCTTGATCATCGACAACAACATCTTCATTGGCATGCTCGTCGACATCATCTTCATTGCGGCTTGTTACATCCTCCATATACTCTATATCAGTGAATGTATTATACATCACTTTGGAACGTGGTGCAATAGGGATGACGTACCACCATTTAATGTCATGCACCATTGGCAAATAGATAACCTATTCAAATACACATACTGTAGTAATTAATTAGCATATCAAAAGTCAAGGGGTACACGAGCTTAGATATACATGAAACACATTAGTAAAAAAATGCATACCTGCTCACATTGTTGTGACAATACGAGCCTATCTTTCTTTGTTTGTTGTGACAATACGAGCCTATCTTTCTTTGTTTGCCAAAACTTTGTAGAGTCAATAGTTACATAGCCACTTGCATGGCGTTTTATCGTTGCATTAGGCCCTTTTTCCACCACGTTCATTTGCCATTTGACATCCAAAACATACACAAAGAAGCGACGAAAGTCAAGCCTAAATATGTCTTGGATTGTGCCACAATAATCATCCATTTTTCCATTAGCTCCCTCAAAGCTACTAATGACACCGCAATTTTGTGTATTCCCCTTTTCATCAATTCTTTGTGTTCGAAAATGCTTGCCTTCACACCATATAGCATTAAACATAGTGCACTGGACCAAAATAGAAGCAATATTTGTGTAAGCAATGTGAATAAATATTAAAAGCAAATCACTTACAACTAATGCAAAACATTAGTTCTATGTACCTTTAACATGCATCCTCGTGCATACTCCTATTCTTCCGCCGTGATATGCAGCCCCTCGTCGCTCTCTGCTCTCTCCATTTCCTCATGCAACCAATCAACATGGATATCATTCGGAAGTGTTGCTAGATGCTTAGGGTACGACTTACGAGAGCCATGTTACCTCCAAAAGAGAGCTCTTTCTGCTTGCCTTTTTGTCTTTGCATCCTCATATCTTGTAACCCATCTACTCATCACATCACTATTAAGGATGCAAGTGAAATTGAGATCATCAATCAATGTTCTATCAATTACTTTACTCTGTCCTTTTCCTTGAGGCACAATAGAGGTCATCCTCAAGTCCATAGTCGTGGCAAAGAGTTCTCCACCTGACCAAGAAATTCTGAAATATATACAAGAGACTCTTGTATCAACCAACCCTCGGCCATGCTTCCTTCGGGCCTTGCACTTTGCCTCACAAAGTCTTTTAAGGTCTTCATGAAGCACTCTAGGAAGAACATCCAACATGCATGCACAGTGCCATATAAAGCAATTTCGTCCACTAAATGCACAATGAGATGTAGTTGACTTGTGAGAATGGTTCGCGGAAAAGCCTCCTCTACCAAACAAGCCACCTCCACTGCCATAACACGCGCATCATCCAACGTGGCTGGATCAATTGCTTTGGAACTAACATATCTGAAAAATAAATGAATAGTACATTATACCTCATGCACGTTCATTTTGCAAGGTATAATGAAGGGTGATCTGACATGGGTTTTACATACCTCACAAGCTCGCCCATCTTATAAATACATTTTTTCAAACTCTTATTTGCACAATGGTCAATGCTAGTAGGTAGTATGAACTGCGCACATAAGAGCACATGTATGTATGGTTTATGGCATTACAAAATTTAATTTCAACGTACAAGACTTGGAAAACACTTACTTGGAGCATCTTGTGCCAATCGTGGGACTTCAACCCATATAGTTGCTCAATGCCTCTTTTCTTAGTGGTTGTAAAGGCTCCCTTCAATGATCTCATGCATCCAGTGGGAGTACGCAAAGTGGTGATGGCTTGCTTTACCTGCTTCTCCTCTTTCTTTGATATAATCCATGGTGCAGGCGGAAGACGAACGTGTCCACCCTCCTCTCATGGCCAAGCTTGACGCATACATCCTGTGACCCGCAAGTCCTCCTGTACGCTAACATTGTCTCGTTTACCAATAACATGTTCCCAAATACCAGATCCCACATTCTTGACGATGTGCATGGGATCAAGAAGATGGTTGATCTTAAGATGGGTCCAATATGGTAGCCGAAAAAAATGGAGTACCAATAACATGCTCCCAAATACCAGATCCCACATTCTTGAAGATGTGCATGGGATCAAGAAGATGGTTGATCTTAAGATGGGTCCAATATGGTAGCCGAAAAAAATGGAGTACCTACACAAGGGATTGCTCTATCCCAAGTGCAAGTGATATTTGGATCCAAGTCAGGTGCTTCATTAACAACAGATGTCGAGTCAAGTAGGCAAGCATATGGTTACCTATGTTAAGCCTCATGACCAGATTTAGGGCAGTGCAGGGGGGCAGTGTCATGTTGTGACTAGCTACTCTAGGTGGGGAGCCTGAAGCTCTGTCTCGACGAGCAAACCTGAAATCCGATGCAAACCATCAGTCGGCCGCGAATTATTAGGTTCAAATCTCTGGACAATTATGTGCTAGATACAACTGAAATCGCAGGTTATGAAATCTCATTGAGCTACGAATGGACCAAACTTGATGAACAAATATTGGCAAAGTTAATCAAGACAATGATTCAGACAGGAGTAATCCGCAGTCCCGCACTGTATGGATGGGCATGGAGCAAAGGAGATAAAAAGAGGAAAAAGGAACTAGTGAAACATGTGTACCATGATGCTCTGATCCTCCCATAGTACACAAAGCCTCAGGCCTTCACTGCTCGTATGGCTGTGTGACACCAATATTGAATCAAAGTAAGGCTCAACCATACGAAAGCCAGAGTGATAGAAAGTAAAAGAGCCAGAGTGGAACATGTGCCAGCTAGCAAATGCTGCAAAGAGTATGAATCGAGGTAGAGGTAGAATTACACAATGGATCCAGACAAGCAGGGATAACACTAGAAATAGTCTATAGCAAAAGTAGTAGTGATATTTATATAAGCGATGGGTTGAAGATAGTGGTGGTGTCAAGATCGACATCTATATAAGCATGTTAGGATATCTACATAAGCGATGGGTTGAAGATAGTGGTGGTGTCAAGATCGACATCTATATAGGCATATTATTAGGATATCTACATAACCAATGGGTTGGAGATAGTGGTGATAAATTTGTGGTGTCAACATCGACATCCATTGCAATTGACTCATTAGGATGTGTGAATATCCATTCTATTGCACTCTCAACATTGTCTTCAAACAAAGGTTTTGCAATATCAATATTTGGATTGTCCATATGAGATAAGAGCCACTACATATAGACATTCCAAACATGTAGAGACATATCAAAGTAATGAAGACCCAGTTCAACTACTGATGTAATGTCCACCAAATGTTCCACGTGTTGGCAATTAAACAGTCCCTTCCAACTACTAATGTAATGTCCACCGAGCGTTCTAGGTGTTGGCAAGTAAATAGCCCCCATGGTTCACCGCCAGCTTACAGCCACTCTGGTGCCTTGCTATAATAGAATCATGAGTTGTAGCTTCTTTTGTAATAACCAAAGTGCTAACACAATCATCAGATGGTATAGTGTAGGTGTCTGGTTAGGACCCAATACTTACATGGTTTCAAACCACCTATTCGGCTCCAAAGGAGTCGTGAGACTAATGCAGCTGCACCCAATGCAATGAGCCAAGGCTAGAACGTTGAGCTACCATCTACCTAACTACGGGGAGATTGAGCATGAATGCAAGCAGGTTAGTTCCTACAGCTATCCAGATTCCAGACAGACTTCCACATCCAAAGAAGAATAACTTAACACAAGAGTAAACACTACATAGATAGAGATGAATAGATAGAAAGCAATAGTAAGACAAGTTCCAATCCATTCTTGTGTACTACAGCATAGTGCCTTAGAAGAACTCTACCCATGAACTGCTCTCTCAACTCTCTTGTGCCCCTATTCAATACGGTTCCTCTCCTCAGAGCCTGAGTAGACTCGACATGTATAATTATATCTAGACAGTGATGCACTCTCTTTTATAGTCTCATTCGGATAGACTAGATCCACCCTCACTCATCTATCACCTTATCCAACTAATCCCCCTTTTTTCCATTACAACCACACGGGTTCTACTCATTTTCCTTGTGCATCTATTTTTATTTGCCGGTACTTCCCCGACTCGCTCCGGCCTCCTTGCTCTCTTGGCTGGGTGCTGTGTTGCTGCTTCCAAGGCTATTGTTAGTTGTGGACCTATTATCTAGGCTAGTGTTGGTTGTGGACCTATTATCTAGGCTAGCTTCGATTGATTGAATCCTCCTTTTGGATTTTGGTCTTGTGAATGGTCTACAGGACGGTATGGGGCTTTGCATTACCATTAGTTTCTTTAAATATCCCCCCCACACTTCCTTTAGATCCTCGATGTCATGTCCTTCCCATTGCTCCATCTTTTTGACTTCAAGATTATAAACTGCAGGAAATTCATTGGCATCTAGGACAACCAACCTGGCTTTTGCCTTGACCAGATCAATTTTGCCTTTATCAACCCTGGCCTGCACCTCCTTGATGATGTTGATGTGCTCCTCTCTAATTAAGGTGACCCATCCTTTTGTTACGGCTTGGCTCTCCTTGGCCCTGTCCAAATCCTCTTGCAGCTGCACAAAATCCTTCTCCTTCTGTGCCATGGCCTCCTTCATCTTGCCCATTTCTTCCTTGAACTCCTTGTTGGCATTCTAGAGGTCCTCTATCTGGCTATGCATCTCTCCTAGGTGGTCTTCCTCCATTCTCCTTCTGTACAACTCTTCTTGCCATGGGTTCCTACTAGCTTTTCACCGCGTGGATGATTGCATCCTTTTCTTTTATTGTAGCCTATAGTTTTTCCATCTCTTTTAATCCATCAGTCTTACATCATTGCAAATAGCTGAGAGCTTCTTGCACCCAGTATGTGTCAATTTTTTCCAAAACGCTCACAGCACTGGTAGTAAGGATATCGGACTGCACTTATTCTAGCTACATGCTTATGCTTGTTGCTTCCTATTCGTTGGCTGCTCCAGCTGGTGCAATAGGATGGACTTGCCAATGTTGGGCCAAGTCCTCCTTGAGTTTTTGGTTGCTTTTTGTTTCAACCGCCCTACTACTCCCATCCTTGGCCGTTCTTCCCTTTTTGTTGGATGTCTTTTCACCAAACTCCGAGATTCTCTTCTTACTCGAGATTGCCTGCTTGTTTTCCTATCCAAAAGCTTGTTCCTTGGGTTTCTCAGCTTCTTCCTCTCTGGTTTTAGTCTCCTCTTTTTATTCTACAACTTCTTTTTGGCCCTCCCCCTTCTCGTTTTCGGCTCTTGTTTGTGCGTTGAATAAGGTTGTCAGGTATGGGCCAATCTTTGTTCTGGTGTTTGGGCAGTTGATTTTTCCAATTTGATCCTTTAGTAGATTATTGTAAAGAACCTCAACCCAAGCCACTTTCGTTCTTGCCTCTTCCACTTTCACAATCCCATAGGCTTTTCTCGACATGCAATATGGCTTGTGTGTGAGATTTATCATCTCCACCACACACAAAGCGCATTCGCTTCTATCAGGTCCTCGTCTGCCATGCCTATTATTTTGAATTCTTTAACCTTGCACTCGAGTGGTACAAACTCCCTGATTAAGTCATCCTCATGGCTGGCTTGACCTGAGCCTCCCCTTCAACCAGCAATGTGAGTACTTTAGCCACTTAAAGGGGGTTGAATGCCTTTTTTTTACCTGATGGGAGAGTTATGATACTCGATTTCTGTAACTTTTTCTGCTGCTCTGTGGCCTTGAAGTTGTGTTGGATCTCCTCCTAGGGCAGCTCTTCAAACTCCTTCAACCCCATCTTATCCAACCACAAGGCGTGCTTGTCTGCCTCCTTGTGTAAGGTGGATGAGAGGAAATCAAATTCCACCATTTTCTTGACGTCGGTTGCACTTGGTTGAGAGGAGACCAAAGGCGAGGGTGGAAGCTGAGATTAGAAACACTATAGCTTAGAGCGCAAGGTAGCAAGAACTTTTTGCACAGTGATTTTCAAATTAGGCTTTCAACGAAGAGGTAGTGGGCCATTGTTGTGATGCATGGCTTCCCTGGGTATGGCCATAACTACTCCACATCTTCATGATTCCCCTAAATCCCTTTCTCAATCTGGCCCATAATGTTCCCTCTCCAGCCAATGGCAGTAATTCCTCTGATTCTGGAATGAGTGGCCTAGAGAGGGTACAACACATAATGTTGCCGTGTGGGGGTGACTTGCAGAATATGCCTCTGGAAGAATCTTGCCTGGTAGGACCGAACGGGGTAATCTGCATGAGCGCCTTGAACATAAGATCTGGCTTTAACATTAGATTGCCTTGTTGTATGAACTCTTCATATTCTGCAAAACTGACGGAATCCCAAACATTATTGTTAGTGTAAGGTGTAACATTATCAACTAGAGGTAGAGTACGTACCTCTTGAGGTTTTCTTGGTGGAGATGGAACAGGTGCCAATATCTCCTCGGGGCGGGGGGGGGGGGGGGGGGGGGGGGGGGAAGAGTGTTAGTGGGAAATTCTAATTCTAGTGGCAAGAAGGAAGAGTAGATACATCTAGCTTGTGAAGAAGTAGTAGGAGGTGTGCTTGGATAGGGATAAAGAAGCCTACTGGCAATATTAGTATACACAGGGTACGTGTTTTTGAAAAAAGAAGATGGACCCTCATCCTCACCATGAAACACCATATTAGAGAATTTGGGAATCTCCCAATTCCCAATTTTGAATACTAAAAAAGTGGAACCCACTTAACATGCCTATAAGTTTTTCAAAACCCTATCATGTGACCTATCATTGGAAAACGCTTAAAAAATGGAATCTAGTGAGCTATAGCGTGCTCAATTTAGAGTAGTAGTGTTCAAGTTATGCCAAATCTATGTTGAAATTTGAGCATAATGATGAGCTATGGTGGATCAAACACTAGAATCAACATCATTAACAAAGTGATTAGCAAATGATTAAGACATAATTAGTGAATAATTAACAAATAGATTAATGTAGGCATGGATACTCAAAAACCAGCAAATTCTCATTAGGGCTATGCCTCAATATATAGAGTTTACATCAAGCATCAAATCCCATTGATTTCTCCATGATTCACTCCCAGAATATCTCCACCTTTTTCTTGATTCTCTCCACCTCTTCTCTTTTCCCTGAATATCCCCCAGAATAACTCCACACTCCTAAATTCTCTCATGCTACCCTTTATTCTCTCCTAGTAGATTCTTCTCACCTTTTCACAGGTTCTTTCACAATTACATCTTCTCTTTTATAGCCTCTAACCAAGAGCTTGTTCCCACACACAACCTATTCACTTGTATATTTCAACACCTCCCCTCAAGTGAATAATCCTAGCACACCTGGACCCTATACTAAGTTTCCCTCTTACTTGATAGCCCGCGACCAATGCCTCAAGTCCCTAAACTCCATAGTCCTTGACACTCTCTCTCTCTATGTGTCCAAGGCTACTATAAGTGCCCGTGACCTTGACTAAAGTGCTCACACATACATCTACCACGTGGCCTACATCATTGGTGGCTTAGAGGTGGTTTTTACTTTGTTGGGGCAGGTTACATTGGGTTGTGGGGTGACGGGTCTCTCTCTCTCTCTCTCTCTGAAAAGATGATCTGACTCTACTTCCTTTGGAGCCTCCATGAAGTTTGCCGATGTCGTTCCTTCTTCACTGGGTTTGATGTAGTAGCAGTCTCTCGCCATGTGTCTTGGCTTTCCACATTTGTGGCAAATGAAGGTCCTCCCTCCTACTCTGCCTCTTCCTCGTCCTCGTCCTCGAGAGAATCCTCCTCGGGTGAAGAATGCTTTTTCCTCTCCTGCTGTTGAGTCGGGCCCTTTCTTCTCTTTGCCTCTGCTCTCTTGCTCTAGTAGAGCTGCTTCTATCTCATGTGTATCTTCAATTCAGGTACATTCTTTAGTGTTGCTACAATGTTTTCATAATCTCCTTTGTCCACACTCTTCAGAAGTACAGCTAATGCTTCATCATCTTCTACCTTTTTGCCAATAGCTGCCAGCTCTCTTGCTTAATGGTTTTATATTTGTTTGTGTGTCATTAAAGGTTCACTTTCCTTCATGTCCAATTTGTAGAATTGCATTAACAGATTTATCTTTGAATTTTTTGCTTGTGTACCAAATAATTTATTGAGTTCATCCCATGCATCTTTTGCCCATTGTATCCCTGTGATGTGATGAATGATTTCATCATTTAAACTGAGTGCAATAAGTCCCAATGCTTTTTCATTCCTGCTCTTCCACTCATTTTTCCCTCTCTCTAGGCATTCATCTCTCCCTTCAACTAATCCCCACAGATTTTTCCTCATCAGCAAATACATGGTTTTTGTCTGCCATGTATAAAACTGCTCCCCATTATATTTGGCTATTTCCTGTGCTGAACTCATGGTGATGTGAAGGGGGTCTTACCTCTTGATCCAATTTCAAGATTCAACGGCAGTGTCTACCCTTTTACAACTCAATCTGGTGTTTAATAGATGATTACAATAATTTTATCAGCATAAAATCACCAGAAATTACACTAAATTAAGGGTAACCAATTTGTACGGGATGGTTGGAGTATCAAACCAACTCCGATTTGCAATCTGAAGCTTTAGGGATCTGTATCAGATACCTAATGGTTAATTTGAACCCTCAATTGCACCAAAATACAGTGATTAGCACTGATTAATCACTGATTAGTAAATTAATGCTCTGTTTTATGTGCAAAAAATAGAGTATGCGGGGAGTCCAGATCTGGTGCCTTCCACTTCAGATGAGCTCAAATGCTTTCAAAGGCATCAATAGCAATGAGTCTAGTAGAGGATTAAGCAAAGAAACACAAGATTTGACCAAATATTGAAAGCTTAATCTCTGTTTTACCAAAGTCACCTGCAGATTTGATGAAGAGCTTGGATCTCACTATAGACTTCATGAAATTGAATTCTGTCTTCACCACCTTGTAGAGCATGCTTGAAAATCCCTGGGGCTAAGAGGAATTGAAGCAATTTGATTTGATGAGCACAAGATCTGCAAATCTATCAGAAAAAACTGCGCTGAATGAAATCGTGATTTCTCCTCAACGCTTTCGCGGTTTGCTGCGCCGTTTGAATGGGCTTGTAGCCAAGAGTGTTGTAAGATTTCTCCCCCAACCCCTTTTTGATGTCTAGTATATTCCCCTGTAATCAATTCCTTTTCTGAAATATAAGAGATCTTGTTTGTGGCTGTTTTAACCTAGAGAGAGAAAATATTCTAGAGAGAGAATATTCAGATTTTGAATATTTTTGGATAGAAAAATATCTCTTATAATTCAGATGAGTTCCCCTGAAACAGAAATTTAAAAAAAAAATTTCCAATGTGCAATTGGAATTAATTGGAAATAGGTATAAAGAACCTTAGCCTAAGGGTCTAGATTTTCATAAATCTTTAGACTATGGTCCAATTAAGGTTCCTATGGGCCAATAGCATCAATCCATGTGTAGGGAGGAGATAAATCCAAATTGTAAAAGAAGATACCCAAAAATGAGTAAATGCTCACATAAGATGAAGAGTTGAAAATGTACAAGGTTTATTAGTAAATAAACACATATGTAAGGAAGGGGAGTTCTTTAAAGGAGGTGCATATTTCACATAAGATGAAGAGTTGAAAATGTACAAGGTTTATTAGTAAATAAACACATATGTAAGGAAGGGGAGTTCTTTAAAGGAGGTGCATATTTCACATAAGATGAAGAGTTGAAAATGTACAAGGTTTATTAGTAAATAAACACATATGTAAGGAAGGGGAGTTCTTTAAAGGAGGTGCATAATTCACATAAGATGAAGAGTTGAAAATGTACAAGGTTTATTAGTAAATAAACACATATGTAAGGAAGGGGAGTTCTTTAAAGGAGGTGCATATTTCACATAAGATGAAGAGTTGAAAATGTACAAGGTTTATTAGTAAATAAACACATATGTAAGGAAGGGGAATTCTTTAAAGGAGGTGCATATTTCACATGCTTGAATGAGTTTTAAACTCATAAAAATTGAGATATTTCATCTCTCCTCTCTCCTCATTCAAGTCTAGTTCCAAAAAGTTAGCTTAACTGACCTAAAAATGGTCAAAAAGTGACCAAACTGACTTGGAAAATTCTAGAATCAGTTTGTTTGGTTAGGAGCTCAAATTTTCCTATAAATAGAAGCCTTCCCTTGTTGAAAAAAAATATAGAGTCTTATGCCTTGTTACTCTACTCCACCTAAGCCAAATTAGATAGAGTCTTATGCCTTGTTACTCTACTCCACCTAAGCCAAATTAGATAGAGTCTTATGCCTTGTTACTCTACTCCACCTAAGCCAAGAACTGTGAATTCTTTAATAATTCACTAGTTTTTGACACTTCTCTCTTTCTTCAATCCCCATTGGTGGCTCCATCAACATACTAAACCAATTGATTGGTTGGGGGCCTCTACCGTGAATAAAGAATCAAGCAAATCATAAGGTAAGTATATTGAATTTTGATCTTTTCTATGATTTCTCAATGATTCTCTCTTCTCAACCCCTCTCAAGCTTGAGAAGTTTAATTGGTATGGTTTTTTTTAAATGCTATTGAAGTTAATTGGTGAATAGTAGTGAAGAGTTACATAATTTAATAAATGCTATAGAAGTTAATTTCCACTTATATTTAAATTCTAATGGTTTTTATAATTTCTCTCTCTCACTCAAGAAATGGTCATACTCATGACCCATTCTCAATCCAAATGAAGCTTTTCATAAAGCTTTTCCTTAATCCAAGATTAAGCTATGCTTGAGGCCAAATTAATGGCTTTTGCTATGCTTTTAGTTTATGCACATTGATGATTCAATCCATTATGGATTGATGACCCAATTAGAGACCATTCTAATTGTTTTCTTAATGATCCAATTAGAGACCATTATGGATTGATGACCCAATTAGAGACCATTCTAATTGTTTTCTTAATGATCCAATTAGAGACCATTATGGATTGATGATCCAATTAGAGACCATTCTAATTATTTCTTTAATAATGAGCTTTATCCCTTAGAAAAAAATTGAGATTTGTCAGTCATAGTAGCAGAGCTATGGCAAAATTTTTATAGAAATTACGCATAAAATAAATTCATTCAAAGCATAAAAAGAGGACTTCCTACCATATTCTAGGAACTATCATCCTAGATTAATTAAAAGAATTTTATTATGCATGGAGATGTGGATGTTTGCATGTAGATGTAGATGTATAGATGTAGATGTGGATGTGGAGGTGGATGGATGCATGTAGATGTAGATGTATAGATGTAGATGTGAATGGAGATGTGGATGTATGCATGTAGATGTAGATGTATAGATGTGGATGTGGATGTATACATGTAGATGTAGATGTATAGATACGGATGTGGATGTGGAGGTGGATGTATACATGTAGATGTAGATGTATAGATGTAGATGTGGATGTAGAGATAGATGGATGCATGTAGATGTAGATGTATAGATGTAGATGGGAATGGAGATATGGATGTATGCATGTAGATGTAGATGTATAGATGTAGATGTGGATGTGGAGGTGGATGGATGCATGTAGATGTAGATGTATAGATGTAGATGTGAATGGAGATATGGATGTATGCATGTAGATGTAGATGTATGGAGGTGAATGTGAATGTGGATGTGGATGTATGCCTAGAGATGTAGATGTATGCATGTAGATGTGAATGTACGCATATAGATGTGGATGTATGGATGTGAATATACGATATGCGATGTGAGGGAATCTGAAGTGATGAGATAGAAATGATGTGAGGGGATGAGTATACATATAAATGGAATATGGAATAAGTAATGTAGATTGATGAAGGATAATGTGGAAAAATGAAAGTTAAAATAGAAATTGTGTTGTAAACTGTTTGTAAATACTGTTTGTAAATGCTGTTTGTAAATGATTGTTTTATGTTAAGAATGCTGGGGGGAGCATTTTGACCGTCTTGTGATTAAAGTCGTGATGGTAAAGTTGCAACTGCTGACGGGGAGTCAATGAAGGACGTCTCGCGTAGCAAGGTCGGCCGAGGTCTTGACCAGCCTCGGTGCGATTAAAATGGTGAGCTTCCGGTACGGTGGATGAGGGGCCAAGGAAGCGGCCTATGCGTGAAGCGCTAGGTTACCTGCGAAGGATCCTAGAGGGTGCTGACCATACGGTGCTCGGGCTCTGGGTTGCCTAGGATACCCACGCGTGCGTCGAGGAAGATATTGGAACAGAGTTGGAGTTGTTTTCTGAAATCGAGCATGGATCTGGTTGATTGACCTTGCTGGTCTTCAATGGATGAGTCCATGGCTCCTTATATGGATCTGTTGGTTGATCTTGCTGATCTTCAATGAGAGTCCATCTTGTTAAGTGATTATATTGCCAAGTATTATGGGCTAGGAACTATCGAAACGGCTCCTGAGCGTTCTAGTTGCCAATGATGCCATAGATACTCTGATGAAGGAATGATGGGAAATTAAGAATCAATTGGATAAATTGGAAGATGGTGATCAATGATACTATGGTTTTATTAAAGGATTGTTTTAAACTGGTTGAATCTGGTTGAAAAAGGCAATTTCATATTGGGTGTGTGAGTGGTGTGACTAGTTTTATTTTGCATGAACATCCGGCTAGGGGGCCTTGGAACTCTTTTCCTTGGTACCCGGGACAAAACCTAACCAAATTTTTAATTGGATCCCATCACTACAGTGGTTGGGCGGTTGGCTAACCCATGGGATTGGATGGGGTTAGGCTGGACTGATGGATCCGTAAATCGAGACTCAAACTTTTGTTTTTACGATAGAAAAAAAAAAATCCCGGACAGAAACTGTTCTATGGATAGGAATCAACGGCTGTGCCTCTTGAATGGGGAAAAAAGCGTTGATCCCAATGATCCAAGTGCAAGTTTCTTCCTTGAACTGACTAAGTATCTTATAGATGTAATCGGAACATCTCGATCAGAAATGATCTTGACTACGTTAGAGTAAAAAGTTATCCTGGTGGAATCGCCCGTGCTTTCCGATAAAGGAAGTTTTTCCGGGTTCGGTTTTGGAACAACCGACGGATTAGTCTCTTATCCGGATATCCGTGGGCGAGGCCCCGAGTGTGGGACCCCTGTCCCGTGCGAGAAGCGCTACTTCCGCTGCCAGTACCCCGAATCCGTTGCTCGGTGGGAACAGGGATCTTACAGTTGGTATCAGAGCCAAATTGAAGGCTAAAAAGGATAATTAAATTCTTATCTGAAATTGGTAATAAGAATTCAGAAACAGCATTTTCATAATGTATTTTCAATCCGTAAGCTTCTTTAATGAAGAAATTTTAATCAAAGAAATTATTTTTTATAGATGGAAGTTCCCCATTTATCTGGTATTCCCGACCTCACCCAGTCTCAAGATATGATTGCATTTGCCTTCGAGCATCTCATCTCTTCCGCTTCAACTCGAACAAGCCGAGCGAGACTCGCACGCCATTTCGAGGAATTATATTTTCCTAATCTAGTGGAGAGACAGCAGCATAAGTGGTTTGCAGGGCTATATATCCACGCCCCTTGCAACCAGCATGCAATGCTGAGGCAGAACCTCTCATTGGCCATGATCTTGATAAAGCTGAAAATGGTGCGTGGTATCATTCTATATCATTCAACGCCTCAAAATTTCAGACTTGCTTGTCGAGTTTATAGACTCTTTAGTCGATTTATCCCTAAGGAGAAAATAAGAGCTCCCTTCGCAATTAGAGAATTATGTAACAGGGCATGACTATGGCCCAGTACCGTCGTCTTATGCGTCTCCCGAGGAGATTTTGAATATTGGAGCCGAGCCACTCTATGTACTTATTGCAACTTGTATATAAATATACAAATGACTTCCTGTTATTTAAGTGATTGTTTACGGACGATCGGAAAAAGAAAAAAAAAATCTGTTTATCAGACATATGTCATAAATCTCCAATAAGATCAACTGAGGAGCCAATTATGTCTAAAATTTATCAAGACGCACAAAAGGTTGTAATTGTGTGATATAATTCATACAAATTGTTATTCAAACTGAAATTCGTAAATTAGTAATTAGGACTTCAATTAGAAAAACCGCAATTATATAGAATCCCTGACTTGCTTGAGGCCTAGACATGATAGTATTTACCTTATAATTCCAAGGGCCGTGACTACCCGTATATACCGAGAGTATACTGCAGCTCTTTACTGACAGTATATACGAGTAAATCTAAGACTTGAAATTATAAGCGTTAATGCTATCTAGATGATGATTTCGAATGTGATTGATATGATTTTTAATTCTGTTTGAGAATGAATGAATTGATTTGGATTCTGATTGAAAATGCTGATTGAAAAATGTTGATTTTTAAAAATTAGTTGAAATATAATGAAACCACAATGAGGGGGAATGGGACGAATCCCTGTGATGATATTCATAACTAGAATGATGATAACGAATTTAGCAAATCACTATGAGATTAGTGGGTTGTACTGTCAGATTGCTACTGTTAATACTTGACCGGTAGATCAAGTTAAGGGATGTCAAATTGAGAACTTGCTTGACTGAAATTTCCGTGTGGAGGAATGTTCCGAAGGAAACTTTTCGGTCTAATGGACCATTATCATGTTAAAGATATGAATGATATAATCTGAATGAATTGTTATTTAATGATGAGTTCTATATAAGGGATATTTATCCCAGTGTTCTGTTGGGTTGACCAGAATATAAGGAACCCCAGAATAAAATTGGATGTTAAGAAAAAGAGCTGTCCTCTACCTTGCGAGATGAGGACATCTCGCACTTTTTAAGTGGGGTAGAATGTAAGATTCCTCCCCAGCCTTCGAGGTATACAGGAGTAAGAATCTCCCTTTCTGATCTTATAATTATTCCCTCTCTAAAATAAAAGAAAGTTTTTGTTTTAAAAAAAAAAGGGAAGACCCTTTCCCTAGAATACTCTCAGGAGTCCCACCTGTTTTAAGGATTTAGAACAATGAGTTTAGAAGTGAGAATCGGTGTTTTGGATACCAAGGTTTTGGTTTTTATTCGAGTACGGCCCAAAAGAAGTTCTTTATCTCTTGGGGAGTATAAGAAATTATCCCCCAGATATTGTGATCCTTATATCTGAATTCAATGAAAGTAGGTGACTTAGCCTACAAGTTTCTTTTATCTCCTCATCTCAAAATTCTTAATGCCTTCTATAGAAAAATGTGTCAAACACAAATCATGGAAAGACGGTAAAACTTCAGTGGTAAGTTACCGTTGGCTTCTAGGTTACGCTAGCTCCTTCCTTTATATAAGTCGTAACTTTTACTTGTCACTCACAGTAATCTTACTCCCATCAATCTCCTTTCTTTCTTAATCTCCTTCATGGCTTGGCAACAGGAATTAGTTTTATCCCTGATGATTTCTCACCTTTAAGACGCAAGAGAGTCTGTGAAGAAAGACTTTATAGAACAGTATGAGCACTCACTTTTTCCTCACCTAGGAACTTCTGTAGCGCAGACCAAATGGCGGACCTATCAAAACATAACTAGGGTAACACCCTGGGGTCAGCAACACTTTCGTAACAATGTCCGCTTGGCCATGGTTATTGAAGCTTTGGGTTTGGGTCCCCGATACTACTGTGTCATGAGATCAAGGCATCTTGGGTTTTCTGAGCGGGTCTTCTTACTGGCATGTTTTCTTCCTCATGAGAAGATATGCCTTTACCCCGTTTTTGGCTTGCCTCTCAAAGGTCCTTTTGTTAGATCACCTCATACCACTGAGATAGGTGCGGCAATAACCAGCAGAATCATTCCCATAGATGAGTTACCCTATACTTGTGCAGCTTGTGAGGACTGCTTTTGTGACCATATGATGGACGGGCTTATGGAAGTGTAAAGAGTTCTTCTATCTTTACTGTATAAGTCCCGTGAATGAATAAAGTTTAAATCTTGTTCTTATTTTGAATCTTGCTCTCTTTAAGACTTTTCCTAGTGGTTAATCGTGATTAAAATTTTTCTCTAAGTCTCATATTCGTGCATCTTGCAAAATTATTCCAAGTTGCGAGATGAGGACATCTCGTGTTTTTTAAGTGGGGTAGAATGTAAGATTTCTCCCCCAACCCCTTTTTGATGTCTAGTATATTCCCCTGTAATCAATTCCTTTTCTGAAATATAAGAGATCTTGTTTGTGGCTGTTTTAACCTAGAGAGAGAAAATATTCTAGAGAGAGAATATTCAGATTTTGAATATTTTTGGATAGAAAAATATCTCTTATAATTCAGATGAGTTCCCCTGAAACAGAAATTTAAAAAAAAAAATTTCCAATGTGCAATTGGAATTAATTGGAAATAGGTATAAAGAACCTTAGCCTAAGGGTCTAGATTTTCATAAATCTTTAGACTATGGTCCAATTAAGGTTCCTATGGGCCAATAGCATCAATCCATGTGTAGGGAGGAGATAAATCCAAATTGTAAAAGAAGATACCCAAAAATGAGTAAATGCTCACATAAGATGAAGAGTTGAAAATGTACAAGGTTTATTAGTAAATAAACACATATGTAAGGAAGGGGAGTTCTTTAAAGGAGGTGCATATTTCACATAAGATGAAGAGTTGAAAATGTACAAGGTTTATTAGTAAATAAACACATATGTAAGGAAGGGGAGTTCTTTAAAGGAGGTGCATATTTCACATAAGATGAAGAGTTGAAAATGTACAAGGTTTATTAGTAAATAAACACATATGTAAGGAAGGGGAGTTCTTTAAAGGAGGTGCATAATTCACATAAGATGAAGAGTTGAAAATGTACAAGGTTTATTAGTAAATAAACACATATGTAAGGAAGGGGAGTTCTTTAAAGGAGGTGCATATTTCACATAAGATGAAGAGTTGAAAATGTACAAGGTTTATTAGTAAATAAACACATATGTAAGGAAGGGGAATTCTTTAAAGGAGGTGCATATTTCACATGCTTGAATGAGTTTTAAACTCATAAAAATTGAGATATTTCATCTCTCCTCTCTCCTCATTCAAGTCTAGTTCCAAAAAGTTAGCTTAACTGACCTAAAAATGGTCAAAAAGTGACCAAACTGACTTGGAAAATTCTAGAATCAGTTTGTTTGGTTAGGAGCTCAAATTTTCCTATAAATAGAAGCCTTCCCTTGTTGAAAAAAAATATAGAGTCTTATGCCTTGTTACTCTACTCCACCTAAGCCAAATTAGATAGAGTCTTATGCCTTGTTACTCTACTCCACCTAAGCCAAATTAGATAGAGTCTTATGCCTTGTTACTCTACTCCACCTAAGCCAAATTAGATAGAGTCTTATGCCTTGTTACTCTACTCCACCTAAGCCAAGAACTGTGAATTCTTTAATAATTCACTAGTTTTTGACACTTCTCTCTTTCTTCAATCCCCATTGGTGGCTCCATCAACATACTAAACCAATTGATTGGTTGGGGGCCTCTACCGTGAATAAAGAATCAAGCAAATCATAAGGTAAGTATATTGAATTTTGATCTTTTCTATGATTTCTCAATGATTCTCTCTTCTCAACCCCTCTCAAGCTTGAGAAGTTTAATTGGTATGGTTTTTTTTAAATGCTATTGAAGTTAATTGGTGAATAGTAGTGAAGAGTTACATAATTTAATAAATGCTATAGAAGTTAATTTCCACTTATATTTAAATTCTAATGGTTTTTATAATTTCTCTCTCTCACTCAAGAAATGGTCATACTCATGACCCATTCTCAATCCAAATGAAGCTTTTCATAAAGCTTTTCCTTAATCCAAGATTAAGCTATGCTTGAGGCCAAATTAATGGCTTTTGCTATGCTTTTAGTTTATGCACATTGATGATTCAATCCATTATGGATTGATGACCCAATTAGAGACCATTCTAATTGTTTTCTTAATGATCCAATTAGAGACCATTATGGATTGATGACCCAATTAGAGACCATTCTAATTGTTTTCTTAATGATCCAATTAGAGACCATTATGGATTGATGATCCAATTAGAGACCATTCTAATTATTTCTTTAATAATGAGCTTTATCCCTTAGAAAAAAATTGAGATTTGTCAGTCATAGTAGCAGAGCTATGGCAAAATTTTTATAGAAATTACGCATAAAATAAATTCATTCAAAGCATAAAAAGAGGACTTCCTACCATATTCTAGGAACTATCATCCTAGATTAATTAAAAGAATTTTATTATGCATGGAGATGTGGATGTTTGCATGTAGATGTAGATGTATAGATGTAGATGTGGATGTGGAGGTGGATGGATGCATGTAGATGTAGATGTATAGATGTAGATGTGAATGGAGATGTGGATGTATGCATGTAGATGTAGATGTATAGATGTGGATGTGGATGTATACATGTAGATGTAGATGTATAGATACGGATGTGGATGTGGAGGTGGATGTATACATGTAGATGTAGATGTATAGATGTAGATGTGGATGTAGAGATAGATGGATGCATGTAGATGTAGATGTATAGATGTAGATGGGAATGGAGATATGGATGTATGCATGTAGATGTAGATGTATAGATGTAGATGTGGATGTGGAGGTGGATGGATGCATGTAGATGTAGATGTATAGATGTAGATGTGAATGGAGATATGGATGTATGCATGTAGATGTAGATGTATGGAGGTGAATGTGAATGTGGATGTGGATGTATGCCTAGAGATGTAGATGTATGCATGTAGATGTGAATGTACGCATATAGATGTGGATGTATGGATGTGAATATACGATATGCGATGTGAGGGAATCTGAAGTGATGAGATAGAAATGATGTGAGGGGATGAGTATACATATAAATGGAATATGGAATAAGTAATGTAGATTGATGAAGGATAATGTGGAAAAATGAAAGTTAAAATAGAAATTGTGTTGTAAACTGTTTGTAAATACTGTTTGTAAATGCTGTTTGTAAATGATTGTTTTATGTCAAGAATGCTGGGGGGAGCATTTTGACCATCTTGTGATTAAAGTCGTGATGGTAAAGTTGCAACTGCTGACGGGGAGTCAATGAAGGACGTCTCGCGTAGCAAGGTCGGCCGAGGTCTTGACCAGCCTCGGTGCGATTAAAATGGTGAGCTTCCGGTACGGTGGATGAGGGGCCAAGGAAGCGGCCTATGCGTGAAGCGCTAGGTTACCTGCGAAGGATCCTAGAGGGTGCTGACCATACGGTGCTTGGGCTCTGGGTTGCCTAGGATACCCACGCGTGCGTCGAGGAAGATATTGGAACAGAGTTGGAGTTGTTTTCTGAAATCGAGCATGGATCTGGTTGATTGACCTTGCTGGTCTTCAATGGATGAGTCCATGGCTCCTTATATGGATCTGTTGGTTGATCTTGCTGATCTTCAATGAGAGTCCATCTTGTTAAGTGATTATATTGCCAAGTATTATGGGCTAGGAACTATCGAAACGGCTCCTGAGCGTTCTAGTTGCCAATGATGCCATAGATACTCTGATGAAGGAATGATGGGAAATTAAGAATCAATTGGATAAATTGGAAGATGGTGATCAATGATACTATGGTTTTATTAAAGGATTGTTTTAAACTGGTTGAATCTGGTTGAAAAAGGCAATTTCATATTGGGTGTGTGAGTGGTGTGACTAGTTTTATTTTGCATGAACATCCGGCTAGGGGGCCTTGGAACTCTTTTCCTTGGTACCCGGGACAAAACCTAACCAAATTTTTAATTGGATCCCATCACTACAGTGGTTGGGCGGTTGGCTAACCCATGGGATTGGATGGGGTTAGGCTGGACTGATGGATCCGTAAATCGAGACTCAAACTTTTGTTTTTACGATAGAAAAAAAAAATCCCGGACAGAAACTGTTCTATGGATAGGAATCAACGGCTGTGCCTCTTGAATGGGGAAAAAAGCGTTGATCCCAATGATCCAAGTGCAAGTTTCTTCCTTGAACTGACTAAGTATCTTATAGATGTAATCGGATCATCTCGATCAGAAATGATCTTGACTACGTTAGAGTAAAAAGTTATCCTGGTGGAATCGCCCGTGCTTTCCGGTAAAGGAAGTTTTTCCGGGTTCGGTTTTGGAACAACCGACGGATTAGTCTCTTATCCGGATATCCGTGGGCGAGGCCCCGAGTGTGGGACCCCTGTCCCGTGCGAGAAGCGCTACTTCCGCTGCCAGTACCCCGAATCCGTTGCTCGGTGGGAACAGGGATCTTACAAGTGTTAGCTACCATATGCTAGAAGCTTTTTCCCTAATTGTGAGTGTGCAAGCTGAATAGAATCCTCCACTGGCTGGGGATGAAGGAGGAAGTGAAAAACTAACTAAAAATTTGATTATTTGCTGATTATCTACTAATCTTAATTAATTAACTAATGGGCTCATAAAGCTGATGGATTCTAGGCATGGCTCTGATACCATGTTGAAATTTGAGCATAATGATGAGCTATGGTGGATCAAACACTAGAATCAACATCATTAACAAACAAAGTGATTAGTAAATGATTAAGATGTAATTAGTGAATAATTAACAAATAGATTAATGTAGGCATGGATACTCAAAAACTAGCAAATTCTCATTAGGGCTATGCCTCAATTTATAGAGTTTACATCAAGCATTAAATTCCATTGATTTCTCCATGATTCACTCCCAGAATATCTCCACCTTTTGCCTGATTCTCTCCACCTCTTCTCTTTTCCCTGAATATCTCCCAGAATAACTCCACACTCCTAAATTCTCTCATGCTACCCTTTATTCTCTCCTAGTAGATTCTTCTCACCTTTTCATAGGTTCTTTCATAATTACATCTTCTCTTTTACAGCCTCTAACCAAGAGCTTGTTCCCACACACATCCTATTCACTTGTATATTTCAACAATCCAAAGTTTTGACCATGTGTCCCAAACTTGTGGAAAATTCCCATATTCCCCAATATAGTGTTATGACCTGAACTAGGGGGTCGGTGGCTAGGTTTATGATCTTGGAAAAAGGTTTGAATTTCAAGAATTTCTTCGGTATTCACATCTGGGTAATTTATGTGAGTGGCATCAAAATTATTGCTTATGTTGGCAAGAATAGCTTCTAAATGCTCATGGTGGATATTAGTATATAGCTTAAGGATGCCCACTAGGTGATATAAGGTAGACTCACAAAGATTTAAATGTTGGTGAGTATTATATACTTCTAACCACACGTGACTGATTACCCATTGATAAGTATTAGCCACAACCTCATAGTTGGCTTGTGTTGCTGGTATGTTATCTGGAACAAACAGGTCGAGTTTGTCGACCCTGTTATCCAGAATTTATGAATTTTATAAGACACAACACCAACTACGGAGGTTGAGGACTATTAGATGCAAAGGATAAAAGAAGATATATTGTGGGTTAGTTAATTTCCGATCCCCCCTCAAGATGCCCATAATGATGGTTCGGTCAGCATCTCGCTCGGTATTTTGTTTAATAAGGGTTCATTCTCCTAAACCTATATCTTCAGCTAAGTTAATGTCATATTGAAGTAATGAGAGTGTTAGTGTAAACCAAAAAAAGATAAGAGTTTGAGAGGCCCGAGGAGTTACTGGCCATTGTCCCAATTTCGAGGCGCGCTCAAGGAGGGTACGTAAGTCATTTGTGGGCTCCGGCCTTTGACTCCTTTCTTGTGTAGCCAGTTGGCAAGCTAGTTCTTGCATGCGGATATCACCGTTGCTGAGCTCTGTAGAAATGGTTGTTTCTCTAATCATCCGTTCGGCATCCAATGCTCTGAATCTTCTTGTTGCCACCACTTCTTATGCTCTTCTGGCAGTAGCTTCTCTTTGATTGGCTTCAGTAATTTGAGTTACCTCTTGTGTTGCCAATCTTTGTGCATCTTGTAATTGGTTTTCTAGTTGTGATATTATCTCTTGGCTTCTTTGCACCTATGTTTGGTTAGTGATGATTATTTCATTGAGAGCCTTGAGTTTTTCCGCATGCGTTTTGTTAACCTGCTCTCGTTTCCTGTTGCAATCCTTGTACTCTTTCTTGTTTGTAAGATTCCTCCTCCCTAGCCTCTCAAGAAGTCTAGTATCTTCCCCTGTAATCAAATCCCTCTTCAGAAATATAAAAGATCTTGTTTCTACCTGTTTTGGCCTAGAGAGAGAAAATCTTCTACAGAGAGGTGATTTAATTTCTAAATATTTTTGGATGGAAAAATATCTCATCTTATTAAAATAAATTTTCCCAAAACAAAATTTCAAAAATAATTTCAGAAGGTACATTAGAAATAAATTATAATCTGTTCAAAAGGCCTTATCCTAAGGGTTCATATTTTTTGAGAATTTTAAATTAAGGTTCCTATGGACCAATAAGATTAATCCAAATGTAGGGAGGAGGTAAATTGAAGAAATAAAGAAAATCCCCCCCAAAAATGAGTAAATACTCACATAAGATGAAGAGTGGACTAAGGACCAAAGGAAATACTAAAAAAATAAATTTTTGACACCTCTCAGAGTGGGGATTCCCCCTCACGAAGTAGGCGCATTTTTTCCATCATGAAGTAGGCGCCTTTTTTCCATCATTGCTTTTGAATTTTAAATCAATAAAATTAGATATTTCATCTCTCCTCTCTCCTAATTCAAAACTGGATCCAAAAAGTGAACTAAACTAACCCAAAAATGGTCAAAAATTGATCTGAAAAATTCTAGAATCAGTTTGCTTGGTTAGAAGCTCACTTTTTCCTATAAATAGAAGCCTCCCCCTTTGTAGAAGCTTAATAGTGTTTTATGCATTGTTACTCTACTCCTCCCTAGAGCCAAAAACAGTGAATTTATTGATAATTCATTAGTTTTTGACCATTTCCTCTTGAAAAGAATTGGTGGCCACTCTTGTTGCAAACAAGAGTAGATCCCTCAAACCATCAAGCCAAAGGAAAGCTCACAAAAATTCATGTAAGCTATAAATCCTACTTTTTCTTTATTCCATTTAACGGTTTTGTAATTTTTGTTTTCTTTAAAATGAAAAATGATGTTATGCCTTGTTGGAAAGGCTTTCCTCCTCTCTTCATTCTTGAATTCAGCCTTTCTTTATCCTAGATATGTAATCAAATTCTTAGAATTAAACTTTTTATATTATTTCTCTTTAAAAAATGAAATTTGATTAGTTTAGAATGCTTTAAACCATTTCGGATAATTTCTAAGTAACTTGAGAATGAAAAAAATTTGAAAAATAGTCAGCCATACAAAGGAGGTTATAGCAAAATTTTCTTAAATTTTGTGAAATAAGAATTATCTTTTATTATTCAAAAAGAGTAATCCCTACCGTTTGTGTATTCTAAAAGTGTTATTTTTATTCTAGGCATAGAAAAATGTATATTAGAATTATTTTTACTATAAAAGTATTATTTTCATTAGAATTAATTTCTATGCATAGAAAGATGCATATTGGAGGATTTTTTTTATTCTAAAAGTGTTACTTTCATTAAAATTGATTTTTATGCATATAAATAGATACATAAAAGAGTTTATTTTTATTATAAAAGTGTTACTTTCACCAATATTGATTTTTATGCATAAAGTGATGCATATAAGAATTTTTTTATTATAAAAGTGTTACTTTCACCAATATTGATTTTTATCCATAAAATGATGCATAAAAGATTTTTTTTAAAATTATAAGTGTTACTTTCACCGATATTGATTTTTATGCATAAAATGATACATAAAAGATTTTTTTTTAAAATTATAAAAGTGTTACTTTCACCAATATTGATTTTTATGCTTAAAATGATGCATAAAAGAAATTTTTTATTATAAAAGTGTTTTTTTCACCAATACTGGATTTTATGCATAAATGATTTTTATATCATAATTAGAGTTCTCTTTAATTCTATGAATAAGTAATTATGAATTTCCATGAATAAGTAATTACTCTGTGAGAGAAAAATCCTATCGTTTCATATTCACTCGGATAGTAATGAGAAAACTCAGAAAATAAAACTATCAAAGTTCGGAATTTTAGATAAATGATTAATTTATTCTTCATAGGAATTCGTGATTAGTTTAGAAATCAGTTAAGAAAATATTCAATGAATGAAATTCAGAATAATAGTAATTGAAATCTCACCCCCTTTCGAGAAAGGTAGTTCAGGAAGGACCTTACCAGACGTGAACCCAGAATCAGACTTTGACCAAGACTAACCTCTTCGTCAGTTTCAAGAAAAGACGATTGGACCAGTTCAGGAAAATACACTTAAATCACCCACCGAATCTGAAACTAAGTTGAGACTCTTTGATTTTGATCTAAGGATCAAGGTTATAGAATTCGAGGAATTCTGTTTGGAATTCAGAATTGCAATCAAAAAGTCTTGGGATATGGATTTAGGATTTACTCATTGTATTCAAAAGAAACTCAAAACTAAAAACTTTCATAGAAACCCTATTTTCTTAAAGGACTGTCTTACGCCAGAATGATGGAGGGAGCATTTGGTATATGTGTGTTTCTAAGAAGGAAGTTTGGTCAATAGCTGGCCGAGGAGTGTTCAAAGGACGGCTCACGCGAAAAAAACCTACCCAGGTCTTGACGAGCCTTGGTATGGTGAAAAATGGTGTGCTTCCGGTTACGATGGGCATGGGCCGACAAAGCGGTCCCTGAGTGAAGTGCCAGGACACCTAAGGAGGATCCTAGAGGGTTCTGACCAGGCGATGCACGGGCTTGCGGTGCTTAGGACACCCATGCGTATGTCGTGGAAGATATATATGTATGATGATGAAAAATTATTGTAATTTGTCACTCGATCTCGTTGTTGACCAGCTGGTCTCGACGGAGAGTCCAGAGTGATACCTGTTTTTGAGAAACAAGGAACTGGATGGAAATTTTGAGTTATGATAACTGTAACCAATAATTATTTGTCAATGGATTTTTTTATAAGTTAAAGTTTAAAGAGGAGTGTGTGCGTATCTGTATTCTAAAGCAAAAGTTAAGAAAGTATATAGATGGATCATCCAACTCCTCACCAAAATCAGTCCCCGTAGCTTTACATTCTGCTCCAAAGGTGTACTCATAGGCTTACACCCTGTCATGCCATATTTTGCCAACATATCCAATGCATATTGGCGTTGCACTAACCATGTACTTGCATGGTCTTTGATCACTTCGATTCCAAGAAATTATCTCAACTCACCCAAGTCTTTCATGTCAAACTGCCCACTCAATGCTTTCTTGACATGCATCACATCTGTACCATGATCACCTGTGATAATCAAGTCATCCACATAGATGACAAGTAAAACAATCCCATGATCTATTTTCTTCACATAGAGTGAAGAATCTGCTATAGAAATCTGAAATCCAAGGGAGATAAGATATCTGCTCATCTTATCACTCCAAGCACGTGGTGCTTGCTTCAGACCATATAAAGCCTTCTTCAATCTGCATACATGAGTGGGATACTTTGGGTGTACATAACCTTTTGGCTGTGCCATATGCACTTCTTCTTGTAGATCACCATTTAGAAATGCATTTTTGACATCCATTTGATGCATTTCCCAACCATTTGCTGCAGCTATAGCAATGACTGCTCTCACTGTTCCCATCTTTGCCACTAGACTAAATGTTTCATCATAGTCCAAACCTTGGGTTTGTGCATAACCCTTAGCTACCGATCTTGCTTTATGTCGCTCAATGGAACCATCAGACTTGCATTTCACTTTGTAAACCCATTTACAACCAATGACATTTTTGTCCTGTGGTAATGCAACCAAATCCCATGTGTCATTTATGAACCAATGCATCCATCTCAACATCCATTGCTTTCTCCCATACATGCTTTCCAATAGCTTCTGTATAGCATGTAGGTTCCACATGCTTCACCAAAGATGTCATATATGCATAATGCATAGCAAAATCACGGTATGTCAACTTGTCAACTCGATATCTGACCCTTTGGGATCTCCGCAATGCATGCGGATCACTCTCAACACCTATCACTCTAGCATGTGGTGGCACATATCTCTCCTGCCTTACACTAGGTGTGCGTAAAACAGGTATGCCAAGCTCCTCATCCAAACTCTCTGAACTTGATGACTCATAACCTAAAATTCCAATTCCTTCAACCTTCTTCTTGCCTTTATCCATAGCACTACTCCCAGTGCTCACACTCTCATGCCTCAAACGTCCTGACCATGGACGTACAATACTACTCTCAGCCTCTGCTGGCCCAGACATAGAAGTAGAACTAGAACTTGCTTGTGGCAAGTTCACAGGCACATCAACTTCAAGTGACTCAATGACACCCTCATCCTTTGCTTTGTACCAACTAGCAAGCTCATCAAATACCACATCTCGTGAGATGACAACTTGCCTAGTTTGTGGATTGTAACATTTGTATGCCTTACGATCCTGTGTATATCCAACAAACACACACTTTTCTGCCTTAGGATCCAACTTCCTCCTTCTCTCGTCAGGCACATGTACATAAGCTATGCATCCAAAAACTTTGAGGTGTCCAATGTCTGGCCTAAAACCTGTAAGCCGCATCTGTGGCGTACTTCCATGTATGGCTGCTATGGGTGTTTTATTAAGTATATACACTGCAGTGGCACATGCTTCTACCCAATAATAATCTGGCATGCTCTTTTCATTGAGCATTGCCCTGACCACTTCACAAATGACTATTCTTTCTCTTAGCCACACCATTTTGCTGAGGTGTATATCTACAAGTCAATTGCCTTCTTATTCCATGCTTTCTTAAGAAATGCTCAAAAGCATTTGAGGTGTATTCACCACCTCCATTAGTCCTCAAACACTTAATCCAAGAACCATATTTCTGCAAAAGCTTTGAAATCCATAAACTTTTCCAACACTTCACTTTTCTCTCTCAGAAAGTATATCCATGTCATTTTGTTGAAATCATCAATGAATGTCACATAATATAAACTACCTTTAATAGATGGGTTTTGTGCACGACCCCATACATCACTATGTACTATCTCAAGTGGCCTGCTACTCATGTTGCCTTCTCTAGGAAACTACAACCTTGCCTGCTTTCCAAACTAACAGGCTTCACAAACATGCATATTCCCATCATACTTGAATCTAGGTAGCCCACTAACAATGCCTCTTGCCTGCATGTTCTTTAACCTGTGTATATTGACATGTCCAATCCTCTTATGCCACATATCAATGTCCTGTACCACATTTCTACTTTTAGAGAACATGGCTGATTTTAACTCAGGAATCCTAGCATCCAGTTTAAACAACCTGCCTTCTTTCTTGCCTTTAGCAATGACTCTACATCCATGTTTGAAATCCTCAACGAAGCAACCATGCTCGTTGAAACGAACCTGTAATCCCTGTTCCACCATTTAACCAACTGAGGCACATACAATACATTTGACATAGATTTTGTTTGACCATTCTGTATAACCAATGGTACACTTCCAACATGTGTAATGGCATGCTGAGTATCATCTCCTGTCTCCACATACAATACATCTGACCATTCTACATACAAGCTTTTTGTAATCGAAGGCACATACAATACATCTGACATAGATTTTGTTTGACCATTCTGCATAACCAATGGTACACTTCCAACATGTGTAATGGCATGCTGAGTATCATCTCCTGTCTCCACATAGCCTTTCACATCCATAGGCTTCATATGCTCAAACCATTCACCATGACAAGTCATATGGTTTGATGCTCCAGAGTCCAATACCAAGTGTCATCATTTTCAGCATTTGTCATCATAGATCCCACAACATGTTTCATGGCAAACAAGTGATTTGCGCTGCCATCATTACTGCTTGATGCATAATTTCCACCACCATGTTGTGCATAATTTCCACGATGTTATGCTCTACCCCCTCTCAAATCATTCTGTTTGCGGAAACAATCACATGCCATATGACCATATTTCCTACAGTAATGGCATTCCACATCTTGCATAGATGTTTGTTGGCCTTGCCAATGTCCTCTACCACGAGGATTACCTCTCCCTCTCTGAGGTGTATATCCAAGAGCACCTCTAGCACCATATGAAGGCTGAAAATTTTGTTGTGGTGAACTGTCCTACCATCCACGACCATTACCACGGCCACGTGATGCGAATCTCTCCCTGCCTCTAAAGCCTCTTTGCGAATAGAAAGCTTGATTTCTGCCATTATCATCATGGCTAGTAGATGCATCCTGAAAGGAATCACTGAGTTTGATTTCCTCAACAAGCAAGAGTGAAACCAACTCATCAAAGTCAGGTAAACCTGTACTCCAATCCGAGATGGATGTATCAAAAGATTTATATTCCTTGCCAAGACCACGCAAGGTAATGTCTACCAAATCATCATCAAAGCATGGGGGCATTGATTGTTGCCAAAGCATCTGCAAACTTCTTTATCTCTTGTACATAATCATGGATGCTCCTTCTATTCCGCTTCACATTATGTATCTGTTGTTGCAACTGAGACTTGTGAGCACGTGTCTGTATCAAACAACTTTACCAATGTATCCCATGCATCCTTGGGATTCTCAGCATCATGTATGTGTATGAGCATAGCATCTGAAATACATATAGACAGATAATGCAACACTTTGAATGCTCTTTCTGACCATTGCTTATGAGCTATAACCTAATGCTCTGTAGGTTGTCGGGGTAGTTCCGGCTCTGGCTCATCACCTGTAATGAGATTCCAAAAACCTTTTCCCTTCAGAAAACTTTTGATCCTGTACTTCAATGCCTGGAAGTTCTTCCTATCCAACTTTTCACCAACAATTTGTACTGGATTATCCAACATATTGATCAATGCAAATACACCTTCCGTACACGACAAAATCTATAACCAAGCCTTCCTCAGCTCAACCACACTCCAATGAGTGTTCCAGATACTCCAAAGTAGTCAACAAACTTCAATTTTAATGTATAAAATCAACCTGTATGCATCCAAAATGAACTGGCTCACACAGTCCAAGATACCCTGTTTTGATGCGCTTTCCAAGGATCCAAACTACAATGTAATGGTTCAATAAAGTATGGACAACTTGCTTTGACACCTAAACAACCTCAATGTTGAATATCAACACCATCCAACATGCGTACATATCAATTTTGTCAAACCCCCTTCTCTATTCTGAGAAAAACCAGAATAACCAGAATAACCAGTAGTAAATTTGCTCTAATTTCTTCAATCTTTGTCCAAATTGAGAAACCAAGCATTCATTAGCTTAGCAATGATGTCCACTAACTCCATGTAAAAGGAATTAGACCAATTGTTTAAGACCAGCGAGTAATTGATCAATTAATCACACTCTGTTTCTCTGCAACCAGTAGACAGCCTGTTTAATCAGCTCATTTCCAGCTCCATAGATGATAATTGCTCAATCCAATCATATATCCTCCTTCTCAGGTGTATGTATTAGCCAATTGCTAAACCAATTTTGAAGTTAATCAAGCACAAGAGTTGAATTTGAGCCTCCACTCAGTAAAATAGTAAAAAACTACCGTGTTTCTCTGTCCAGCCTACGTCGCCTACTGTAGGGGGATTTAGGAGTGTTTTAAGTGCTAATTAATGAGGTATATAAGTACCCAACACACCTAGGCAAGTGTGCAATCCATCAATGCTTTGATTTTTACCAAAAACATGCTCTAATTTCATCAAAATTTGGCTTCCTTTTCTCTGTTTTGTGAGAGCTCAAAAACTAGTTAAGTTCACACATTCAGATGCATCCAAATTGCTCCAAAATTAGTTTACGGCTTGCATATGAGTTTCCAATACATTCCTCCTTGTCAGATACACGTGTCTTTGCCAGATTTACATCTATTTCACCATACATCACTGCTTCCAAGCTTTAATGGAAAGCTTCCAAAAACCAGAATTTTTCTTTACTTTGGGTTGCCCTAATTTGCTTTGTTTTTGCCTGAATCACCTGCAATCCGCTCAAGGATGTTTAGAAGACCTTACCCGGTAGGCCAAGCTCTTAGATCTGATAGTAATCGGTGTGCTCCAACAAGCTTCACAACATCAATGGCAAGCTTCACAGCTT
Organism: Cibotium barometz; assembly: GCF_041138505.1. Lineage (NCBI taxonomy): Eukaryota > Viridiplantae > Streptophyta > Polypodiopsida > Cyatheales > Cibotiaceae > Cibotium > Cibotium barometz. The sequence continues at coordinate 53,065,998 of NC_141051.1, forward strand.
TTCTTCACAGCTTCTTCTCCCTCTTCTCTCACTCACTCATAAACCCTAATAGAGAGCACAAGGCCCTGATACCAAGTTGAAAGATAGGTAGAGGGAGAGGATACACACACACAGGAGCAAACCCTAATGTATATTGCAAACCCTAACCATAGAGGGAAGCCATCTCCCTTCTCACACAATGCATAAAGCCATAATCCATAATACACACAACACTCTATGAGTTGTGTCCACACACATCTAACCCTAGCTAATGTCCACACACTATGACCAGCTGGACGCGCTCATTTATGTCTCACACATGCTGCTACCTAACATGCCAGCACATAGCATAGCTGGCACACACTGACATCGAGCTTGAATCTCAACAATCCCTTCAAGGGTGAAGAAGGGGAGCAGTTAGGTGAAGTAGTGGAAAAGTGGATTGAGGCTATGGAAGAATACTTTGATGTAACTGGCTACAATGAGAGAAGCAAGATGGCTCTCGCCAGGTTAAAGATTATGGAAACGGCCAGGGTCACTTGGAGGAATCACTGTGAGACCAACCGTCTCGACCGGAATACCCAGACCTCGATCGATCTTAAAGCTTACCTTAGAAAGAGGTTTTGTCCTTCGAGCTTCCTTGAAACTAAAATGAATGAGTTCTTGGAACTAAAGCAGGATAGTCGGACAATTGAAGAGTACCATCAAGCTTTTGCCCTTCTCCTCAAATATTCTCCACAATTGGATGAAGAGCAGCTGATGGCCAGGTTCATTCGAGGAATGAACGAGCCATTGGACACCTTAGTAAAGAATGCCAAACCTGTCTCAATGGCAGAAGCAGTAAGAATGGCAAAGGACTTTGCCAAAGCCTTTGTAGTTAAGGTCCCTGCACCCTCTAATTTCAAAAGATTCCAAACCCCGAGAAGTACTTCAAACTTTCCACCCCCAAAGAGGCAACAAGGCCCAATTCAGAATCAGGATGCAGGAAGATTCAGAAGTGAAGGAAGACCCTTCGGCCAGAACACTTTCTCAGTAGCCCCTGTTGAGATTCAAGCTCGATGTCAGTGTGAGCCAGCTATGCTATGTGCTGGCAGATTAGGTAGGAACATGTGTTAGACATAAATGACCGCGTGTCCAGCTGGTCATAGTGTGTGGACATTAGCTAGGGTTAGTAGAGTGTGGACACAACTCATTGTGTGGAGTGTGGATTATGGATTAGTGCATTATGCTTTGTGTGAGAGTGGACATGGCTTCCCTCTATGGTTAGGGTTTGCAATATACATTAGGGTTTGCTCCTGTGTGTGTGTCTCCTCCTCCTCTACCGTTCTTTCAACATGGTATCAGAGCCTTGTGCTGTTTATTAGGGTTTATGAGTGAGTGAGTGAAGAGGGAGAAGAAGAAGCTGTGAAGCTGTCCATTGGAGCTGTGAAGCTTGGAGCACACCAAATACTATCAGATCTGAAAGCTTGGCCTACCGAGTAAGGTCTTCTAAACATCCTTGAGCGGATTGCAGGTGAAACAGGCAAAAGCAAAGCAAAATAGAGCAAATCAAAGCAAAGAAAAATTCTGGTTTTTGAAGCTTTCCATTAAAGCTTGGGAACATTGATGTATGGTGGAAATACATGTAAATCTGGCAAAGCAAACATGTATCTGACAATGAGAGATGTAATGGCAACTCTTATGCAAGCCCTATTGTGATTTTGGATCATTTTGGAAGCATTTGAATGTGTGAAAATTCTGGTTTTTTGAGCTCTTACAAAACAGAGAAGAGGAAGCCCAAAATTGATGCATTTGAAGTGAGATTTTGGCAAAAATTGAACCATTTGTGGATTGCACATGTACCTAGGTGTGTTGGGCATCTATAACAATCATCAAACAACTTTATAAACACTCCCAAATCCTCTAATTGCAGGCGGCGCAGCTCAACTAGTGAAAACAGAGCAGTTTTCTGGTTTTTTGCCTACGAGGAGATTGATTTCTCACTTGGTGCTTGATATCTTCCACAAATTCCTTAGCAATTGGATGCTTTACATCTTGGAGAAGAGGGCTATGTGATTTGTTTGGTCAATGATGCTTAATTGAGCTGGGAATGAGCTGATTAAAACAGGCTATCCACTGGTTGCAGAGAAATAGAGCATTTTAATCGAGCAATTAATCTTTGGTGTTTTACAATTGGACAAATTCCTCTTACATGGAGTTGATGGACACTATTGCTAAGCCAATGAATGCCTGGTTGCTCAATTTGGTCAAGTATTGAAGAAATTAGAGCCAAATCATTACTGGTTTTTCTGGTTTTTCTGGTTTTTTCAAAAACAGAAAAAGGGGTTTTCAAAAATTGATAATTACACATGTCAGATGGAGTTGATACTCAACATTGAGGTTCATTAGGTGTCATTGCAAGTTGCCTAGACTTGATTGCACCATTACATTGCGATTTGGAGCCTTGGAAGGCGTGTCAATACAGGGTATCCCGGACTGCATGAGTCAGTTCATCTTGGATGATTACAGGTTGATTTCCTACATCAAACTTGGAGTTTGTTGGCTACCTTGGAGTATCTGGAACATTAATTGGAGTGTGGTTGAGCTAAGGAAAGCTCATTTACAGATTTGAAGTGTGCGGAAGGTGTACGCATTGAGCAACATGTCGGACAATCCAGTTCAGATTGTTGGTGAAAAGCTGGATAGGAAGAACTTCCAGGCATGGAAGTACAGGATAAAGAGTTTCTTGAAAGGGAAAGGATTTTGGAATCTCATTACAGGTGCTGAGCCTGAGCCTGAGCCTGAGCTACCTCGGCAACCTACACAGCAGCAGCTTATTGCTCATAAGCAATGGTCAGAGAGAGCATTCAAAGTGCTACATTATTTGTCTATATGTATATCTGATGCTATGCTCATACACATTCAGGATGCTGAGAATCCCAAAGATGCATGGGATACTTTGGTCAAGATGTTTGATACAGATACGAGTGCTCGCAAGTCTCAATTGTGATAGCAGATACACAATGTGAAAAGGAATAAAAGGAGCATACATGATTATGTGCAAGAAATCAAGAAGTTTGCAGATGCATTGGCCACAATAAATGCCCCCATGCCTGATGATGATTTGGTGGATATTACCTTGCGTGGTCTTGGCAAGGAATACAAATCCTTTGATACATCTATCTCAGTGAGGAGTATAGGTTTACCCGACTTCGATGAGTTGGTTTCCCTCTTGTTGGTTGAGGAAATCAAGCTCAGTGATTCATTTCTGGATGCATCTACTAGCCATGATGATGGCAGAAATCAGGCTTTCTACTCGCAGAGAGGCTTTAGAGGCAGGGGGAGATTCGCATCACGTGGACGTGGTGGTAATGGTCGTGGATGGCAGGATAGGCCTCCACAACAGAATTTTCAGCCTTCATATGGTGCTCGAGGTGGACGTGGATATGCACCTCAGCGAGGCAGAGGTACCCCCCGTGGTCGAGGACGTTGGCAAAGCCAACAAAATTCTATGCAAGATGTGGAATGCCATTATTGTGGCAAATATGGTCATATGGCGAGAGATTGCTTTCGCAAACAGAATGATTTGAGAGGGGGAAGAGCACAACGTGGTGGTCATTATGGTGGAAACTATGCACAACATGGTGGCAACTATGCATCAAGTAGCAATGATGGAACTGCAAATCATTTGTTTGCCATGAAGCATGTTGTGGGTTCTATGACAACAAATGCTGAGAATGATGATACATGGTATATGGACTCAGGAGCATCAAATCATATGACATGCCATGGTGAATGGTTTGAGCACATGAAGCCAATGGATGTCAAAGGCTATGTGGAAACAGGTGATGATACCCAACATGTCATTACACATGTTGGAAGTGTACCATTGGTCATGCATAATGGTCAGACAAAGTCTATGTCAGATGTGCTGTATGTGCCTTCGATCACTAAAAGCTTGGCCTCAATTGGTCAAATGGTAGAACAGGGATTACAGGTTAGATTCAATGAGCATGGATGCTTCGTTGAAGACTTCAAACATGGATGTAGAGTGATTGCTAAAGGCAAGAAAGAAGGAAGACTGTTTAAGCTGGATGCTGGAATTCCTGAAATAAAATCAGCCATGTTCTCAAAGAGCAGGAATGTGGTACAGGATATTGATATGTGGCACAAGAGGATTGGCCATGTCAATATACAGAGATTAAAGAACATGCAAACAAGAGGCATTGTCAATGGTTTGCCTAGGTTCAAATATGATGGACATATGCATGTTTGTGAAGCCTGTCAGTTTGGGAAGCAGGCAAGATTGAGGTTTCCTAGAGAAGGAAATATGAGTAACAGGCCACTTGAGATCGTACATAGTGATGTATGGGGTCCTGCACAAAACCCATCTATCAAAGGCAGTTTATACTATGTTACATTCATAGATGATTTCAGCAGGATGACATGGATATATTTTCTGAAAGAGAAGAGTGAAGTGTTGGAAAAATTCATGGATTTCAAAGCTTTTGCAGAAAAGCAGTATGGCTGTTGGATTAAATGTCTGAGGACAAATGGAGGTGGTGAATACACCTCAAAAGTTTTTGAGCATTTCTTGAGGAAGCATGGAATAAGGAGACAATTGACTTGCAGGTATACACCTCAGCAGAATGGTGTAGCTGAGAGAAAGAATAGAGTCATATGTGAAGTGGCTAGGGCAATGCTCAATGAAAAGAGCATGCCAGATTACTATTGGGTAGAAGCATGTGCTACTGCAGTGTATATATTGAACAAAACACCTACAGCAGCCATTCATGGAAGCACGCCAGAGATGCGGCTCACAGGTTACAGGCCAGACATTGGACATCTTAAAGTTTTTGGATGCATAGCTTATGTGCATGTGCCTGATGAAAGAAGAAGGAAGTTGGATCCTAAGGCAGAGAAATGTATATTTGTTGGATATGCACAGGATCGAAAAGCCTACAAGTGTTATAATCCACAAACTAGACAAGTGGTCATCTCATGTGATGTGGTGTTTGATGAGCTTGCTAGTTGGTATAAAGCAAAAGATGAGGGAGTGTTGAGAGTCTTGATATCCCAAGCTCATCTACATCTTTATCGGCAGTACATCATGAGCTTGAGAGGGGCTGTTGAGATTCAAGCTCGATGTCAGTGTGAGCCAGCTATGCTATGTGCTGGCAGATTAGGTAGGAACATGTGTTAGACATAAATGACCGCGTGTCCAGCTGGTCATAGTGTGTGGACATTAGCTAGGGTTAGTAGAGTGTGGACACAACTCATTGTGTGGAGTGTGGATTATGGATTAGTGCATTATGCTTTGTGTGAGAGTGGACATGGCTTCCCTCTATGGTTAGGGTTTGCAATATACATTAGGGTTTGCTCCTGTGTGTGTGTCTCCTCCTCCTCTACCGTTCTTTCAACACCCACCTCTTTCAAGGATTCAGAGAGGGACGAGCTCAGAAGTGAGAACCGGTGTTTTGGATGCCAGGGTTTTGGTCACCAGAGCTAAAAGACTACCCGACTCTTGCCATGTCAAGGAGGGGACAGGGAAGTCAAGGACCCAGAGTGCTCAGACCAATCCCTTCGTATCAGTCAACCGTCTCGCCCAAATCATGGAAATCCCAGGAGAACTCTAGCTTAGCCATCTACCTCTATCTAGAGTAGCCCCAGAACTCCTTCCCATAACTGGGGCAGCCAAAGAGAAAGAGTTCCGCCTCAGACTGCACAGCAGCCAGAGCAGTCACCATAGCTGAGGTAGTGGAAGAGGAAAGAGGACAGATTTATGCTGTAATTGAAAACCAAGGGCCAAATCGCTAATTCTTAGTCATCTGAGTATCAGGGTAAGCCTTTTAAGTTTTTGATTGATTCAAGCAGTACTCATTCTTTCATTTCCCGAGGATGCTTGCGTAAGCTAGTCTTAGAACAGAAATAAGGGAAACCTATGCAAGTTGAATTGGCCAGTGGGAAGATTATTTTCACTCACCTTGAGAGACAGATCGTATTTAGTTCAATCTAGATGGGAATTTAACTGACTGTCAGTTCAGAGTTATACCTGTAAGATTCCTCCCCAACCCCTTTTTGATGTCTAGTATATTCCCCTGTCATCAATTCCTTTTCTGAAATATAAGAGATCTTGTTTGTGGCTGTTTTAACCTAGAGAGAGAAAATATTCTAGAGAGAGAATATTCAGATTTTGAATATTTTTGGATAGAAAACTATCTCTTATAATTCAGATGAGTTCCCCTGAAACAGAAATTTAGAAAAGAATTTTCCAATGTGCAATTGGAATTAATTGGAAATAGGTATAAAGAACCTTAGCCTAAGAGTCTAGATTTTCAGAAATCTTTAGACTATGGTCCAATTAAGGTTCCTATGGGCCAATAGCATCAATCCATGTGTAGGGAGGAGATAAATCCAAATTGTAAAAAGAAAATACCCTAAAATGAGTAAATGCTCACATAAGATGAAGAGTTGAAAATGTACAAGGTTTATTAGTAAAAAACTATGAGCAATATTAAAATGATTCCATTATGACACCTATGTAAGGAAGGGGGAGTTCTTTAAAGGAGGTGCATATTTCACATAAGATGAAGAGTTGAAAATGTACAAGGTTTATTAGTAAAAAACTATGAGCAATATTAAAATGATTCCATTATGACACCTATGTAAGGAAGGGGGAGTTCTTTAAAGGAGGTGCATATTTCACATAAGATGAAGAGTTGAAAATGTACAAGGTTTATTAGTAAAAAACTATGAGCAATTTTAAAATGATTCCACTATGACACATATGTAAGGAAGGGGAGTTTCTTAAAGGAGGTGCATATTTCCCTTAAATGATTTTATTATGACACATATGTAAGGAAGGGGAGTCCCTTAAATGCTCACATAAGATGAAGAGTTGAAAATGTACAAGGTTTATTAGTAAAAAACTATGAGCAATATTAAAATGATTCCATTATGACACATATGTAAGGAAGGAGAGTTCTTTAAAGGAGGTGCATATTTCACATAAGATGAAGAGTTGAAAATGTACAAGGGTTATTAATAAAAAACTATGAGCAATACTAAAAATATGAGATATTTTGGGAATAATGATTTTATTATGACACATATGTAAGGAAGGGGAGTCCCTTAAATGCTCACATAAGATGAAGAGTTGAAAATGTACAAGGCTTATTAGTAAAAAACTATGAGCAATATTAAAATGATTCCATTATGACACATATGTAAGGAAGGGGAATTCTTTAAAGGAGGTGCATATTTCACATGCTTGAATGAGTTTTAAACTCATAAAAAATTGAGATATTTCATCTCTCCTCTCTCCTCATTCAAGTCTAGTTCCAAAAAGTTAGCTTAATTGACCTAAAAATGGTCAAAAAGTGACCAAACTGACTTGGAAAATTCTAGAATCAGTTTGTTTGGTTAGGAGCTCAAATTTTCCTATAAATAGAAGCCTCCCCTTGTTGAAAAAAACATAGTGTCTTATGCTTTGTTACTCTACTCTACCTAAGCCAAATTAGATAGAGTCTTATGCTTTGTTACTCTACTCCACCTAAGCCAAATTAGATAGTGTCTTATGCTTTGTTACTCTACTCTACCTAAGCCAAATTAGATAGAGTCTTATGCTTTGTTACTCTACTCCACCTAAGCCAAATTAGATAGAGTCTTATGCTTTGTTACTCTACTCCACCTAAGCCAAATTAGATAGAGTCTTATGCTTTGTTACTCTACTCCACCTAAGCCAAATTAGATAGAGTCTTATGCTTTGTTACTCTACTCCATCTAAGCCAAAATATATAGTGTCTTATGCTTTGTTACTCAATCTAAGCCAAGAGCTGTGAATTCTTTAATAATTCACTAGTTTTTGACACTTCTCTCTTTCTTCAATCCCCTTGGTGGCTCCATCAACATACTAAACCAATTGATTGGTTGGGGGCCTCTACCGTGAATAAAGAATCAAGCAAATCATAAGGTAAGATATTGAATTTTGATCTTTCTTTAATTTCTCAATGATTCTCTCTTCTCAACCCCTCTCAAGCTTGAGAAGTTTAATTGATATGGTTTTTTAAATGCTATTGAAGTTAATTGGTGAATAGTAGTGAAGAGTTACATAATTTAATAAATGCTATAGAAGTTAATTTCCATTTATGTTTAGATTCTAATGGTTTTTATGTAATTTCTCTCTCTCACTCAAGAAATGGTCATACTCATGACCCATTCTCAATCCAAATGAAGCTTTTCATAAAGCCTTTCCCTAATCCAAAATTAAGCTATGCTTGAGGCCAAATTAATGGCTTTTTGCTATGCTTTTAGTTTATGCACATTGATGATTCAATCCATTATGGATTGATGACCCAATTAGAGACCATTCTAATTGTTTTTTCTTAATGATCCAATTAGAGACCATTATAGATTGATGATCCAATTAGAGACCATTCTAATTATTTCTTTAATAATGAGCTTTATCCCTTAGAAAAAAATTGAGATTTATCAGTCATAGTAGCGGAGCTATGGCAAAATTTTTATAGAAATTACGCATAAAATAAATTCATTCAAAGCATAAAAAGAGGACTTCCTACCATATTCTAGGAACTATCATCCTAGATTAATTAAAAGAATTTTATTATGCATGGAGATGTGGATGTTGCATGTAGATGTAGATGTATGGATGTGAGTGTGAATGAGGAGGTGGATGTATGCATGGGATGTGGATGTATGCATGTAGAAATAGATGTGTAGATGAGGATGTAAATGGAGATGTGGATGGATGCATGTAGATGTAGATGTATAGATGTAGATGTGAATGGAGATGTGGATGTATACATGTAGATGTAGATGTATAGATGTGGATGTGAATGTGGAGGTGGATGTATGCATATAGATGTAGATGTATGGAGGTGAATGTGAATGTATGCATATAGATGTAGATATATGGAGGTGAATGTGAATGTGGATGTGGATGTATGCATGTAGATGTAGATGTATAGATGTAGATGTGAATGTGGAGGTGGATGTATGCATGTAGATGTAGATGTATGGAGGAGAATGTGAAAGTGGATGTGGATGTATACATAGAGATGTGGATGTATGCATGTAGATGTAGATGTATAGATGTGGATGTGAATGTGGAGTGGATGTATGCATGTAGATGTAGATGTATGGAGGTGAATGTGAATGTGGATGTGGATGTATGCATAGGGATGTAGATGTATGCATGTAGATGTGAATGTACGCATCTAGTTGTGGATGTATGGATGTGAATATATGATTGTGATGTGAGGGAATCTGAAGTGATGAGATGGAAATGATGTGATGGGATGAGTATACATATAAATGGAATATGGAATAAGTAATGTAGATTGAGGAGGGATAATGTGGAAAAATGAAAGTTAAAATAGAAATTGTATTGTAAACTGTTTGTAAATGCTGTTTGTAAATGCTGTCTGTAAATGATTGTTTTATGTCAAGAATGCTGGGGGGAGCATTTTGACCGTCTTGTGATTAAGGTCGTGATGAGAAAGTTGCAACTGCTGACGGGGACTCAATGAAGGACGTCTCGCGTAGCAAGGTCGGCCGAGGTTGTAAGATCCCTGTTCCCACCGAGCAACGGATTCGGGGTACTGGCAGCGGAAGTAGCGCTTCTCGCGCGGGACAGGGGTCCCACACTCGGGGCCTTGCCCACGGATATCCGGATAAGAGACTAATCCGTCGGTTGTTCCAAAACCGAACCCGGAAAAACTTCCTTTACCGGAAAGCACGGGCGATTCCACCAGGATAACTTTTTACTCTAACGTAGTCAAGATCATTTCTGATCGAGATGATCCGATTACATCTATAAGATACTTAGTCAGTTCAAGGAAGAAACTTGCACTTGGATCATTGGGATCAACGCTTTTTTCCCCATTCAAGAGGCACAGCCGTTGATTCCTATCCATAGAACAGTTTCTGTCCGGGATTTTTTTTTTTTCTATCGTAAAAACAAAAGTTTGAGTCTCGATTTACGGATCCATCAGTCCAGCCTAACCCCATCCAATCCCATGGGTTAGCCAACCGCCCAACCACTGTAGTGATGGGATCCAATTAAAAATTTGGTTAGGTTTTGTCCCGGGTACCAAGGAAAAGAGTTCCAAGGCCCCCTAGCCGGATGTTCATGCAAAATAAAACTAGTCACACCACTCACACACCCAATATGAAATTGCCTTTTTCAACCAGATTCAACCAGTTTAAAACAATCCTTTAATAAAACCATAGTATCATTGATCACCATCTTCCAATTTATCCAATTGATTCTTAATTTCCCATCATTCCTTCATCAGAGTATCTATGGCATCATTGGCAACTAGAACGCTCAGGAGCCGTTTCGATAGTTCCTAGCCCATAATACTTGGCAATATAATCACTTAACATGATGGACTCTCGTTGAAGATCAGCAAGATCAACCAACAGATCCATATAAGGAGCCATGGACTCATCCATTGAAGACCAGCAAGGTCAATCAACCAGATCCATGCTCGATTTCAGAAAACAACTCCAACTCTGTTCCAATATCTTCCTCGACGCACGCGTGGGTATCCTAGGCAACCCAGAGCCCGAGCACCGTATGGTCAGCACCCTCTAGGATCCTTCGCAGGTAACCTAGCGCTTCACGCATAGGCCGCTTCCTTGGCCCCTCATCCACCGTACCGGAAGCTCACCATTTTAATCGCACCAAGGCTGGTCAAGACCTCGGTCGACCTTGCTACGCGAGACGTCCTTCATTGACTCCCCGTCAGCAGTTGCAACTTTACCATCACGACTTTAATCACAAGACGGTCAAAATGCTCCCCCCAGCATTCTTGACATAAAACAATCATTTACAAACAGCATTTACAAACAGTATTTACAAACAGTTTACAACACAATTTCTATTTTAACTTTCATTTTTCCACATTATCCCTCATCAATCTACATTACTTATTCCATATTCCATTTATATGTATACTCATCCCATCACATCATTTCCATCTCATCACTTCAGATTCCCTCACATCACAATCGTATATTCACATCCATACATCCACAACTATATGCGTACATTCACATCTACATGCATACATCTACATCCCTATGCATACATCCACATCCACATTCACATTCACCTCCATACATCTACATCTACATGCATGCATCCACTCCACATTCACATCCACATCTATACATCTACATCTACATGCATACATCCACCTCTACATCCACATCTACGTCTATACACCTACATCTACATGCATACATCTACATCCCTATGCATACATCCACATCCACATTCACATTCACCTCCATACATCTACATCTACATGCATACATCCACTCCACATTCACATCCACATCTATACATCTACATCTACATGCATACATTCACCTCTACATCCACATCTACATCTATACACCTACATCTACATGCATACATCCACATCTCCATTTACATCCTCATCTACACATCTATTTCTACATGCATACATCCACGTCCCATGCATACATCCACCTCTAAATTCACACTCACATCCATACATCTACATCTACATGCAACATCCACATCTCCATGCATAATAAAATTCTTTTAATTAATCTAGGATGATAGTTCCTAGAATATGGTAGGAATTCCTCTTTTTATACTTTGAATGAATTTATTTTATGCGTAATTTCTATAAAAATTTTGCCATAGCTCCGCTACTATGACTGATAAATCTCAATTTTTTTCTAAGGGATAAAGCTCATTATTAAAGAAGTAATTAGAATGGTCTCTAATTGGATCATCAATCCATAATGGTCTCTAATTGGATCATTAAGAAAACAATTAGAATGGTCTCTAATTGGGTCATCAATCCATAATGGATTGAATCATCAATGTGCATAAACTAAAAGCATAGCAAAAAGTCATTAATTTGGCCTCAAGCATAGCTTAATCTTGGATTAAGGAAAGGCTTTATGAAAAGCTTCATTTGGATTGAGAATGGTTCATGAGTATGACCATTTCTTGAGTGAGAGAGAGAAATTACATAAAAACCATTAGAATTTAAACATAAATGGAAATTAACTTCTATAGCATTTATTAAATTATGTAACTCTTCACTACTATTCACCAATTAACTTCAATAGCATTTAAAAAACCATACCAATTAAACTTCTCAAGCTTGAGAGGGGTTGAGAAGAGAGAATCATTGAGAAATTATAGAAGATCAAAATTCAATATACTTACCTTATAATTTGCTTGATTCTTTATTCACGGTAGAGGCCCCCAACCAATCAATTGGTTTAGTATGTTGATGGAGCCACCAATGGGGATTGAAGAAGGAGAGAAGTATCAAAAACTAGTGAATTATTAAAGAATTCACAACTCTTGGCTTAGGTAGAGTAGAGTAACAATGCATAAGACACTCTATATTTTGGCTTAGGTGGAGTAGAGTAACAAGCATAAGACTCTATCTAATTTGGCTTAGGTGGAGTAGAGTAACAAAGCATAAGACTCTATCTAATTTGGCTTAGGTGGAGTAGAGTAACAAAGCATAAGACTCTATATATTTTGGCTTAGGTGGAGTAGAGTAACAAAGCATAAGACACTATATATTTTGGCTTAGGTGGAGTAGAGTGACAAAGCATAAGACACTATATATTTTGGCTTAGGTGGAGTAGAGTGACAAAGCGTAAGACACTATATTTTTTTCAACAAGGGAAGGCTTCTATTTATAGGAAAATTTGAGCTCCTAACCAAACAAACTGATTCTAGAATTTTCCAAGTCAGTTTGGTTGAATTTGGACTAGATTTGGACCTAGTTTGGTTACTTTTTGATTCGGTTTGGTTCCATTTTGATTTGGTTTGGTTCAAGAGAGATGAGAGATAAAAATATCACATTATTTTTGAGTTTAAAACTCATTCAAGCATGTGAAATATGCACCTCCTTTAAAGAATTCCCCTTCCTTACATATGTGTCAAAATTTTATTGCTCATAGTTTTTTACTAATAAACCTTGTACATTTTCAACTCTTCATCTTATGTGAAATATGCACCTCCTTTAAAGAACTCCTCTTCCTTACATATGTGTCATAGTTTTTTTACTAATAAACCTTGTACATTTTCAACTCTTCATCTTATGTGAAATATGCACCTCCTTTAAAGAACTCCCCTTCCTTACATATGTGTTTATTTACTAATAAACCTTGTACATTTTCAACTTTTCATCTTATGTGAAATATGCACCTCCTTTAAAGAACTCCCCTTCCTTACATATGTGTTTATTTACTAATAAACCTTGTACATTTTCAACTCTTCATCTTATGTGAGCATTTACTCATTTTTGGATACCTAAAATATCTCATATTTTTAATATTGCTCATAGTTTTTTTTTTTAAACTAATAAATCTTGTACATTTTCAACTCTTCATCTTATGTGAGCATTTACTCATTTTTGGGTATCTTCTTTTACAAATTGGATTTATCTCCTCCCTACACATGGATTGATGCTATTGGCCCATAGGAACCTTAATTGGACCATAATCTAAAAATTTCTGAAAATCTAGACCCTTAGACTAAGGTTCTTTATACTTATTTCCAATTAATTTCAATTGCACATTGGAAAATTCTTTTTGAATTTCTATTTCAGGGGAACTTATTTTAATAAGATGAGTTAATTTTCTATCCAAAAATATTCATAATCTGAATATTCTCTCTCTAGCATATTTTTCTCTCTCTAGGCTAAAACAGTTAGAACAAGGCCTTTATATTTCTGAAGAGGGATTGATTACAGGGGAAGATACTAGACATCAAAAAGGGGGTTGGGGGAGGAATCTTACATTCTACCCCACTTAAAAAATGCGAGATGTCCTCATCTCGCAAACTGGGATAATTTTACAAGATGCACGAATATGAGATTTAGAGAAAAATTTTAATCAAGATTAACCACCAAGAAAAGTCTTAAAGAGAGAAAGATTCAAAATAAGAACAAGATTTAAACTTTATTCATTCACGGAACTTATACAGTAAAGATAGAAGAACTCTTTACACTTCCATAAGCCCGTCCATCATATGGTCACAAAAGCAGTCCTCACAAGCTGCACAAGTATAGGGTAACTCATCTATGGGAATGATTCTGCTGGTTATTGCCGCACCTATCTCAGTGGTATGAGGTGATCTAACAAAAGGACCTCTGAGAGGCAAGCCAAAAACGGGATAAAGGCATATCTTCTCATGAGGAAGAAAACACGCCAGTAAGAAGACCCGCTCAGAAAACCCAAGATGCCTTGATCTCATGACGCAGTAGTATCGGGGACCCAAACCCAAAGCTTCAATAACCATGGCCAAGTGGACATTGTTACGAAAGTGTTGCTGACCCCAGGGTGTTACCCTAGTTATGTTTTGATAGGTCCGCCATTTGGTCTGCGCTACAGAAGTTCCTAGGTGAGGAAAAAGTGAGCGCTCATACTGTTCTATATGTCTTTCTTCACAGACTCTCTTGCGTCTTGAAGGTGAGAAATCATCAGGGATAAAACTAATTCCTGTTGCCAGGCCGCCATGAAGGAGATTAAGAAAGAAAGGAGATTGATGGGAGTAAGATTACTGTGAGCGGCAAGTAAAAGTTACGACTTATATAAAGGAAGGAGCTAGCGTAACTTAGAAGCCAACGGTAACTTGCCACTGAAGTTTTACCGTCATTCCATGATTTGTGTTTGACACATTTTTCTATAGAAGGCATTATGAATTTTGAGATGAGGAGATAAAAGAAACTTGTAGGCTAAGTCACCTACTTTCATTGAATTCAGATATAAGGATCACAATATCTGGGGGATAACTTCTTATACTCCCCAAGAGATAAAGAACTTCTTTTGGGCCGTACTCGAATGAAAACCAAAACCTTGGTATCCAAAACACCAATTCTCACTTCTGGACTCATTGTTCTAAAGCCTTAAAACAGGTGGGACTCCTGAGAAGTATTCTAGGGAAAGGGTCTTCCTTTTTTAAACAGAAACTTTCTTTTATTTTAGAGAGGGAATAATTATAAGATCAGAAAGGAAGATTCTTACCCCTGTATGCTTCGAAGGTTGGGGAGGAATCTTACATTCTACCCCACTTAAAAAGTGCGAGATGTCCTCATCTCGCAAGGTAGAGGACAGCTCTTTTTCTTAAGATCCAATTTTATTCTGGGGTTCCTTATATTCTAGTCAACCCAACAGAACACTGGGATAAATATCCCTTATATAGAACTCATCATTAAATAACAATTCATTCAGATTATATCATTCATATCTTTAACATGATAATGGTCCATTAGACCGAAAAGTTTCCTTCGGAACATTCCTCCACGGAAATTTCAATCAAGTAAGTTCTCAATTTGACATCCCTTAACTCGATCTACCAGTCAAGTATTTACAGTAGCAATCTGATAGCACAACCCACTAATCTCATAGTGATTTGCTGAATTCGTTATCATCTTTCTAGTTATGAATATCATCACAGGGACTCGTCCCATTCTCCCTCATTGTGGTTTCATTATATTTCAACTAATTTTTAAAATCAACATTTTTCAATCAGCATTTTCAATCAGAATCCAAATCAATTCATCAATTCTCAAACAGAATTAAAAATCATATCAATCACATTCAAAATCATCATCTGGATAGCATTAACACTTATAATTTCAAGTCTTAGATTTACTCGTATATACTGTCAGTAAAGAGCTGCAGTATACTCTCGGTATATATGGGTAGTCACGGCCCTTGGAATTATAAGGTAAATACTATCATGTCTAGGCCTCAAGCATGTCAGGGATTCTATATAATTGCGGCACTTCCATCTGAAGACTCAATTACCAAATTACGAATTTCAGTTTGAATATCAAATTGTATGAATTATCTCACACAATTATAATCTTTTTGTGTCTCTTGATAATTTTTTGATATATTTGTCTTCTCAGTTGATCATTATTAACCAAATGCTCTGATACCAACTGTAAGATCCCTGTTCCCACCGAGCAACGGATTCGGGGTACTGGCAGCGGAAGTAGCGCTTCTCGCGCGGGACAGGGGTCCCACACTCGGGGCCTTGCCCACGGATATCCGGATAAGAGACTAATCCGTCGGTTGTTCCAAAACCGAACCCAGAAAAACTTCCTTTACCGGAAAGCACGGGCGATTCCACCAGGATAACTTTTTACTCTAACGTAGTCAAGATCATTTCTGATCGAGATGATCCGATTACATCTATAAGATACTTAGTCAGTTCAAGGAAGAAACTTGCACTTGGATCATTGGGATCAACGCTTTTTTCCCCATTCAAGAGGCACAGCCGTTGATTCCTATCCATAGAACAGTTTCTGTCTGGGATTTTTTTTTTTTCTATCGTAAAAACAAAAGTTTGAGTCTCAATTTACGGATCCATCAGTCCAGCCTAACCCCATCCAATCCCATGGGTTAGCCAACCGCCCAACCACTGTAGTGATGGGATCCAATTAAAAATTTGGTTAGGTTTTGTCCCGGGTACCAAGGAAAAGAGTTCCAAGGCCCCCTAGCCGGATGTTCATGCAAAATAAAACTAGTCACACCACTCACACACCCAATATGAAATTGCCTTTTTCAACCAGATTCAACCAGTTTAAAACAATCCTTTAATAAAACCATAGTATCATTGATCACCATCTTCCAATTTATCCAATTGATTCTTAATTTCCCATCATTCCTTCATCAGAGTATCTATGGCATCATTGGCAACTAGAACGCTCAGGAGCTGTTTCGATAGTTCCTAGCCCATAATACTTGGCAATATAATCACTTAACATGATGGACTCTCGTTGAAGATCAGCAAGATCAACCAACAGATCCATATAAGGAGCCATGGACTCATCCATTGAAGACCAGCAAGGTCAATCAACCAGATCCATGCTCGATTTCAGAAAACAACTCCAACTCTGTTCCAATATCTTCCTCGACGCACGCGTGGGTATCCCTGGCAACCCAGAGCCCGAGCACCGTATGGTCAGCACCCTCTAGGATCCTTCGCAGGTAACCTAGCGCTTCACGCATAGGCCGCTTCCTTGGCCCCTCATCCACCGTACCGGAAGCTCACCATTTTAATCGCACCGAGGCTGGTCAAGACCTCGGCCGACCTTGCTACGCGAGACGTCCTTCATTGACTCCCCGTCAGCAGTTGCAACTTTACCATCACGACTTTAATCACAAGACGGTCAAAATGCTCCCCCCAGCATTCTTGACATAAAACAATCATTTACAAACAGCATTTACAAACAGTATTTACAAACAGTTTACAACACAATTTCTATTTTAACTTTCATTTTTCCACATTATCCCTCATCAATCTACATTACTTATTCCATATTCCATTTATATGTATACTCATCCCATCACATCATTTCCATCTCATCACTTCAGATTCCCTCACATCACAATCGTATATTCACATCCATACATCCACAACTATATGCGTACATTCACATCTACATGCATACATCTACATCCCTATGCATACATCCACATCCACATTCACATTCACCTCCATACATCTACATCTACATGCATGCATCCACTCCACATTCACATCCACATCTATACATCTACATCTACATGCATACATCCACCTCTACATCCACATCTACGTCTATACACCTACATCTACATGCATACATCTACATCCCTATGCATACATCCACATCCACATTCACATTCACCTCCATACATCTACATCTACATGCATACATCCACTCCACATTCACATCCACATCTATACATCTACATCTACATGCATACATCCACCTCTACATCCACATCTACATCTATACACCTACATCTACATGCATACATCCACATCTCCATTTACATCCTCATCTACACATCTATTTCTACATGCATACATCCACGTCCCATGCATACATCCACCTCTACATTCACACTCACATCCATACATCTACATCTACATGCAACATCCACATCTCCATGCATAATAAAATTCTTTTAATTAATCTAGGATGATAGTTCCTAGAATATGGTAGGAATTCCTCTTTTTATACTTTGAATGAATTTATTTTATGCGTAATTTCTATAAAAATTTTGCCATAGCTCCGCTACTATGACTGATAAATCTCAATTTTTTTCTAAGGGATAAAGCTCATTATTAAAGAAGTAATTAGAATGGTCTCTAATTGGATCATCAATCCATAATGGTCTCTAATTGGATCATTAAGAAAACAATTAGAATGGTCTCTAATTGGGTCATCAATCCATAATGGATTGAATCATCAATGTGCATAAACTAAAAGCATAGCAAAAAGCCATTAATTTGGCCTCAAGCATAGCTTAATCTTGGATTAAGGAAAGGCTTTATGAAAAGCTTCATTTGGATTGAGAATGGTTCATGAGTATGACCATTTCTTGAGTGAGAGAGAGAAATTACATAAAAACCATTAGAATTTAAACATAAATGGAAATTAACTTCTATAGCATTTATTAAATTATGTAACTCTTCACTACTATTCACCAATTAACTTCAATAGCATTTAAAAAACCATACCAATTAAACTTCTCAAGCTTGAGAGGGGTTGAGAAGAGAGAATCATTGAGAAATTATAGAAGATCAAAATTCAATATACTTACCTTATAATTTGCTTGATTCTTTATTCACGGTAGAGGCCCCCAACCAATCAATTGGTTTAGTATGTTGATGGAGCCACCAATGGGGATTGAAGAAGGAGAGAAGTATCAAAAACTAGTGAATTATTAAAGAATTCACAACTCTTGGCTTAGGTAGAGTAGAGTAACAATGCATAAGACACTCTATATTTTAGCTTAGGTGGAGTAGAGTAACAAGCATAAGACTCTATCTAATTTGGCTTAGGTGGAGTAGAGTAACAAAGCATAAGACTCTATATATTTTGGCTTAGGTGGAGTAGAGTAACAAAGCATAAGACACTATATATTTTGGCTTAGGTGGAGTAGAGTGACAAAGCATAAGACACTATATATTTTGGCTTAGGTGGAGTAGAGTGACAAAGCATAAGACACTATATTTTTTTCAACAAGGGAAGGCTTCTATTTATAGGAAAATTTGAGCTCCTAACCAAACAAACTGATTCTAGAATTTTCCAAGTCAGTTTGGTTGAATTTGGACTAGATTTGGACCTAGTTTGGTTACTTTTTGATTCGGTTTGGTTCCATTTTGATTTGGTTTGGTTCAAGAGAGATGAGAGATAAAAATATCACATTATTTTTGAGTTTAAAACTCATTCAAGCATGTGAAATATGCACCTCCTTTAAAGAATTCCCCTTCCTTACATATGTGTCAAAATTTTATTGCTCATAGTTTTTTACTAATAAACCTTGTACATTTTCAACTCTTCATCTTATTTGAAATATGCACCTCCTTTAAAGAACTCCTCTTCCTTACATATGTGTCATAGTTTTTTTACTAATAAACCTTGTACATTTTCAACTCTTCATCTTATGTGAAATATGCACCCCCTTTAAAGAACTCCCCTTCCTTACATATGTGTTTATTTACTAATAAACCTTGTACATTTTCAACTTTTCATCTTATGTGAAATATGCACCTCCTTTAAAGAACTCCCCTTCCTTACATATGTGTTTATTTACTAATAAACCTTGTACATTTTCAACTCTTCATCTTATGTGAGCATTTACTCATTTTTGGATACCCAAAATATCTCATATTTTTAATATTGCTCATAGTTTTTTTTTTTAACTAATAAATCTTGTACATTTTCAACTCTTCATCTTATGTGAGCATTTACTCATTTTTGGGTATCTTCTTTTACAAATTGGATTTATCTCCTCCCTACACATGGATTGATGCTATTGGCCCATAGGAACCTTAATTGGACCATAATCTAAAAATTTCTGAAAATCTAGACCCTTAGACTAAGGTTCTTTATACTTATTTCCAATTAATTCCAATTGCACATTGGAAAATTCTTTTTGAATTTCTATTTCAGGGGAACTTATTTTAATAAGATGAGTTAATTTTCTATCCAAAAATATTCATAATCTGAATATTCTCTCTCTAGCATATTTTTCTCTCTCTAGGCTAAAACAGTTAGAACAAGGCCTTTATATTTCTGAAGAGGGATTGATTACAGGGGAAGATACTAGACATCAAAAAGGGGGTTGGGGGAGGAATCTTACAGAGGTCTTGACCAGCCTCGGTGCGATTAAAATGGTGAGCTTCCGGTACGGTGGATGAGGGGCCAAGGAAGCGGCCTATGCGTGAAGCGCTAGGTTACCTGCGAAGGATCCTAGAGGGTGCTGACCATACGGTGCTCGGGCTCTGGGTCGCCTAGGATACCCACGCGTGCGTTGAGGAAGATATTGGAACAGAGTTGGAGTTGTTTTCTGAAATCGAGCATGGATCTGGTTGATTGACCTTGCTGGTCTTCAATGGATGAGTCCATGGCTCCTTATATGGATCTGTTGGTTGATCTTGCTGATCTTCAACGAGAGTCCATCTTGTTAAGTGATTATATTGCCAAGTATTATGGGCTAGGAACTATCGAAACGGCTCCTGAGCGTTCTAGTTGCCAATGATGCCATAGATACTCTGATGAAGGAATGATGGGAAATTAAGAATCAATTGGATAAATTGGAAGATGGTGATCAATGATACTATGGTTTTATTAAAGGGTTGTTTTAAACTGGTTGAATCTGGTTGAAAAAGGGCAATTTCATATTGGGTGTGTGAGTGGTGTGACTAGTTTTATTTTGCATGAACATCCGGCTAGGGGGCCTTGGAACTCTTTTCCTTGGTACCCGGGACAAAACCTAACCAAATTTTTAATTGGATCCCATCACTACAGTGGTTGGGCGGTTGGCTAATCCATGGGATTGGATGGGGTTAGGCTGGACTGATGGATCTGTAAATCGAGACTCAAACTTTTGTTTTTTACGATAGAAAAAAATAAATAAATCCCGGACAGTAACTGTTCTATGGATAGGAATCAACGGCTGTGCCTCTTGAATGGGGAAAAAAGCGTTGATCCCAATGATCCAAGTGCAAGTTTCTTCCTTGAACTGACTAAGTATCTTATAGATGTAATTGGATCATCTCGATCAGAAATGATCTTGACTACGTTAGAGTAAAAAGTTATCCTGGTGGAATCGCCCGTGCTTCCGGTTAAAAAAGTTTTTCCGGGTTCGGTTTTGGAACAACCGACGGATTAGTCTCTTATCCGGATATCCGTGGGCGAGGCCCCGAGTGTGGGACCCCTATCCCGCGCGAGAAGCGCTACTTCCACTGCCAGTACCCCGAATCCGTTGCTCGGTGGGAACAGGGATCTTACAGTTGGTATCAGAGCATTTGGTTAATAAAGATCAACTGAGAAGACAAATATGTCAAAATTTTATCAAGAAACACAAAAGGGTTATAATTGTGTGAGATAATTCATACAATTTGATATTCAAACTGAAATTCATAATTTTGGTAATTGGGTCTTCAGATGGAAGTACCGCAATTATATAGAATCCCTGACTTGCTTGAGGCCTAGACATGATAGTATTTACCTTATAATTCCAAGGGCCGTGACTACCCATATATACCGAGAGTATACTGCAGCTCTTTACTGCCAGTATATACGAGTAAATCTAAGACTTGAAATTATAAGCGTTAATGCTATCCAAATGATGATTTTGAATGTGATTGATATGATTTTTAATTCTGTTTGAGAATTGATGAATTGATTTGGATTCTGATTGAAAATGCTGATTGAAAAATGTTGATTTTAAAAATTAGTTGAAATATAATGAAACCACAATGAGGGGGAATGGGACGAGTCCCTGTGATGATATTCATAACTAGAAAGATGATAACGAATTCAGCAAATCACTATGAGATTAGTGGGTTGTGCTGTCAGATTGCTACTGTTAATACTTGACCGGTAGATCGAGTTAAGGGATGTCAAATTGAGAACTTACTTGACTGAAATTTCCGTGGAGGAATGTTCCGAAGGAAACTTTTCGGTCTAATGGACCATTATCATGTTAAAGATATGAATGATATAATCTGAATGAATTGTTATTTAATGATGAGTTCTATATAAGGGATATTTATCCCAGTGTTCTGTTGGGTTGACTAGAATATAAGGAACCCCAGAATAAAATTGGATCTTAAGAAAAAGAGCTGTCCTCTACCTTGCGAGATGAGGACATCTCGCACTTTTTAAGTGGGGTAGAATGTAAGATTCCTCCCCAACCTTCAAAGCATACAGGGGTAAGAATCTTCCTTTCTGATCTTATAATTATTCCCTCTCTAAAATAAAAGAAAGTTTCTGTTTAAAAAAGGAAGACCCTTTCCCTAGAATACTTCTCAGGAGTCCCACCTGTTTTAAGGCTTTAGAACAATGAGTCTAGAAGTGAGAATCGGTGTTTTGGATACCAAGGTTTTGGTTTTCATTCGAGTACGGCCCAAAAGAAGTTCTTTATCTCTTGGGGGAGTATAAGAAGTTATCCCCCAGATATTGTGACCCTTATATCTGAACTCAATGAAAGTAGGTGACTTAGCCTACAAGTTTCTTTTATTCCCTCATCTCAAAATTCTTAATGCCTTCTATAGAAAAATGTGTCAAACTCAAATCATAGAAAGACGGTAAAACTTCAGTGGCAAGTTACCGTTGGCTTCTAGGTTACGCTAGCTCCTTCCTTTATATAAGTCGTAATTTTTACTTGCCGCTCACAGTAATCTTACTCCCATCAATCTCCTTTCTTTCTTAATCTCCTTCATGGCTTGGCAACAGGAATTAGTTTTATCCCTGATGATTTCTCACCTTCAAGACGCAAGAGAGTCTGTGAAGAAAGACTTTATAGAACAGTATGAGCGCTCACTTTTTCCTCACCTAGGAACTTCTGTAGCGCAGACCAAATGGCGGACCTATCAGAACATAACTAGGGTAACACCCTGGGGTCAGCAGCACTTTCGTAACAATGTCCGCTTGGCCATGGTTATTGAAGCTTTGGGTTTGGGTCCCCGATACTACTGCGTCATGAGATCAAGGCATCTTGGGTTTTCTGAGCGGGTCTTCTTACTGGCGTGTTTTCTTCCTCATGAGAAGATATGCCTTTATCCCGTTTTTGGCTTGCCTCTCAGAGGTCCTTTTGTTAGATCACCTCATACCACTGAGATAGGTGCGGCAATAACCAGCAGAATCATTCCCATAGATGAGTTACCCTATACTTGTGCAGCTTGTGAGGACTGCTTTTGTGACCATATGATGGACGGGCTTATGGAAGTGTAAAGAGTTCTTCTATCTTTACTGTATAAGTTCCGTGAATGAATAAAGTTTAAATCTTGTTCTTATTTTGAATCTTGCTCTCTTTAAGACTTTTCTTGGTGGTTAATCTTGATTAAAATTTTTCTCTAAATCTCATATTCGTGCATCTTGTAAAATTATCCCAGTTTGCGAGATGAGGACATCTCGCATTTTTTAAGTGGGGTAGAATGTAAGATTCCTCCCCAACCCCTTTTTGATGTCTAGTATATTCCCCTGTAATCAATTCCTTTTCTGAAATATAAGAGATCTTGTTTGTGGCTGTTTTAACCTAGAGAGAGAAAATATTCTAGAGAGAGAATATTCAGATTTTGAATATTTTTGGATAGAAAACTATCTCTTATAATTCAGATGAGTTCCCCTGAAACAGAAATTTAGAAAAGAATTTTCCAATGTGCAATTGGAATTAATTGGAAATAGGTATAAAGAACCTTAGCCTAAGAGTCTAGATTTTCAGAAATCTTTAGACTATGGTCCAATTAAGGTTCCTATGGGCCAATAGCATCAATCCATGTGTAGGGAGGAGATAAATCCAAATTGTAAAAAGAAAATACCCTAAAATGAGTAAATGCTCACATAAGATGAAGAGTTGAAAATGTACAAGGTTTATTAGTAAAAAACTATGAGCAATATTAAAATGATTCCATTATGACACCTATGTAAGGAAGGGGGAGTTCTTTAAAGGAGGTGCATATTTCACATAAGATGAAGAGTTGAAAATGTACAAGGTTTATTAGTAAAAAACTATGAGCAATATTAAAATGATTCCATTATGACACCTATGTAAGGAAGGGGGAGTTCTTTAAAGGAGGTGCATATTTCACATAAGATGAAGAGTTGAAAATGTACAAGGTTTATTAGTAAAAAACTATGAGCAATATTAAAATGATTCCACTATGACACATATGCAAGGAAGGGGAGTTTCTTAAAGGAGGTGCATATTTCCCTTAAATGATTTTATTATGACACATATGTAAGGAAGAGGAGTCCCTTAAATGCTCACATAAGATGAAGAGTTGAAAATGTACAAGGTTTATTAGTAAAAAACTATGAGCAATATTAAAATGATTCCATTATGACACATATGTAAGGAAGGAGAGTTCTTTAAAGGAGGTGCATATTTCACATAAGATGAAGAGTTGAAAATGTACAAGGGTTATTAATAAAAAACTATGAGCAATACTAAAAATATGAGATATTTTGGAAATAATGATTTTATTATGACACATATGTAAGGAAGGGGAGTCCCTTAAATGCTCACATAAGATGAAGAGTTGAAAATGTACAAGGCTTATTAGTAAAAAACTATGAGCAATATTAAAATGATTCCATTATGACACATATGTAAGGAAGGGGAATTCTTTAAAGGAGGTGCATATTTCACATGCTTGAATGAGTTTTAAACTCATAAAAAATTGAGATATTTCATCTCTCCTCTCTCCTCATTCAAGTCTAGTTCCAAAAAGTTAGCTTAATTGACCTAAAAATGGTCAAAAAGTGACCAAACTGACTTGGAAAATTCTAGAATCAGTTTGTTTGGTTAGGAGCTCAAATTTTCCTATAAATAGAAGCCTCCCCTTGTTGAAAAAAACATAGTGTCTTATGCTTTGTTACTCTACTCTACCTAAGCCAAATTAGATAGAGTCTTATGCTTTGTTACTCTACTCCACCTAAGCCAAATTAGATAGAGTCTTATGCTTTGTTACTCTACTCCACCTAAGCCAAATTAGATAGTGTCTTATGCTTTGTTACTCTACTCCACCTAAGCCAAATTAGATAGAGTCTTATGCTTTGTTACTCTACTCCACCTAAGCCAAATTAGATAGAGTCTTATGCTTTGTTACTCTACTCCATCTAAGCCAAAATATATAGTGTCTTATGCTTGGTTACTCCATCTAAGCCAAGAGCTGTGAATTCTTTAATAATTCACTAGTTTTTGACACTTCTCTCTTTCTTCAATCCCCTTGGTGGCTCCATCAACATACTAAACCAATTGATTGGTTGGGGGCCTCTACCGTGAATAAAGAATCAAGCAAATCATAAGGTAAGTATATTGAATTTTGATCTTTTCTATAATTTCTCAATGATTCTCTCTTCTCAACCCCTCTCAAGCTTGAGAAGTTTAATTGGTATGGTTTTTTAAATGCTATTGAAGTTAATTGGTGAATAGTAGTGAAGAGTTACATAATTTAATAAATGCTATAGAAGTTAATTTCCATTTATGTTTAAATTCTAATGGTTTTTATGTAATTTCTCTCTCTCACTCAAGAAATGGTCATACTCATGACCCATTCTCAATCCAAATGAAGCTTTTCATTGTAAGATCCCTGTTCCCACCGAGCAATGGATTCGGGGTACTGACAGCGGAAGTAGCGCTTCTCGCGCGGGACAGGGGTCCCACACTCGGGGCCTCGCCCACGGATATCCGGATAAGAGACTAATCCGTCGGTTGTTCCAAAACCGAACCCGAAAAAAAACTTCCTTAACCGGAAAGCACGGGCGATTCCACCAGGATAACTTTTTACTCTAACGTAGTCAAGATCATTTCTGATCGAGATGATCCGATTACATCTATAAGATACTTAGTCAGTTCAAGGAAGAAACTTGCACTTGGATCATTGGGATCAACGCTTTTTTCCCCATTCAAGAGGCACAGCCGTTGATTCCTATCCATAGAACAGTTACTGTCCGGGATTGATTTTTTTTTTTCTATCGTAAAAACAAAAGTTTGAGTCTCGATTTACGGATCCATCAGTCCAGCCTAACCCCATCCGATCCCATGGGTTAGCCAACCGCCCAACCACTGTAGTGATGGGATCCAATTAAAAATTTGGTTAGGTTTTGTCCCGGGTACCAAGGAAAAGAGTTCCAAGGCCCCCTAGCCGGATGTTCATGCAAAATAAAACTAGTCACACCACTCACACACCCAATATGAAATTGCCCTTTTTCAACCAGATTCAACCAGTTTAAAACAATCCTTTAATAAAACCATAGTATCATTGATCACCATCTTCCAATTTATCCAATTGATTCTTAATTTTCCATCATTCCTTCATCAGAGTATCTATGGCATCATTGGCAACTAGAACGCTCAGGAGCCGTTTCGATAGTTCCTAGCCCATAATACTTGGCAATATAATCACTTAACAAGATGGACTCTCGTTGAAGATCAGCAAGATCAACCAACAGATCCATATAAGGAGCCATGGACTCATCCATTGAAGACCAGCAAGGTCAATCAACCAGATCCATGCTCGATTTCAGAAAACAACTCCAACTCTGTTCCAATATCTTCCTCGACGCACGCGTGGGTATCCTAGGCAACCCAGAGCCCGAGCACCGTATGGTCAGCACCCTCTAGGATCCTTCGCAGGTAACCTAGCGCTTCACGCATAGGCCGCTTCCTTGGCCCCTCATCCACCGTACCGGAAGCTCACCATTTTAATCGCACCGAGGCTGGTCAAGACCTCGGCCGACCTTGCTACGCGAGACGTCCTTCATTGACTCCCCGTCAGCAGTTGCAACTTTCTCATCACGACCTTAATCACAAGACGGTCAAAATGCTCTCCCCAGCATTCTTGACATAAAACAATCATTTACAGACAGCATTTACAAACAGCATTTACAAACAGTTTACAATACAATTTCTATTTTAACTTTCATTTTGCCACATTATCCCTCCTCAATCTACATTACTTATTCCATATTCCATTTATATGTATACTCATCCCATCACATCATTTCCATCTCATCACTTCAGATTCCCTCACATCACAATCGTATATTCACATCCATACATCCACAACTATATGCGTACATTCACATCTACATGCATACATCTACATCCCTATGCATACATTCACATCCACATTCACATTCACCTCCATACACCTACATCTACATGCATACATCCACTCCACATTCACATCCACATCTATACATCTACATCTACATGCATACATCCACCTCGACATCCACATCTACGTCTATACACCTACATCTACATGCATATATCCACCTCTACATCCACATCTACGTCTATACACCTACATCTACATGCATACATCCACCTCTACATCCACATCTACGTCTATACACCTACATCTACATGCATACATCCCCATCCACATCCACCTCTACATCTATACATCTACATCTACATGTATACATATACATCTCCATTAACAACTACATCTACATGCATACATCCATATCTCCATTCCCATCTACATCTATACATCTACATCTACATGCATCCATCCACCTCCACATCCACATCTACATCTATACATCTACATCTACATGTATACATCCACATCTCCATTCACATCTACATCTATACCTCTACATCTACATGCATCCATCCACATCTCCATTTACATCCTCATCTACACATCTATTTCTACATGCATACATCCACGTCCCATGCATACATCCACCTCCACATTCACACTCACATCCATACATCTACATCTACATGCAACATCCACATCTCCATGCATAATAAAATTCTTTTAATTAATCTAGGATGATAGTTCCTAGAATATAGTAGGAATTCCTCTTTTTATACTTTGAATGAATTTATTTTATGCGTAATTTCTATAAAAATTTTGCCATAGCTCCGCTACTATGACTGATAAATCTCAAATTTTTTTTTTAAGGGATAAAGCTCATTATTAAAGAAATAATTAGAATGGTCCCTAATTGGATCATCAATCCATAATGGTCTCTAATTGGATCATTAAGAAAACAATTAGAATGGTCTCTAATTGGATCATCAATCCACAATGGTCTCTAATTGGATCATTAAGAAAACAATTAGAATGGTCTCTAATTGGATCATCAATCCATAATGGTCTCTAATTGGATCATTAAGAAAACAATTAGAATGGTCTTTAATTGGGTCATCAATCCATAATGGATTGAATCATCAATGTGCATAAACTAAAAGCATAGCAAAAAGCCATTAATTTGGCCTCAAGCATAGCTTAATCTTGGATTAAGGAAAAGCTTTATGAAAAGCTTCATTTGGATTGAGAATGGGTCGTGAGTATGACCATTTCTTGAGTGAGAGAGAGAAATTATAAAAACCATTAGAATTTAAATATAAGTGGAAATTAACTTCTATAGCATTTATTAAATTATGTAACTCTTCACTACTATTCACCAATTAACTTCAATAGCATTTAAAAAAAAACCATACCAATTAAACTTCTCAAGCTTGAGAGGGGTTGAGAAGAGAGAATCATTGAGAAATTATAGAAAGATCAAAATTCAATATACTTACCTTATAATTTGCTTGATTCTTTATTCACGGTAGAGGCCCCCAACCAATCAATTGGTTTAGTATGTTGATGGAGCCACCAATGGGGATTGAAGAAAGAGAGAAGTATCAAAAACTAGTGAATTATTAAAGAATTCACAACTCTTGGCTTAGGTAGAGTAGAGTAACCATGCATAAGACACTCTATATTTTGGCTTAGGTGGAGTAGAGTAACAAGCATAAGACACTATATATTTTGGCTTAGGTGGAGTAGAGTGACAAAGCATAAGACACTATCTAATTTGGCTTAGGTGGAGTAGAGTAACAAGGCATAAGACACTATATATTTTGGCTTAGGTGGAGTAGAGTGACAAAGCATAAGACACTATATTTTTTTCAACAAGGGGAGGCTTCTATTTATAGGAAAATTTGAGCTCCTAACCAAACAAACTGATTCTAGAATTTTCCAAGTCAGTTTGGTTGAATTTGGACTAGATTTGGACCTAGTTTGGTTACTTTTTGATTCGGTTTGGTTCCATTTTGATTTGGTTTGGTTCAAGAGAGATGAGAGATAAAAATATCACATTATTTTTGAGTTTAAAACTCATTCAAGCATGTGAAATATGCACCTCCTTTAAAGAATTCCCCTTCCTTACATATGTGTCAAAATTTTATTGCTCATAGTTTTTTACTAATAAACCTTGTACATTTTCAACTCTTCATCTTATGTGAAATATGCACCTCCTTTAAAGAACTCCTCTTCCTTACATATGTGTCATAG
Organism: Cibotium barometz; assembly: GCF_041138505.1. NCBI lineage: Eukaryota > Viridiplantae > Streptophyta > Polypodiopsida > Cyatheales > Cibotiaceae > Cibotium > Cibotium barometz. The sequence continues at coordinate 53,095,309 of NC_141051.1, forward strand.
TTTTTTTACTAATAAGCCTTGTACATTTTCAACTCTTCATCTTATGTGAAATATGCACCTCCTTTAAAGAACTCCCCTTCCTTACATATGTGTTTATTTACTAATAAACCTTGTACATTTTCAACTCTTCATCTTATGTGAAATATGCACCTCCTTTAAAGAACTCCCCTTCCTTACATATGTGTTTATTTACTAATAAACCTTGTACATTTTCAACTCTTCATCTTATGTGAGCATTTACTCATTTTTGGATACCCAAAATATCTCATATTTTTAATATTGCTCATAGTTTTTTTTTACTAATAAATCTTGTACATTTTCAACTCTTCATCTTATGTGAGCATTTACTCATTTTTGGGTATCTTCTTTTACAAATTGGATTTATCTCCTCCCTACACATGGATTGATGCTATTGGCCCATAGGAACCTTAATTGGACCATAATCTAAAAATTTCTGAAAATCTAGACCCTTAGACTAAGGTTCTTTATTCTTATTTCCAATTAATTCCAATTGCACATTGGAAAATTCTTTTTGAATTTCTATTTCAAGGGAACTTATTTTAATAAGATGAGTTAATTTTCTATCCAAAAATATTCATAATCTGAATATTCTCTCTCTAGCATATTTTTCTCTCTCTAGGCTAAAACAGTTAGAACAAGGCCTTTATATTTCTGAAGAGGGATTGATTACAGGGGAAGATACTAGACATCAAAAAGGGGGTTGGGGGAGGAATCTTACATTCTACCCCACTTAAAAAATGCGAGATGTCCTCATCTCGCAAACTGGGATAATTTTACAAGATGCACGAATATGAGATTTAGAGAAAAATTTTAATCAAGATTAACCACCAAGAAAAGTCTTAAAGAGAGCAAGATTCAAAATAAGAATAAGATTTAAACTTTATTCATTCACGGAGCTTATACAGTAAAGATAGAAGAACTCTTTACACTTCCATAAGCCCGTCCATCATATGGTCACAAAAGCAGTCCTCACAAGCTGCACAAGTATAGGGTAACTCATCTATGGGAATGATTCTGCTGGTTATTGCCGCACCTATCTCAGTGGTATGAGGTGATCTAACAAAAGGACCTCTGAGAGGCAAGCCAAAAACGGGATAAAGGCATATCTTCTCATGAGGAAGAAAACACGCCAGTAAGAAGACCCGCTCAGAAAACCCAAGATGCCTTGATCTCATGACGCAGTAGTATCGGGGACCCAAACCCAAAGCTTCAATAACCATGGCCAAGCGGACATTGTTACGAAAGTGCTGTTGACCCCAGGGTGTTACCCTAGTTATGTTTTGATAGGTCCGCCATTTGGTCTGCGCTACAGAAGTTCCTAGGTGAGGAAAAAGTGAGCGCTCATACTGTTCTATAAAGTCTTTCTTCACAGACTCTCTTGCGTCTTGAAGGTGAGAAATCATCAGGGATAAAACTAATTCCTGTTGCCAAGCCATGAAGGAGATTAAGAAAGAAAGGAGATTGATGGGAGTAAGATTACTATGAGCGGCAAGTAAAAGTTACGACTTATATAAAGAAAGGAGCTAGCGTAACCTAGAAGCCAACGGTAACTTGCCATTGAAGTTTTACCGTCTTTCCATGATTTGAGTTTGACACATTTTTCTATAGAAGGCATTAAGAATTTTTGAGATGAGGAGATAAAAGAAACTTGTAGGCTAAGTCACCTTCTTTCATTGAATTTAGATATAAGGTCACAAAATCTGGGGGATAACTTCTTATACTCCCCAAGAGATAAAGAACTTCTTTTGGGCCGTACTCGAATGAAAACCAAAACCTTGGTATCCAAAACACCGATTCTCACTTCTGAACTCATTGTTCTAAATCCTTAAAATAGGTGTGACTCCTGAGAAGTATTCTAGGAAAAGGGTCTTCCTTTCTTAAACAGAAACTTTCTTTTATTTTAGAGAGGGAATAATTATAAGATCAGAAAGGGAGATTCTTACTCCTGTATACCTCGAAGACTGGGGAGGAATCTTACATCCTACCCCACTTAAAAAGTGCGAGATGTCCTCATCTCGCAAGGTAGAGGACAACTCTTTTTCTTAAGATCCAATTTTATTGTGGGATTTCTTATATTCTGGTCAACCCAACAGAATACTGGGATAAATATCCCTTATATAGAACTCATAATTAAATAACAATTCATTCAGATCTTATCATTCATATCTTTAACATGATAATGGTCCATTAGACCAAAAAATTTCCTTCTGAACATTCCTTCACGAGAATTTCAGTTAAGCTAGTCCTCAATTTGACATCCCTTAACTTGATCTACTGATCAAGTATTAACAGTAGCAATCTGACAGCGCAACCCACTAATCTCATAGTGATTTGCTGAATTCATTATCATCATTCTAGTTATGAATATCATCACAGGGACTCGTCCCATTCCCCCTCATTGTGGTTTCATTATATTTCAACTAATTTTTAAAAATCAACATTTTTCAATCAGCATTTTCAATCAGAATCCAAATCAATTCATCCATTCTCAAACAGAATTAAAAATCATATCAATCACATTCGAATTCATCATCTAGATAGCATTAACGCTTATAAATTCAAGTCTTAGATTTACTCGTATATACTGTCAGTAAAGAGCTGCAGTATACTCTCGGTATATACGGGTAGTCACGACCCTTGGAATTATAAGGTAAATACTATCATGTCTAGGCCTCAAGCAAGTCAGGGATTCTATATAATTGCGGTACTTCCATCTGAAGACTCGATTACCAAATTACGAATTTCAGTTTGAATATCAAATTGTATGAATTATCTCACACAATTATAATCTTTTTGTGTCTCTTGATAAATTTTTGATATATTTGTCTTCTCAGTTGATCTTTATTAACCAAATGCTCTGATACCAACTGTAAGATCCCTGTTCCCACCGAGCAATGGATTCGGGGTACTGACAGCGGAAGTAGCGCTTCTCGCGCGGGACAGGGGTCCCACACTCGGGGCCTCGCCCACGGATATCCGGATAAGAGACTAATCCGTCGGTTGTTCCAAAACCGAACCCGAAAAAAAACTTCCTTAACCGGAAAGCACGGGCGATTCCACCAGGATAACTTTTTACTCTAACGTAGTCAAGATCATTTCTGATCGAGATGATCCGATTACATCTATAAGATACTTAGTCAGTTCAAGGAAGAAACTTGCACTTGGATCATTGGGATCAACGCTTTTTTTCCCATTCAAGAGGCACAGCCGTTGATTCCTATCCATAGAACAGTTACTGTCCGGGATTGATTTTTTTTTTTCTATCGTAAAAACAAAAGTTTGAGTCTCGATTTACGGATCCATCAGTCCAGCCTAACCCCATCCGATCCCATGGGTTAGCCAACCGCCCAACCACTGTAGTGATGGGATCCAATTAAAAATTTGGTTAGGTTTTGTCCCGGGTACCAAGGAAAAGAGTTCCAAGGCCCCCTAGCCGGATGTTCATGCAAAATAAAACTAGTCACACCACTCACACACCCAATATGAAATTGCCCTTTTTCAACCAGATTCAACCAGTTTAAAACAATCCTTTAATAAAACCATAGTATCATTGATCACCATCTTCCAATTTATCCAATTGATTCTTAATTTCCCATCATTCCTTCATCAGAGTATCTATGGCATCATTGGCAACTAGAACGCTCAGGAGCCGTTTCGATAGTTCCTAGCCCATAATACTTGGCAATATAATCACTTAACAAGATGGACTCTCGTTGAAGATCAGCAAGATCAACCAACAGATCCATATAAGGAGCCATGGACTCATCCATTGAAGACCAGCAAGGTCAATCAACCAGATCCATGCTCGATTTCAGAAAACAACTCCAACTCTGTTCCAATATCTTCCTCGACGCACGCGTGGGTATCCTAGGCAACCCAGAGCCCGAGCACCGTATGGTCAGCACCCTCTAGGATCCTTCGCAGGTAACCTAGCGCTTCACGCATAGGCCGCTTCCTTGGCCCCTCATCCACCGTACCGGAAGCTCACCATTTTAATCGCACCGAGGCTGGTCAAGACCTCGGCCGACCTTGCTACGCGAGACGTCCTTCATTGACTCCCCGTCAGCAGTTGCAACTTTCTCATCACGACCTTAATCACAAGACGGTCAAAATGCTCTCCCCAGCATTCTTGACATAAAACAATCATTTACAGACAGCATTTACAAACAGCATTTACAAACAGTTTACAATACAATTTCTATTTTAACTTTCATTTTGCCACATTATCCCTCCTCAATCTACATTACTTATTCCATATTCCATTTATATGTATACTCATCCCATCACATCATTTCCATCTCATCACTTCAGATTCCCTCACATCACAATCGTATATTCACATCCATACATCCACAACTATATGCGTACATTCACATCTACATGCATACATCTACATCCCTATGCATACATTCACATCCACATTCACATTCACCTCCATACACCTACATCTACATGCATACATCCACTCCACATTCACATCCACATCTATACATCTACATCTACATGCATACATCCACCTCGACATCCACATCTACGTCTATACACCTACATCTACATGCATATATCCACCTCTACATCCACATCTACGTCTATACACCTACATCTACATGCATACATCCACCTCTACATCCACATCTACGTCTATACACCTACATCTACATGCATACATCCCCATCCACATCCACCTCTACATCTATACATCTACATCTACATGTATACATATACATCTCCATTAACAACTACATCTACATGCATACATCCATATCTCCATTCCCATCTACATCTATACATCTACATCTACATGCATCCATCCACCTCCACATCCACATCTACATCTATACATCTACATCTACATGTATACATCCACATCTCCATTCACATCTACATCTATACCTCTACATCTACATGCATCCATCCACATCTCCATTTACATCCTCATCTACACATCTATTTCTACATGCATACATCCACGTCCCATGCATACATCCACCTCCACATTCACACTCACATCCATACATCTACATCTACATGCAACATCCACATCTCCATGCATAATAAAATTCTTTTAATTAATCTAGGATGATAGTTCCTAGAATATAGTAGGAATTCCTCTTTTTATACTTTGAATGAATTTATTTTATGCGTAATTTCTATAAAAATTTTGCCATAGCTCCGCTACTATGACTGATAAATCTCAAATTTTTTTTTTAAGGGATAAAGCTCATTATTAAAGAAATAATTAGAATGGTCCCTAATTGGATCATCAATCCATAATGGTCTCTAATTGGATCATTAAGAAAACAATTAGAATGGTCTCTAATTGGATCATCAATCCACAATGGTCTCTAATTGGATCATTAAGAAAACAATTAGAATGGTCTCTAATTGGATCATCAATCCATAATGGTCTCTAATTGGATCATTAAGAAAACAATTAGAATGGTCTTTAATTGGGTCATCAATCCATAATGGATTGAATCATCAATGTGCATAAACTAAAAGCATAGCAAAAAGCCATTAATTTGGCCTCAAGCATAGCTTAATCTTGGATTAAGGAAAAGCTTTATGAAAAGCTTCATTTGGATTGAGAATGGGTCGTGAGTATGACCATTTCTTGAGTGAGAGAGAGAAATTATAAAAACCATTAGAATTTAAATATAAGTGGAAATTAACTTCTATAGCATTTATTAAATTATGTAACTCTTCACTACTATTCACCAATTAACTTCAATAGCATTTAAAAAAAAACCATACCAATTAAACTTCTCAAGCTTGAGAGGGGTTGAGAAGAGAGAATCATTGAGAAATTATAGAAAGATCAAAATTCAATATACTTACCTTATAATTTGCTTGATTCTTTATTCACGGTAGAGGCCCCCAACCAATCAATTGGTTTAGTATGTTGATGGAGCCACCAATGGGGATTGAAGAAAGAGAGAAGTATCAAAAACTAGTGAATTATTAAAGAATTCACAACTCTTGGCTTAGGTAGAGTAGAGTAACCATGCATAAGACACTCTATATTTTGGCTTAGGTGGAGTAGAGTAACAAGCATAAGACACTATATATTTTGGCTTAGGTGGAGTAGAGTGACAAAGCATAAGACACTATCTAATTTGGCTTAGGTGGAGTAGAGTAACAAGGCATAAGACACTATATATTTTGGCTTAGGTGGAGTAGAGTGACAAAGCATAAGACACTATATTTTTTTCAACAAGGGGAGGCTTCTATTTATAGGAAAATTTGAGCTCCTAACCAAACAAACTGATTCTAGAATTTTCCAAGTCAGTTTGGTTGAATTTGGACTAGATTTGGACCTAGTTTGGTTACTTTTTGATTCGGTTTGGTTCCATTTTGATTTGGTTTGGTTCAAGAGAGATGAGAGATAAAAATATCACATTATTTTTGAGTTTAAAACTCATTCAAGCATGTGAAATATGCACCTCCTTTAAAGAATTCCCCTTCCTTACATATGTGTCAAAATTTTATTGCTCATAGTTTTTTACTAATAAACCTTGTACATTTTCAACTCTTCATCTTATGTGAAATATGCACCTCCTTTAAAGAACTCCTCTTCCTTACATATGTGTCATAGTTTTTTTACTAATAAGCCTTGTACATTTTCAACTCTTCATCTTATGTGAAATATGCACCTCCTTTAAAGAACTCCCCTTCCTTACATATGTGTTTATTTACTAATAAACCTTGTACATTTTCAACTCTTCATCTTATGTGAAATATGCACCTCCTTTAAAGAACTCCCCTTCCTTACATATGTGTTTATTTACTAATAAACCTTGTACATTTTCAACTCTTCATCTTATGTGAGCATTTACTCATTTTTGGATACCCAAAATATCTCATATTTTTAATATTGCTCATAGTTTTTTTTTACTAATAAATCTTGTACATTTTCAACTCTTCATCTTATGTGAGCATTTACTCATTTTTGGGTATCTTCTTTTACAAATTGGATTTATCTCCTCCCTACACATGGATTGATGCTATTGGCCCATAGGAACCTTAATTGGACCATAATCTAAAAATTTCTGAAAATCTAGACCCTTAGACTAAGGTTCTTTATTCTTATTTCCAATTAATTCCAATTGCACATTGGAAAATTCTTTTTGAATTTCTATTTCAAGGGAACTTATTTTAATAAGATGAGTTAATTTTCTATCCAAAAATATTCATAATCTGAATATTCTCTCTCTAGCATATTTTTCTCTCTCTAGGCTAAAACAGTTAGAACAAGGCCTTTATATTTCTGAAGAGGGATTGATTACAGGGGAAGATACTAGACATCAAAAAGGGGGTTGGGGGAGGAATCTTACATTCATAAAGCCTTTTCCTAATCCAAAATTAAGCTATGCTTGAGGCCAAATTAATGGCTTTTTGCTATGCTTTTAGTTTATGCACATTGATGATTCAATCCATTATGGATTGATGACCCAATTAGAGACCATTCTAATTGTTTTCTTAATGATCCAATTAGAGACCATTATAGATTGATGATCCAATTAGAGACCATTCTAATTATTTCTTTAATAATGAGCTTTATCCCTTAGAAAAAAATTGAGATTTATCAGTCATAGTAGCGGAGCTATGGCAAAATTTTTATAGAAATTACGCATAAAATAAATTCATTCAAAGCGTAAAAAGAGGACTTTCTACCATATTCTAGGAACTATCATCCTAGATTAATTAAAAAAAATTTATTATGCATGGAGATGTGGATGTTGCATGTAGATGTAGATGTATGGATGTGAGTGTGAATGAGGAGGTGGATGTATGCATGGGATGTGGATGTATGCATGTAGAAATAGATGTGTAGATGAGGATGTAAATGGAGATGTGGATGGATGCATGTAGATGTAGATGTATAGATGTAGATGTGAATGGAGATGTGGATGTATACATGTAGATGTAGATGTATAGATGTGGATGTGAATGTGGAGGTGGATGTATGCATATAGATGTAGATGTATGGAGGTGAATGTGAATGTATGCATATAGATGTAGATATATGGAGGTGAATGTGAATGTGGATGTGGATGTATGCATGTAGATGTAGATGTATAGATGTAGATGTGAATGTGGAGGTGGATGTATGCATGTAGATGTAGATGTATGGAGGAGAATGTGAAAGTGGATGTGGATGTATACATAGAGATGTGGATGTATGCATGTAGATGTAGATGTATAGATGTGGATGTGAATGTGGAGTGGATGTATGCATGTAGATGTAGATGTATGGAGGTGAATGTGAATGTGGATGTGGATGTATGCATAGGGATGTAGATGTATGCATGTAGATGTGAATGTACGCATATAGTTGTGGATGTATGGATGTGAATATACGATTGTGATGTGAGGGAATCTGAAGTGATGAGATGGAAATGATGTGATGGGATGAGTATACATATAAATGGAATATGGAATAAGTAATGTAGATTGAGGAGGGATAATGTGGAAAAATGAAAGTTAAAATAGAAATTGTATTGTAAACTGTTTGTAAATGCTGTTTGTAAATGCTGTCTGTAAATGATTGTTTTATGTCAAGAATGCTGGGGGGAGCATTTTGACCGTCTTGTGATTAAGGTCGTGATGAGAAAGTTGCAACTGCTGACGGGGAGTCAATGAAGGATGTCTCGCGTAGCAAGGTCGGCCGAGGTCTTGACCAGCCTCGGTGCGATTAAAATGGTGAGCTTCCGGTACGGTGGATGAGGGGCCAAGGAAGCGGCCTATGCGTGAAGCGCTAGGTTACCTGCGAAGGATCCTAGAGGGTGCTGACCATACGGTGCTCGGGCTCTGGGTCGCCTAGGATACCCACGCGTGCGTCGAGGAAGATATTGGAACAGAGTTGGAGTTGTTTTCTGAAATCGAGCATGGATCTGGTTGATTGACCTTGCTGGTCTTCAATGGATGAGTCCATGGCTCCTTATATGGATCTGTTGGTTGATCTTGCTGATCTTCAACGAGAGTCCATCTTGTTAAGTGATTATATTGCCAAGTATTATGGGCTAGGAACTATCGAAACGGCTCCTGAGCGTTCTAGTTGCCAATGATGCCATAGATACTCTGATGAAGGAATGATGGGAAATTAAGAATCAATTGGATAAATTGGAAGATGGTGATCAATGATACTATGGTTTTATTAAAGGGTTGTTTTAAACTGGTTGAATCTGGTTGAAAAAGGGCAATTTCATATTGGGTGTGTGAGTGGTGTGACTAGTTTTATTTTGCATGAACATCCGGCTAGGGGGCCTTGGAACTCTTTTCCTTGGTACCCGGGACAAAACCTAACCAAATTTTTAATTGGATCCCATCACTACAGTGGTTGGGCGGTTGGCTAATCCATGGGATTGGATGGGGTTAGGCTGGACTGATGGATCCGTAAATCGAGACTCAAACTTTTGTTTTTTACGATAGAAAAAAAAAATAAATCCCGGACAGTAACTGTTCTATGGATAGGAATCAACGGCTGTGCCTCTTGAATGGGGAAAAAAGCGTTGATCCCAATGATCCAAGTGCAAGTTTCTTCCTTGAACTGACTAAGTATCTTATAGATGTAATTGGATCATCTCGATCAGAAATGATCTTGACTACGTTAGAGTAAAAAGTTATCCTGGTGGAATCGCCCGTGCTTCCGGTTAAGAAAGTTTTTCCGGGTTCGGTTTTGGAACAACCGACGGATTAGTCTCTTATCCGGATATCCGTGGGCGAGGCCCCGAGTGTGGGACCCCTGTCCCGCGCGAGAAGCGCTACTTCCGCTGCCAGTACCCCGAATCCGTTGCTCGGTGGGAACAGGGATCTTACAATACCTTTGGGAGTTTTTGACGGGATCCTTGGAATGGATTGGCTCCACAAAAATCAAGCTGACATTCACTGTCATAATGGAACCATTTCCTTTTGTGACCTTCACGAAAATAAAGTTCAAGGAACCGGAATTTCAGGATCCCCAAGTCTACAATTAGTAAAAGCTTCTAAGTTACTAAAAGGACTTAGAAAGAAGCAACTTATTTATGTTGTCAAAATGAATCTTGTAGACTCAAAGTTAAAAGCTAAAGAACCTGAATGGTTAAGTGATTATGATGATTTATTCCCAGCAGAATTAACAGAGATGCCTCCAATTCAGGAAGTAGATCATGTGATAGAATTGACCCCTGGAGCTCAACCCGAGTAGCCCTGTGCACATACAAAATGCCAATTTTTGAAGCCATCGAACTCAAGGAATAGCTTAGACAGCTGTTAGAACAAGGGTTTATAAGACCCAGTGTTTCACCTTGGGGTGCGCCTGTTCTCTTTCAAAAAAAGAAAGATGGAACGCTAAGACTTTATGTGGACTACATAGGTCTCAATCAACTGACAGTTAAGAATAAGTATCCTATCCCCAGAATTGATGAGCTTCTGGACAGGCTAAGTGGAGCCCAGATCTTCACAAATATAGATCTCAAATCAGGGTATTATCAGATCAGGATTAATGAGCAAGATATCCCGAAGAAGACAGCCATCAATACTCGGTATGGGCATTATGAATTCATTGTCATGCCGTTTGGATTGACAAATGCCCCAGCTACATTCAATCGCCTAATACAAGACATTCTCAGAGAATACTTGGATGATTTTGTTTTTGTTTTCTTTGATGATATTCTGATTTACTCAAAGAATGAAGCTGACCATGAAGCTCATGTCAGAAAAGTTTTTGAGATTCTAAGGAAGCACCAACTCTTTGCAAAAAAGAGCAAATGCACTTTCTCTACCAACCATGTTGAATACTTGGGATTTCTGGTATCCAAAGATGAAATTTCTCCAGATTTCGCAAAAGTCGAAGCAGTCATAGATTGGCCTGAACCAAAAACAGTGAAAGAAGTCAGGGGATTCTCGGGATTGACTTGCTGGTATTATAGAATTTTTATACCAAAGTATGCTCTCATAGCTTCCCCCCCTGACTAATCTTATCAAGAATAATACCCCATTTCAATGGTCTGCCAGGTGCCAGAGTGCTTTTGATAAGCTAAAGACCCCTACCTTGGTAACCAATCCCGTTCTGAAGTTGCCAAATTTCTCTCTACCCTTTGAGGTAGAGACCCTTTGAGGTAGTAACCGATGCTAGTGGTTTTGCCCTGGGACGTACACTCATACAGGAAGGTCATGGAGTGGCCTATGAATCCCGAAAACTCAGAATGCATGAGAGTAATTATGATGTCCATGACCTGGAACTACTTTCAGTAATATATGCCTGAAGTTGTGGAGACATTACCTACTGGGTCAAAGATTCACTTTGATGACAAATCATCAGAGCTGAAAGTGGATCTTCACTCAAAAGGATCTCAACATGCGCCAAAGAAGGTGGATGCAGACCCTACAGGAATTTGATTTTGAAATCAAGTACCGCCCCGGCAAAGAAAATGTGGTAGCAGATGCCCTCAGCAAAAAAGCCTCCTTGCTTGCAATTACTGTAGTGTCAAATCCTTTGATTATTAAAGCAAGAGAGAAGATCATGCAGGATAGATTCTTTGGCCCTATTACTACCCTACTTATATAGGATAGAGTTTAAGGGTACAGCCTAGATGATGGAATTATGTATTATAATCGAAGGCTATGCGTTCCCAATGATGAGGGAAATAAGGGTCAAATTCTGAATGAAGCCCATGACAACCTTATTGCAGGACATCCAAGTTTCATCAAAACCTACATGTCTGTGAAGAAAAGCTTCTTTTTGCCTGGACTAAAAAAGGGTGTACTTAATCATGTACGTCAATGTCTGACATGTCAAAAAGTCAAGGCCGAGAGAGTAAAAATGCGTGGGAAGTTACATCCATTAGACATCTCCTGGCAGATGAAGTGGGAATGCATCAATATAGATTTTATTACTGGATTACCTTTAGTGCAATCAAGTTACAAGTCCATCTTCATGGTAGTTGATAGACTAACCAAAGTTGCCCATCTGATTCCAGTAAAAGAAACCTACACTGCAGTGGATGTGGCCAGAGTGTTTCTCAAGGAAATCTTCAGATTGCATGGCCTACCCAGAAGAATAGTAAGTGATCAAGACCCCAAATTCAGGTCAAGATTCTAGACTGCATTTTTCGAAGCAGTAGGAACTTTCTTGGATCTCAGCACAGCTTACCACCCCGAGACCGACGGTCAAACAGAAAGGGTAAACCAAGTAATCAAAGATATACTTTGGTCATGCTGTGGTGGCAAGGAACCTAAGAAGTGGCTAAGTTATCTGCACCTAGTCGAGTGAGCCTACAATGCTTCTTATCACCGAAGTATTGGGATGAGCCCTTTTAAAGCTCTATATGGACAAGATTGCTTAACTCCGTTAACTTGGTCCGACCCATTGATTACGGTCGAGATGTCCAGATAGATGCTTGACGACATGGAGCAACAGATGTAGTCAATTCGCAAAGATATAAAAGCTGCCCAAGATAGATAGAAACAATATGCAGATAAGAAGAGGATAGAAAAAAATTTCGAAGAAGCAGATATGGTCTTCATTCGAGTACGCCTAAAAGAAGTTCTCTATCTCTTGGGAAGTACAAGAAGTTATCCCCTAGATATTGTGGGCCATATCTGATTACAAAGAAAGTAGGTGACTTAGCCTACGAACTTCTTCTGCCTCCTCATCTCAAAGTACATAATGTATTTCATGTCAGCCTACTTAAAAAGTATGTACCAAGCCCGAATCATTTGCTTGGATGATGAAATCTTAACTTCTTCAACCCAAGGGCAGATGGAACTTCAACCTAAAAAAATCCTTGATGTTCGAGAGAAGGTTCTCAGGAATAGAATTGTGAGAGAGTTATTGGTTAGATGGAAGTTCTATCCTTTTGAAGATGCCACCTGGGAGAAAGAAGCCGAACTGTTTTATGGGATTACCCCCAGTTTTGTGTAATGAGGATATCTTGTGTTTTTCAAGTGGGAGAGAATGTAAGACTCCTCCCCAGCCTCTCAAGAAGTCCAGTATCTTCCCCTGTAATCAAATCCCTCTTCAAAAATATAAAAGATCTTGTTTCTACCTGTTTTGGCCTAGAGAGAGAAAATCTTCTAGAGAGAGGTGATTCAATTTTTAAATATTTTTTGATGGAAAAATATCTCATCTTATTAAAATAAATTCCCCCGAAACAAAAGTTCAAAAAGAATTTCAGAAGGTGCATTAGAAATAAATTATAATCTATTCAAAAGGCCTTATCCTAAGGGTCCAGATTTTTTGAAAATTTTAAATTAAGGTTTCTATGGACCAATAAGATTAATCCAAATGTAGGGAGGAGGAGGTAAATTGAAGAAATAAAGAAAATGCCCCCCAAAAATGAGTAAATTCTCACATAAGATGAAGAGTGGACTAAGGACCAAAGCAAATACTAAAAAAATGAATTTTTGACACCTGAGAGTGGGGATCCCCCCTCATGAAGTAGGCGCCTTTTTCCCATCATTGCTTTTGAATTTTAAATCAATAAAATTAGATATTTCATCTCTCCTCTCTCCTAATTCAAAACTGGATCCAAAAAGTAAATGGTCAAAAATTGACCAAACTGATCTGGAAAATTCTAGAATCAGTTTGCTTGGTTAGAAGCTCACTTTTTCCTATAAATAGAAGCCTCCCCGTTTGTAGAAGCTTAATAGTGTTTTATGCACTGTTAAAAGAGTAGATCCCTCAAACCATCAAGCCAAAGGAAAGCTCACAAAAATTCATGTAAGCCAAAAATCCTACTTTTTCTTTATTCCATTTAATGGTTTTCTAATTTTTGTTTTCTTTAAAATGAAAAATGATGTTATGCCTTGTTGGAAAGGGTTTCCCCCTCTCTTCATTCTTGAATTCAACCTTTCTTCATCCTATATATGTAATCAAATTCTTAGAATTAAATTTTTCATATTGTTTCTCTTTAAAAAGTGGAATTTGATTAGTTTACAATGCTTTAAACCATTTGGGATAATTTCTAAGTAACTTGAGAATGAAAAAAATTTGAAAAATGGTCAGCCATACAAAGGAGGTTTTGGCAAAAAAAATTTAAATTTTGTGAGATAAGTTTTATCTTTTATTATTTAAAAAGAGTAATCCCCACCGTTTGCGTATTCTAAAAGTGTTATTTTCATTCTAGGCATAGAAAAATGCATATTAGAATTATTTTTATTATAAAAGTGTTATTTCCATTAGAATTAATTTCTATGCATAGAAAGATGCATATTGGAGAATTTTTTTAATTCTAAAAGTATCACTTTCATCAAAATTGATTTTTATGCATAAATAGATGCATAAAAGAATTTATTTTTATTATAAAAGTGTTACTTTCACCAATATTGATTTTTATGCATAAAGTGATGCATAAAAGAATTTTCTTATTATAAAAGTGTTACTTTCACCAATATTTATTTTTATGCATAAAAGATGTTTTTTTAAATTATAAATGTGTTACTTTCACCAATATTGATTTTTATGCTTAAAATGATGCATAAAAGAGTTTTTTTAATTATAAAAATGTAACTTTCACCAATATTGATTTTTATGCATAAAGTGATGCATAAAAGAAGTTTTTTATTATAAAAGTGTTACTTTCACCAATATTGATTTTTATGCATAAAAGATTTTTTTTAAAACTATAAAAGTGTTACTTTCACCAATATTGATTTTTTTGCTTAAAATGATGCATAAAAGAATTTTTTTTTAATTATAAAAGTGTTACTTTCACCAATATTGATTTTTATGCTTAAAATGATGCATAAAAGAATTTTTTTTATTATAAAAGTGTTACTTTCACCAATATTGGATTTTATGCATAAATGATTTATATATCAAAATTATAGTTGTCTTTAATTCTATGAATTTCCATGAATAATTGATAAATGAATAAGTAATTACTCTATGAGAAAAATCATATCGTTTTATATTCACTCGGATAGTAATGAGAAAACTCAAAAAAGAAAACTATCGAAGTTCGGAATTTTAGATAAATGATTAATTTATTCTTCATAGGAATTCGTGATTAGTTTAGAAATCAGTTAATCAAATATTCAATGAATGAAATTGAGAATAATAGTAATTGAAATCTCACCCCCTTTCGAGAAAGGTAGTTCAGGAAGGACCTTACCAGACTCGAACCCAGAATCAGACTTTGACCAAGACCAACCTCTTCGTCAGTTTCAAGGAAAGACGATGTGACGAGTTCAGGAAAATACACTCAAATCACCCACCGAATCTGAAACCAAGTTGAGACCCTTTGATTTTGATCATCTAAGGATCAAGATTACAGAATTCGAGGAATTCTGTTTGGAATTCAGACCTGCGATATCAAAAAGTCTTGGGATATGGATTTAGGATATACTCATTGTATTCAAAAGAAAATCAAAACTGAAAACTTGCATAGAAACCGTGTTTTCTTGAAGGACTGTCTTACGCCAAAATGCTGGAGGGAGCATTTGGTATATGTGTTTTTCTAAGGGAAGTTCGGTTGCCCCAACAACTGGCGGGGAGTGTTTAAAGGACGGCTCAAGCAAAAAAAACCTACCCAAATCTTGACCAGCCTTGGTATGGTGAAAAATGGTGTGCTTCCGATACGATGGGCGAGGGTCGACGAAGCGATCCCTGAGTGAAGTGGCAGGACACCTAAGGAGGATCCTGGAGGGTTATGACCAGGCGATGCACGGGCTCGCGGTGCTTAGGACACCCATGCGTATGTCGTGGAAGATATATATGTATGATGACGAAAAATTATTGTAATCTGTTACCAGATCTCATTGCTGACCAGCTCGTCTCGACGGAGAGTCTAGAGTGATACCTATTTTTGAGAAACAAGAGACTGGATGGAAATTTTGAGTTATGATATCTGTAACCAATAATTGTTTGTCAATGGATTGTTTTATAAGTTAAAGTTTAAAGAGGAGTGTGTGTGTATCTATATTCTAAAGCAAAAGTTAAGAAAGGCATTTAATTATGGGTTGGTGAGTACTTGTCTGGTTCCACCAATTTTGGTGGTTGGGCGGTGGCTAACCCAAAGTTTTAATAATAAAATTGATTAATAGGGATACGCTTAGAACTCGAGTAGTTAAATAGAAGCTTAAAGACTTCTCTAAAGATCAACGGCTGTGCCTTATTCAATTAGGAAAAAAGCGTTGATCCCTTCAAGTTAAGTCTGTAATAGTTTTCCTTCTATCTGGTTTATTCAAATGAAGGTTAGTTCAGTATCTTGACTTCGTTAGAAAAATTTGTTAAGAAAATAAAAATGGTGGAATCGTCCCCGTTTTTCGGGCATGGGAAATTTTCTCGATTGTTTCGGTTTTCGAAATGACCACCAGCTTAGTCTCGTGCCCAGACATTCGAGGGCGAGGCCCCGAGTGGGAAACCTTGTCCCGCGCATGAGGGAGCTGCTTCTGCTCGGCTGCTGCCAGCTACCGAAAATCTAGTGTGCAGAGGGGGCAATGGGATCTCACATTGTTATTCTTTGAGGTTGCTGTGAGGAGCTCTATTTGTTGTCGAAGCATATGCTTATTACGCTTTCTGCTCTCTTGGTACTCTTGCATTTCCTTGGCATGCCTAGTTGTTAGGCTCTGTGTGTGAGCTATCTCCTTTTGTATCTGCTCCTTTGCTTGCTCCAGCCTTGTATTCAAGTCAACATTCTCATTTATTTTTTGTACAATGGTTTGACTTAAAACTAAGTTATTACTCTCCAATGCGATGTATCTTGTTTCATGTTCTTCTGCAGCCTGTAAACTCTTTATGATTACTTCTTTTATGAGTTTCCTCTGTTTTGCAGCCAAAGTATCTTTCACACTTTGTGTTCGTGCATTGGCCTCTTCTAGTTGCTTCCATAGGTTGGTGTTCCTGTCGTGTAGCATGTGTGTTGTCAACAAATGGCAACGTCATACCTTCTATTCATGTTCCCAATTGGTACTACTAGTGGTAGCACTTACTTTTGTAAGGGGATCATGGAGGAGTGTGTTGAGGCCTTCTAATGTATCCTGGAGGAATTGTTGGAATTGTTGACAATCCACCTCCTTGAAAGAACTAAGATGCGGTAGTGGCTCATCTTCATCCAATCTTCTTTGTTTGCTTGGCATGGACGTCTCTAGAGAGTGTGGCCTCTTACTAGATTCTCCTAGCTTCTCCAATTCTTGTTGTGCAACTGATGCCTCCTTGTGTGCTGGTCCTTCCAAGGTATGATCTTTTTGTGCTTGTTCTTCAGCTTCCTCTATGTGTATCTCCTCTAGTTGTGAATCTTTGAGTGGGGAGAGGTCTTTGAATATTAGTTGTGTAGTAGGGGTCATTGGAGGGGAGAGATGTTGGTGTTGTTCTTGCATAGTAGGACTTTGTAGTTTTTCTTGGAGAGCCTCTTGGTATGTCTTAATCTCTGATGCCACAACCACTTCCAAATGCTGAGATTCTGTGGTGACATCCACTAGTAGCCCTCTCATCCTTTTGTCAGTCTTCTTCTTTCGATCTTCCTTGAATAACTTTATGAGCTGTTCTGTCTCCATTAACACTACTTGTCCTTCAGCCACCCTTCCAGAAGATTCGGTAGGTTGACTGGGGATCAGGGCTAGCGACAACAAGCTTTCCTTTGGTTCATCTTTCACTAGCCGTTTTTTGACATGGTTAAGTATTTGTGTTAACAGGTATGGGTTGCTGACCTTGGACTGATGTGCCTTGAGATAATTTTCCATTTCTTTGTGCATAAAAAAGGCCCAATCGTCCTCCTCTTCATGAGATTTGGCAATCCTGTTTTAAGGCTGACCCTGTTATACCTGTCAGCTGGTTTGATTTGCATCATCAACGACATTGCTCTGCAAATTTTCTCTGTGGCTTCATCCTTGATGTTCTCATACTCTGCCCCATTAGAGTTATAAGAATCTCTCTTTACAATCTCCTTGATGGGCATTGTATCTATTGTGTGTCTGTGGGCCTTGACTGCCGCATGGGGAGGTGTAAAGCATCTCTGATGAGGTCTTCTATTATAAGCGCTCTTTTTTTTCCCCCGAGAAAAGATCCTTTCATTAGTTATATAAAAAACGCCCGTTGGGCTACAAAAATCCTCTCCTGTTCATAAGAAGGTAGAGCAGAGATCTAATCAAGGCAGCTAGGGAGACTCTCCCTAGGTGCAAAAAGGTACAAATATCAGTACAAAGAACTGAGAGGCTATATCATACAATAGGAGGGGGGGAAAGCCAAACAGGTGGCCTGTAGTGCGCAGCGGGGGGTACCCGCGTGTAGGGTATAGAAGGGGCCGCTGCGCCAAGTGGTGTGAAAGGCTTGGCGCCGCAAGATTGCCTCATCCGGATGCAATCATACTATCCTCGCAGGGTGTGGATCAACTCCTACCAAATCCCCCGAACAGTCTCTGCTGGTGGCTCTAGTCTCCCCTCAAAGGCCCTGAAACACCGGGCTCTCCGGGTGAACCAGATGGTGAGGCTGCTGAGGAGCTCCCATTGTAGATCCCTCTCCTGTGGTGGGTGGACGAGAAATCTGGTAAAGGAACAAGGCGAGGCTGGCCCCTAATGAATCTGATGGCCTGGCTGTCCTACTCCATCTCGTATCCCAGAGCAGGCCTTGACGAAGTCGACCAAGCAGCGGCACCCCACGTATCCATGCCCTCTAGAGAGAGGGGGCCAGAATGCGCAGCATCCGCACTCAAATCTGTTGCGCCTGTGGATAGCCCCACATAGGCAGTGTCTCTGTGTCTCCAAAGGGTGGCCGCATCGGATGCAGGCCACCGGTGGAAGACCACTGTAGACAAGCCAGGTGCCAACTGCAGAGCCCGTGTGGTGGGCAACCAGCCCACTGGAAAGTCGAGATCCTACGTGCCTTTCGATTAGCCCAGAGCTTGGTCCAAAAATCCTTTAGGAACTCTTGTGAGAGTCCCTGTAGCCGCCAATGCTCCGATGCAGTTGGAGAGACCCCACGCAATCAAAATATGTCTCCCCCCAACCGAATAGTGTACTGGAAAAAGGTGATCTCTGTGGCCTCGGGGGATGCATAAGGATCATGCCACTCATACTCGCCAGGGTCCCACCAGCCAAGGGGCATGCAGCATATGCCCATATGCACCAATCAGAGTCCACATCTGCAGGGGTCTAGATCAATATGCCACTTCCGGGAAGCGGCCGGCCACTACCCGTATCCTCTGAAAGATGCACTCTGCAACCAAAGGTGACTCCGCCTCCACTCTCTGAAGTCTGCCCTCATCCTAGATCTCATAGTAGAGGCATCTACCATCCTTAGAGCAAGCTCTGACAGCAATCAGGATCTCCAACTGTGTAAAGGCTCCCATCCACCGTGGGGCCACTGGCTTGAGAGGCGTGAACCACTCCTCAGTGAGTGCCTCCTGAATGTCATCCCTCATAATCAGCCCCCCTCTGAAGTGACTCAGCCTCTCCACCTGGATCTCCTCTGGGAGACTGCAGAAGGCCTGCGAGTCTCCAAAACTGCGTGCTGGGCCTGCCGCCAATGGTCCCCAGGCTAGACAAGGCCGAGATCCCAGCATATGACCCTACTCTGTGCATACCGTTGGGCTCCAGATGAGCGGCTATCTGGCCCGCTCCTCATCACAAGTAGGAGGTCTCTAAGAAAGCCCCGGTCTCAACAACTCCCACGTTCGCAGGATGCTCAAGGAAAATCTATCCTCCCATCCTCTACTGAGGCATGTCCTCCTCATCTCTATGAAGATCCATCTTATCTTTGGTGCCCAAGTGCCCTGTGCTGGGGGAGCCCTAGCCTACAGTCACTGAAAAAGAAGTTCCTTCCAAGGCACAGTGCCTGGAAGCAGCCCCTGAACAATAAGCTTTCCCATTAAGGCTCTACTCTAATCAACTGGATCTATAATGCCCAAGCCCCCCTGGGCCAGCGAAAGAGTAATAACTGCCCAAGCGACCTTAGCCCACCAGGCTGGCTGACCATCCCGCCTAGACCAAAGAAAGTTCCTGATCAGCCTCTATACCTAGCTGATGCAAGAGCTCGAGAAGATCCAGCAAGACGTGGTACCACATGGTCGCTAAAAGCACCTGATTTGTCACCACCACCCTCCCAGCCAAGGATAGCCGAGCTATACTCCAATACAACAACTTCTTTCGAATGCTCAGAAGAAGTGGGGCGATCTGCTGCTCGGGTGACAAATCTAGTCCAATCTGGCATCCCAAATACCGCACTGCTGTGCCAGGAGGAATCCATCTAAAACCCGGGTCTGGGCTTCATGCCAGAGTGGGAGCGCTACTGATCCAAAAGGCCACTATCTTGCGCCAATTGATCAATGCTCCCGAAGCTGCACCAAAAGCTTGTAGCGACTGCTCTGCCCTCTGAAGATTGGCCTCTTGGCCATGCAAAAACAATCCCGTGTCATCAGCAAGCTCAGCATCAAGCAGGTCCTCACCCCGAACTTAGAGCTGGAGTCCTCTCAAACCAACCTCCTCTGCCGTCAGATACATGCTCATAGCCTCAGCAAAGAAGAGAAAAAGAAACAGGGCGAGAGGACACCCCTGACGGACTGATCTAGTCAACTCAAAACTCGGCCCCCGTCCTCCTGCCATCAGCACACCTGGCTACAAGCTGTGGAATATAGAGCCGCCACTCCTCGAATCCAAACTGGCTCAAAGCCCAGGCGAAGCATTGTGCCCTCTAAGAAACCCCAATCGACTCTATCGTATGCCTTCTCAAAATCGAGAAGCATCATGACAGGTCCTCACCGAGAAATCTAGCTCAGGCCGTCGCCTCCCAGAAAGTGAAAATGTTGTCAAGGATACTGCGCTCTTTGACAAATCTTGTCTGGGTAGCATGAATCAACTCCCCAAGGAAGGGCTGGATCCTCAAACTCAAGGTCTTTGCTAAGACCTTGTAGACAGTATTATTGAGGATCATAATAGGTCCCCAATGCCGAATATCACCTGACACTCCCTCCCCCTTGGTGGGGATAAGAAAGATCAAGCCCTCTCAAAGGCTCTATGGCATCACTCCAGTGTCCAAAACATACTGAAAGCCCCTACGAAGACTTGGCCCTAAAAGGTCCCAATAGCGCATAAAAAAGGCAGGCGTCAATCCGTCCTGCCCAAGGCAACTATGGCGCGGAAGGACCCTCAAAGCCTCAGCAAGCTCAACCTCTGAAAGAGGCTCACCTAGAACTATGCGCATACAATCTGTGACCCTCCTTTGCACATGGGCCCACACAGTCTGTCTGCAAGCATCCCGTGCCTCCATGGCTGGCTCCGCTGAAAGCAGGTCTCTATAGAACTCAGTGGCAATGGCTCTGATCTCCCCAAGCTTAGTGGGGCTAACGATCCGTCCTGCCTCCTGAGCTGGCGTACTCCTCCTCGAGCGTGGCGGGGTCTAGTAATCTCAAAGAACTCCCCAGTCACTCTATCACCAAGCTGCATCCACTCAGAGGCCTGGCGATGATAGTAGAACTCATGTCTCTGCTCCTCTGCCTCTCTAACCTCCTGGCGTGCCTGGCTCAGCTCTGGGATGCCACCCACTCACATGTAGGTTGCTGCTGCTCCTGAAGGCACTGGAGCGAAGCAAGGCTATGTCTCAAACGACGCTCCCGCTCTCGTGTCTCTCCCAGCCGTGTCAAGGCTACAGTGTGCAAAAAAGAGCTGAGCTCGATGAGTCCCTAGGCACACTGGCCTGCTGCATCTTGGTCAGAGCTCTGGCTATCATGCCATATCCTCTCAATGTCCTCATAAAGACTAGGATCTGTAAGTACCCTCTCTGGGATCCTCAACTGCAGGCTGGTCTCCCATGTCCTCTCCTCAAGTGTCAAAATAACTGGCGCATGGTCTGAAAAAGAGGTGCCAACGAGAATGCCAATGGAGCCCCCACGCTCCTTGAACCTGTCGCCCACATCGAAGCGATCAATCCGTGATAGATTAGTCCCTCCCTACTGACGATTCGACCGACAAAAACTAAGATGGTCCTGAGAGCGGGAGAAAGCCTCATGCTGCCATGCATCAGTGATCCACAGTGTCATGCAAAATCGCTCCCAAGCTGCAAGCTTCGTGCCATGCACTGTAACATGACTGCCTCCCACCCTATCGGCCGGGTCCTGAAGCATGTTGAAGTCTCCCCCAACACACCAATGTGCGGCCTCGGGCAATGCATCCGTAACAAGGGTCCTCTAGAACTCTGCTTTGGCACTAGCATGGTTGGGTGCATAGACATTGAGCATGCCAAAGAGCTCATCATGCATCCTCAGAATAACATACTGTGCTCTACCAGGCACAATGACCCCGCGATCCACAATGGCCTGCCGCCATACATCTGCAATGACCATACATACTCCTCCCTGCCCACCCAAGGGGCCAAACCCTGCAGAGACCAAAATGTGTCCCATCTACCAGGCATCACCGTACCGTATCTCTGGATCCTGCTCTCACTCAAATGGTGCTCCTGCATCATCAGAATATCAATACTGCCCCCAACCAGACATCTCTGAAGCTCCTGCCTCAAGCAGCCATAATAACGTACATAGTGTGCGCCGCCAAGGCCCTGTACATTCCATGAGATGATCCTCATGGATGACCTACTGAGGTGGAGGCTGTCTCAGCTGTACGACGGGCCTTCCCAAGTGGCTTGGATGGAGAATAGTCCCCATCCGAGCGGCTACAAATCTGCCCACCCGGTGTGCTACAAGAATCTCAGATCAAGCGCCAGTGGTGGCTGTGTCCCATGTGGGGACTACCTCCCGCTCACAGAGAGAAACCTCGTGTATGCATACATAACCAGGGTCGCGTGCTAGGTCTGCGCGAAACACCAAATGTCGAATCTCGAAGGCATCCACACTCCCGGTAGCCAAAAAAATTTGAGCCAACTCCCATAGTCGGCCTATCACGTCTGTCACCTCCAGATCGCTCACATGGTGAGAAAACTCAACTGCATGAGTCTTCAAAATGCTAAGAGTGAGATCCAGAGTCCACCACTCCCGGTCTCTAGGGCCACAAAGAGGGAAGGAGAGGGCCACCGCTGAATCAAGTGCCTCCTCCCCTCAGGTGGCCGGAGGTATCACTACATGAACTCTGATGGGTGCTGGCTCATGAGGGCCCTCCGCTCCAAAAAGCCATGTGAAGGAGTAGTCAAAAGCCTCCGAGCACTGTCTAGTGTCGAGACTACTCAGCCGACTGCAGATAGAGGATATCCGTGAAGCCTGAATCGGCATGGTAAGTCTCCTCTGCGGTGCTCGAGCTAGGTCGATGCTCAGCCCGCCGGACTGCAGGTGAGCGCCAAGGTACTACCAGGGCCTCCCGGGGAGCTGAGGCAAGCGGAGGGGGAGGAGGGGGGGGAGAGGGGGGTGGAGAAGGAGCCGCTGACAAAACGGGAGCGAGAACGGGAGGAGGCGACGGTGGAAGCGAGGCAGGAAGGGGGGAGGGGGGTGGGGGAAGGAGGGGGTGCTGGCATCTCCTGATCCTCAGCCTACGCTGGGGTCTCCTCTTTGAGGGGAGAAAAGCTGTTCCTCATCACTGGAACCCAGTGCTGCTGAGACTGTGGCTGCTACTGCATCGGTCTCTGGGCGTGCTGCTGTGGCTGTCTCCTGCTACGGTGCCCCTATCCAGGCTGCCACTCCGAGGTCTCTATGGGCTGAGCAGGTTTCCCGGAGGCTGCCTGCCGGGCTGCATCTGTGGGCAGGCCATCAGGGGCCTGCTACTACGGTGAAGGTTGGGGTCTCGTGCGAGGGCAGGCCTTGGCCATGTGGCCAACCTGCCTGCATATAAAACACTGGTTCGGGAGCCCCGAAAACTCCACTCTCTGATCAATCCATCCCCCCTATCCTAGGTAGCTGAATGACCTTCGGAAGAGAGGAGATGTCAGGAACCAAAACTCTAACCAAAGGTAGACCAGCTGCTCTAGCCACCACTGAAGCTGTTGTGGGCCAGTCTCAAGCACCGAGCCCACCAATGATCCTAGCCTAGAAAGGAGTGGAGGGTACTCGCGGCGGAGTCCAAGGAAGCAAACTGTGACATGGAATAGGCGCTCTCCCTGCTCGACCGCTACTGGGTCGAAGCCATGCTGCCAAGGTCTGAAGAATGCCCGAGCACCCTTGATGTCAAGGCTTGATGTCAAGGGGACTCATGGCTAGGACCTGGGCCACGCTCTAGGCTGACTCTAACTCAATCTAGTAGTGTCCACGGCCCAACTGAACATCCAGGATCTTGCCCACATCTGCAAGAAGGGATAGGCCTGGAGAAGATCGCGGATCTCCCCTCTACTGGGGTGAGTGCCGACACTATACGACAGATGGTGGAATGTGCCTGGAGGCGTTCCACCTCTGCGGTGAGGCTCGCTTCCTCTTCTGGGGTATCCTCAGGGGGCGGGCGAGGGGGCTGCAAAAGAGTCCCTCTGAGGTGGGGCGGGAGGAGTCTCCATCAGTGTTTGAAGCTAAGTCGAAGGTGAAGCGAAGGCAAAGAGTCCTGCAAAAGCCGAGCTGCACAAAAGGCGGAGGGGGAAAGGCGAAAGACAGAGAAACAGAGGGGGGCGAAAAAACACAAAAAGGAGGGGAGGGGCGTAAGGTGGCGGCAAAAAGGTGAAACACAAAAAGGAGGGGAGGGGCGTAAGGCGGCGGCAAAAAGGCGAAAGACAGAGAAACAGAGGGGGGCAAAAAAACACAAAAAGGAGGGGAGGGGCGTAAGGCGGCGGCGAGAAGGCAGGGGGTGGAGGAAATGCGAAAGGGGGTGGGGGGAGAGGGCGGAGGCAAGCAGAGAGGGTGGTGGGTCGCTAAGGAAGGGGAAACAGGGGGTGCAAAGGAGAAGGAGCAGGGGGCAGCGGGCGCTACAGATCAGGGGCGGGGGGCTCGAGAAGACCAGGCGAGGGGAGGAAACGCGAGGGCAGAGAGGACAGGGTAGGCGGGGGGGAACAGTCGCGAGGGCAGGGAGGGGGTGTGCGTGCAAGCGGCAGCGCGAGCAGGGGGGGAGCGAAAGCTTCAGCAAGCATGAAGGTGTTACCTGAGGATGAAAATTGTTATAAGCAGCTCTTCCATGGTACCATCTTCCTTTGTGATTTTTCCTCTCTTTGTCTGCTTGTCATATGTACAGACGTATTCTGCACAGAGGTCTGTGTCGATCCCTCTAGGTAGCACTGTAGCCATTCTGTCGAGGCTGACTTTTTCCAGCTTATCTTTTACTTCCACATCTTCCAATAGATGGAGTCACTCCCTACTATGGCACTACAGAGTGATTTTCCCATGTGGTGTAGTGACTTTTTTTTTATGAGAGTTCCGTGTGGAGGACGAGGTGTAAGGGCCCAAGAAGTCAGCTTGCTGGCACTCTAGGCACCTGTGGTGGCACTGCTAGCTTGTGTTGGAGGTGGTTGCTCCCGGGATTTAGATTCTGACATAGACATCTGTACAACCATATATTCTCAGTCGAATGACTGGTGGAAGCCACCTTTTGTTTTTCTTCTTCTTCTTTTTTCTTTTTTTTTGGTTTTTTTTGTGTTAATTAGTGTTAGTATGTGAGGGAAAGGTTCGTGAGGGCCTTCCCATATAGTAGAAAGTGTCAATTTGAAGGTGTAAAAGGTCTCCCATGAAGTTTGGGGACGTGAAGGTCTCTTGTGAAGCTCGAGGACGTGGGGACGTGAATGTCTCCCATGAAGTTCGGGGATGTGAAGGTATCCCGTGAAGTTCGGGGACGTGAAGGCCTCCCGTGAAGCTCGAGGACGTGAAGGTCTCCCATGAAGTTCGGGGACGTGAAGGTCTTTCGTGAAGTTACAGACTTGGGGACGTGAAGGTCTCTCGTGAAGTTGCAAACTTTACCAATTTTTCATGACAATGAGGCTAGATTTTTCATTTTCTACACCTTATGTATTCATGAAAATTTTTCTTGGAAGGTTGATATCTTACGTTTTTACATTTGCATTTTACGTTTTCATTTGTTGATCAGTCCATGAATCGGTAATGATAATCAAAAGATATATAATTTCATCACCCATCCCAAAAAATATACACATTCAAAAGAAGCAATAACAAAAAACAAAGAACAAAAAAGAAGGAAAGGAAAGGTATAGCTCCCACCTTGAGAGGTTGGGAAGGCGATGTCGGGAGCAAGGAGTTGAATGTGCACAAGGAATCGATGAAAGAAAATGCAAAATCACTAGTGAAAGTGACGAAATCAAGAACCCAAAACGATTTTATAGTGTAGCCGTCGGACAAGGCGGCCACGTTAAATGACCAATCCATGTGTCATTTTGTGATTGGTTCCACAGCTCTTGCCGTTTCATGGCGTGAACTTCTTTGCACTTTTTCGTGGTGTGAAACACCAAAAAAGGTTCATGTCGTGAAATAGTTTGGGGTTCTTCACGCCGGGAAACACCAAAAATAGTTTATGTCGTGAAACATTTTTGGTACTTCACGGCGTAAAGTACTTTTCTGGTGTTTCACGTGAAGTTTATAAAGTCAAATTTTTGTGCTCAAACACACCCGCATCATGCACATGATGATGCATTGCTTTTCTTTTTCTTTGAATTTTACCATGGAAACCAAAGGTTTTCTCTGGTGCTTCTAGGTATTTTTTGATGACATCTTTTTAATTCTAATTGGGAGATTTTTAGTGTTCCTTCCACCCAATTAAATATTCCTTCCACCCAATTAAATATTTTTGTTGTGGTGTCTAGTTGTGTATTCCTTATACTGGGGGGGACACCCTTACTTTTTCCTTCACACATATTGTTCAATTCTGTATTGTTGTTGCTTGAGTCATTCTCAACTCAAGTTGCTGAATTTACTTCCTTCTCCACACAAGTGCAGGTGTGGGGTTTGTCCTTTTTGGGGAGTTGATGCTAAAAGCTCTTACCCTCTTTTCTATATTGATTCAAACCTGTTGTGGCGTCGGCATAGATTTTCTTTTGGGTAGCCATATTGTTGTATTGCCTTGGTAGTAGCCTTGTGCTCACAAGTAGGTCCTTTCGGATCCATTGTTGATGGCAATCATGAGGCTTCTGCAAGTTCTTGACCTTCTGCCACTTTGTAGGTGGTGTCAATGGTTGACTTTTGAACTGGGTTCTCTCATGAGAGAACGTTCATCATTCATTGGTTCCTCCCTCTTAGGTTGACCCTTTGGGTGAATCTTGGGTACCCATTTATATGTACTCTTGTATGTTGGGCTTTGTGTAGGCAATTTGAAAATGGTGGGTGTAGATTCTGTTTTCTAAGGTATTGCTTCTGCAACGATTTGTTTGCCTTGTTTTGCCAAGGTCCATAATGGTATGGACATGACTTTTCCACCGATGGTTAGCGATGTTGTTCTGTCTTCCCATTGGATATTGCACTTGTTGGCACAGATCCAGGATTGTCCTAAGATCATCTCCTCTTCCATTGTACCTGCAAGCATTATAAACACCTTTCCAACCAAGGGATTATTATTGATGGAAATGTTAACATTTAAATACCCAATAGCCTTTGTGGTTGTTAAGTGCACACTATGAACTTTTGAATCCATGTGCTCCAGATTTGGTCTCCCTAAGCCTATCCAAGTATCATATGAGATTAGGTTGTGGCTCGATCTCGTATCTATCAATGCAACACTTGTTGCAATGCCCTTATTTGTTGTGAGTCCCAACTTGAGCCTTGTTGGTTCAAAGTTTAGATCTTCTTTGTCCACCATCAGGGTTATGGACGCCATGTTGACATGAATCAGGCCCTTCTGCATTTTAGCTTTTGCTTGCCTAGCTTTAGCCTCATCTTGCACTTGCTGGATCTTTTCTTTTGCTAGTTGCTTATGTTGTTTTAAGAGGTGTTCTTGGAAGAGCATCTCCTTGGTTAATGGTCCAAAGTAGTTTTTTAGTTTACTCCCATTGACATAGCCCTCCATTTGGATGCCGTCAATTGTCTCTATTCGGACAAACCCTTGAGGTGTGATTTCTGATATGCGGAATGGTCCCAGACCGCGGTATTTTAGTTTCTTTTTCCTGGCACTTCCAAACCATACATGAGGACAAGGTTCCCCATTTTTAACTCTTTTTGCTTGAGGTTTCTATCAAACCAATGTTTTCTGTGTAAGTTTTCAACCATGAGTCCGTGTGATGCTATGAATTGGGTTTCATCTAGTTTTTCCAAGTCAATTAGCCTTTCAGCTAATGCATTTTCAGTTAGACATTCTTGTATAGCAATTCTTAAGCTTGGGACTAAGTATTCCATGGGCATAACTGCTTCAACACCATAAGCTAGATGGAAAGGAGTATATCATGTTGCCACCTTATAGGATGTGTGGTAGGCCCAAAGAGCTGCTGTAAGCTTAAATGCTCCCAATTTGTTCGACTTGCTTCCACAGTTTTCGTCAGGACGGTACACAAAATCTTATTGGTACTTTCTGCTTGACCATTTGCTTGGGGATAGTATGGTGACGATTTACAATAGATTACCAAGAATCCTGACAACAGTTGATTAATTACCTCATAAATGAAATGTGAGCTGTGGTCACTCAGCAATTCCAATGGGTAGCCAAATCGTGATACGATTTGCTCAGATATAAATTGTCGCGCATCCGCTTTCGTAGTTGTTCACGCATCCGCTTTCTTTGAAGTTTTGGCTTTTCGCCCACTTTGTGAAATAATCAATGGCTATGATTATGTAGCGGGCTTGTGATGGATGAGCCACCGGACTTATAGGCCCCACAAAATCTATTCCCCATTTCTCAAATGGTTTGCTGACAATGATGGGAGTTACTGGCATCTTGTCTTGTTTTTGTGGGATAGAAAAACGTTGGCATTCCTCACATCTTTTGATGAACCCATTGGCATCTTTGAATAACATGGGCCACCAGCAGAGGCTAGCTTGGAGCACCTTTTGGGGGCTGTAATTTCTTTGGTAAAATGCCTGCATGCTATCTCGAAATGAGACTCTTCCAGTATGGTCATGAATTCATCCTCCCTTACGCATGTTCTCAGCACATTGTCTTTTCCCAGTCTATACAACTCTCCAGCAATCAATTGATATGGTGCTACAAGCTTGATAACCCTTCGCATCTTATCCTTATTTAAGGGTATGTCCTAAGGGAAGCCATAAGCCAAATACTCTGAGATCTCTTCATTCCACTCCGGTACCATATCCAATTTGAATAGACAAGCATCAGGGAGATCATCGTCGACACCAGTTTGCTGGTTCTCCATTTTGAACTCTAAAAAGGTTGTCGGCCAACACATGTTGTGTTCCTTTCCTTACCGTGACAGTAAAGTCAAATTCCAACAACAATAGTAGCCAACGTGTGATTCTTCCTATGGTGCAAGGTTTATTCACTAGATATAGCAAAGCTTGATGGTCCACAAAAAATATGAATTTGTTAGCCAGAGATAATGTCGGTATTTCTTGACTGCGTAGACCATGGCCAATCCTTCTCTTTCAGTAGTGGTGTAGTTCACCTTTACATCATTCAATTGACGGAGCGACTAGTAAAGCAAATTGGATAGTCCAATTTGAATTCACCAGGTTGGGCTAGCATGCAACCAATTGCAAAATTTGACATATCGATGTGTACGTGGAATATGAGATCCCTATTAGGGGATCGCAAAATGCCCGTGCTTGCTAAGGCTTGCTTCAGACGATCATAAGCCTCTTCACACTCCTTGGTCCACTCAAAAATAATGAGCAGTTTATACAAGGGTCTAGTTATCTCCGCATAAAATATGATGAAGCGGCGATAATAACCCACGTGACCCATAAACCTTTGCACACCTTTGTAGTTGGTGGTGGGCAATGGTAGTTCCAAGATCAACTTGACCTTGCTATCATCAGTGGATATGCCATTTTTTGAGACTATGTGTCCTAGTATCACACCATGCTTGACCTAGAACTCGCACTTCAAAGGGTTTAGTGATATCTGATATAATCGGCAGCAATGTTCAAACACCTTCCTCAAACAGTTCAAATGATCTTCCCATTGAGAATGTGCACATAGATCATCAATAAACACTTCCAACAACTTTTGCATGTAGTCCTTAAATGATGTGCACATCAATCTTCGAAAGGTTGTTCGGGCATTTGTAAGACTGAACGGCATGACCTTATAAGTGAATGATCCCCACATGGTATTGAAGGCAATCTTATGTCGGTCTTCTAGTGCTATGGACACTTGATTGTATCCTGAAAACCCATCCAAGAAGATGTACGCTTCCCTTCAGCCACTCTTTCCAAGACATGTTCGGTATACGGTAATAGATAATGGTCCTTTCGAGTGGCTGTGTTTACTTTCTTAAGATCAACACATACTCTCAATTTTCCATTCTTTTTAGGTACTATCACAATGGGTGATAACCAATCCGTATGTTCGATCTCATAGATAAAGTCAGCAGCAAACAACAACAATGAGCTTATCAATTTCCTCCTTTACAATCGCTGCATACTTTGGATTCATCTGGTATGGTTTTTGCCTAGCAGGCCGTGATCCTTCCATAATTGGAATCGTATGTTGTACCACCTCGAGCAGTACCCCTTTCATTTTCTTATAGTTCTAGGCGAAACAATCCTTGTATTCCTTGAGAAGAGAAATAAGCTCTACTTCCTCACAGAGGTCAAATCCTTGGCAATATATGCGGGCCTTGCTTCTTCCCCTGATTCCACAATATCAACCTCCTTTACTTCTGCCGGGCCATCATATGATGTCAATAGACCTTCCTCTTTTACCCTAGTGGCTGTTAATCGGACCACTCTTTGATCATCAATTGTATTGCACCCAACCTTAAGCAGCTCTCCAAGTGTAGTACAACAACAATTCTCACCTATGTCCACCATTCCAAGTAGCAAAAATGGTGAGCTAGACCCTCCTCATTTATAGTAATGGATATTACCACTTAGTGGCATATCACACCAACGGCTTCAAAAACATAACCTTTTGTAAAGGGATAAGAGATGTAATGTAATAGTTGTGGGCATGACACAGAGAAAGAGGTTACACAATGCCGTCGTATTTAACTCCAACCAATAGTGGCGGTCTTAGCAAACTTGAACAAAGAGGGAGAGGAGCTTGTAGTTGTATTAAGAAACAATTGAAAGAGAGAAAAAGGGCCAATTCTTCATTACAAACACCAAAAGCATCTACAATCTTGAGTACCCAAGAAAACTCTCTTCACCAGGTAGCAATTAACTCCATTGGTATGTACAGTGATGAAAATCCAAAATGTCTGAGATACTACCTACCCAATATACATTTGTGTACCCATATAGCTCCAATGGTACACCTACGCTGCATAAAACAATGCATAATCAACTGTGGCCATCAAATACCAAAGTGTGCATTGCACACTGTCAAGATGTGGTTTGCACGGAGCCTGTTAAACTAGCTCTCTAAGAAAATAGTGTAACTCAAATCTAGACTGCTTATTGTGACATAGATCAAACTCTCCACAATCTTCCTATACATAGTGGGATCCTCCAACACATAACCTGAATCCATACTAATCTTTCCATTTTGATCTAATGGCACCGAGATTGACTCACAATCAGCCATCCCATACTTGGACAAAATGTCCAATATATACTGTCTCTGTGACAGCCAAAGACCCTAAGATGTGCGAATGACCTCAATGTCAAAAAAGTAGTGCAAATCTCCCAAATTCTTCATCTCAAACTTTCTTTTGAAAAGACTTTTCACATACTCAATCTCATCCATGTTGTCACCCCCAACAATAAGATCATCTACATAGATGGTGATAATCACAATACCCTTATCACTCTTGCATACATACAAAGAGTGATCTATATCTGCCATAGGAAAACCAATAGCAACAAGATACTCATCAATCTTGTTAGCCCATAAAAAGCCTTATGAAGCTTACATACCTACGTCGGGTGACCTGTATCCTTAAAACTAGGTGGCTAATCCATATATACTTCTTCCAAGTCACCATGCAAGAACACATTTTTTACATCCATCTAATGTAAATACCAGTCTTTAGCAGTAGCCACTGCAATCACAACTCTCACAGTTTCCATCTTTGCAACCGAGGAAAATGTCTCCTCATAATCAATCCCATGTGCCTACGCATGTGCTTTGGCTACCAATCTAGCCTTGTACTTGCTTATGCTACCATGACTGTTATGTTTCACCTTATACACCCACTTACAACCAATACCTTTCTTGCCTTCAAGCAATGGCACCAAATCCCAAGTCTAATTTCCATACAATGCATCCATCTCCTTATCCACAACTTTCTCCCAACACACATTTCCAATAGCCTCATCAAAACATGTGGGTTCTACAACCTACACAACTTTTGCCATATAAGCATAGTGATGTGCCACACATAACCATCATAAGTCAACCTTTGCACATGGTTTTTGACTCTTCCAGATCTTCATAACTTTGTACTCATGGTTTCCATAGCCTTCTTCACACTAGGTGTCATCATTGCTAGAATCCCAAGTTCCTCATCAAGGCTCATCTCCGAGCCAAGAGACTCTCCATCAACAAGAGAATGCCCTGCATAAATATTAGGCATACTAAGGGGTTTAACCACTTTCTCTTTGCCTTTATATGATGTACCAACTACATTTCTAGGACTGGTATTATGATGCAACTTGCCACTCCATGGTCTATCAACAGAGCCGTTGGATGAGGACTCTCTTGGTCCACTCAATGACTATGATTGCTGACTTGCATTCTGTGCAACTACATTTCCACTTACATCAGCCCCAACAACATCTTTTTTAGTAGGATACCAGCTACTCGTCTCATCAAATACAACATCCCTGTTTACCCTCAATTCACGTGTACCAGGATCATAGCATCTATATCCCTTTTGCTCAAGGGAATACCCAATAAAAATAAAAATTTTAACCTTTGGATCCAACTTAGTACTACGCAATTCATCTAGCACATGCACATATGCAATACATCCAAAAACTTTCAAGTGAGACAAATGAGTTTTCTTGCCAGTAAACTTCTCCTCTTGCGTTACATCATGTATGTCTACAGTAGGAGTTCTGTTCATGATATAAACTGCTGTAGACATAGCCTCAACCCAAAAGCTATACAGAATATTCTTCTTTGCTATCAATTCTCGTGCTATCTGTGCAATGTGTCTATTTTTCCGTTCATCAACAACTCCATTTTGTTGCAGAGTGTATCTAAAGTGTCACAATTTCTTTAGTCTGCATAGACTTCATTCTTTGCACATTTACATGCCCGATTCTTTTATGCCAAATGTCTGTATTTGCAACTCTTGAACCATTTGTAAACATTTCAGCAGTAACTTTAGGCATATTTACATTCAATGTAGACATTCTGCCCACTATGTTGCTTTTGCAACCAACCTATACTTATCTTTAAAGTCTTCTACATAATAGCCATCAGGTTTAAACCAGAACGGCAAACCCTGTTCAATCATCTGGCTAACTGAAACCTGATTCTTTGTAATGTTTGGAACATGAAGTACATTTGCACAAGGCACTTCACCTTACCATTCTACAACATAGACAATGGTATATCTCAAACATGATAAATCGGATGAGCAGTGCCATCCCCCTTGTTTTAACAAAACCTATTCTTTTAAGACTCTTAATTTCTTTGAACCACTCACCATTACTTGTCATGTGGTTTAAAGCACGTGAATCAACATACCATACATCATCCTTACATGCTGCTACATCATTTCTAGACATAGTATTAACTACATGTTGCATAACAAACAACCTCTCATTATCCTCATTATTTTTGCTAGAGGAGGACGCATAGATATTTTTCTACACTTTTTCATTTTGCATGTCACTTTGTTTCTTATAGCAATCTGCCTCCTGCACATGTCCAGGCTTACCACAATAAAAACAGCCTTGTATATTATTATGCTGCCTTTGCCAATTACAATGACCTTGTTAACTTCCCTTGCCTCTAAACTGGCCTCTTCCACTTGTGTGTTGTTGTTGTGATTCATGGGACTGTTGCTGCTATTGACCATAATTCTGATTACTTATTCGGCCACCACCTTGGCCACGTGCACGTCCACGACCTCTACCTCATCCTCTACCTGCACTTGTGTAGAAGGCCTACTTCTCTGAACTATTTTTGTTTTGTGAAGAGTGTTGATCTTCACCCAGATTCTTCTCTTGATGATTAGCATTGATACCAAATCTGTGAAGTTGGGAATGTGAATAGACATCTTGAATGCCTTGTATTGTGGCCGGAGACCACAAAGACATACTTCCACCTTATCATCATCAACAGAAAAACCAATTAATGCAAGGGATTTCACAATGCCCTTAATCTTCAAGGCATGACCATTCACTCACAAACATATTTTTCTTCTCTACAGTATGAAGCTCATTCTTTAACTCAATCTTTGGTGTCTTGGTGTTAGTTTCATGCAGCTTCACCAAGGTGTCCCATGCCTCCTTAGGTGACTTGGCATCCTGTATATGCCCAATCATAGTGTCATGTATGCTAATAGAAAGCCAATATATGAATTTCCTTACTCCTTGATTCCAATCCTTGAATTTTTTTACATCTGTTGTAACTAGATTAATCTATGGTATCTCTAGTGCCTTCTCATGTTCACCTTCAATGTAGTCCTAGTAACCTTTTCCCATCAGTAAATTTATCAATATAAACCTCTAAGCATGAAAGTTGTTCTTGTCAAGCTTCTCTGCAACAATCTAGTTTATTTTATCATTCGACATCATTTTTGCAACACAAATTTACCAAAAACAACAGTCTTATTTGATCTGCTCACAAACTGCTATTTTCTCTACATGATACTATACTACACCTGTAAGATTCCTCCCTCCCAGCTTTTGAGGTGTACAGGTGTAAGAACCTCCCCTTCTGATCTTATAATTAGTCCCCTCTCTGAAATAAAAGAAAGATTCTGTTTTACCCTATTTTGACCTAGAGAGAGAAAATGTCAAGAGAGAGGTAGTCCAAAATTGAGATATTTTTGGATATAAAAATCCTCCTAGTGTCTAAAATGGGTTCCCCTAAAACAGAAATTCAAAAAGAACTTTCCAATGTGCAATTGGAGTTAATTAGAAATGGGTATAAAGGACCTTAGCCTAAGGGTCTAGATTTTTAGAAATTTTTGGATTATGGTTCAATTAAGGTTCCTATGGGCCAATACGATCAATCCATGTGTGGGGAGGAGATAAATCCAATTTATAAAAGAAAAATACCCAAAAATGAGTAAATGCCCACATAAGATGAAGAGTTGATTGAGTACAAGGTTTATTAGTAAAAAACTATGAGTATTACTAAAAAAACTAAGATATTTTGAGTATAATGATTCATTTTTGACACATGTGTAAGGAAAAGGGGGCCCTTCAAGGAGGTGCCTATTTCACATGTGTGGTGAAGTTTTAAACTGAAAAATATTGTGATATTTTTATCTCTCCTCTCTCTTTGATCAAACCAAATCAAAAGGGAACCAATCTTGTCCAAATTCAACCAAACTGAACCTGGAAAATTCTAGAAATTAGTTGGACTTCGTTAGAGGCCTCCCTCACCTATAAATAGATCCTTAGACCTTTGTAAAAAAATATGAGAACTATACTATGCCAGTATTATGCTGAAATAATGATATTTTCTAGTATCCTCTACAAAATTGAGGAGATTGGAGCTTCTCTCTCTCTTCAATCTTCCTTGGTGACTCCTACAACATACCAAACCAATTGATTGGTTGGGGCCTCTAATGTAATCAAAGAATCAAGTAAATTAGAAAGTAAAGTGTGGATTATTATCTTTTTCTTAGTAAAACTCCAAATGCTTCTCTTCTCACCCCCTCTCAAGCTTGAGAAGCTTTAATTTGAATGGCTTTTGATTACTATTGCAGTTCTTTTATGAATTGTAATAAAGAAACACAAATTTCCATTTATGCTTAATTTTAATGGTTTTTAAGCATTTCTCTCTCTCTCTCTCCCCAAAGAAATTATGACTTATTCTCAATCCAAATGATGCTTCTCATGAAGCATTTCTCTTATCTAAAAGTAATTTCTATGCTTGTCTAATTGGAGGCTAGAATAATGGCTTTTTAATGCTTTTATGATATTTTTTTCATAGAGAAATTATGAATCAATCCATAATTGGATAAAGATCCAATTAGTGGTCATTCTAATCATATCAATAATATTAAACTTCATTCTTTCAATTAAATTGAGAATTATCAGTAATAGCAGCGGAGCTATGGCAAAATTTCTGTAAAATAAACACATAAAATATTTCATTCATAATATGAAAAGAGGACTTCCTACCATATTCTAGGAATTATCATCCTAGATTAATTGAATGATTCTCATTGAAATCATGGAGAAATTGATTTTTATGTTTATGCTTAATTAATAAATTAGAAAAAAGAGCCATACTAGTAATTAATTTTTATGTTAAAAGAGTAATCCCCATGATAATGGAAATCCATGTATTCCAAAGAATTAAGAGAAAAAATTGGAATACTAATATAATGTATATTTTATGTAAAAATTAAAGAAATATTTTAGTTAAATTTATCTTTTTGTATAGATAAATTTTTATGATGAAAGAGGAATTTCCACCATATTAAAATTCAAATATTTAAATAAGGAAAGTATAGTTTCTTGTGCAAAGGAATTAATGAAGATTTTTATTTAATTTTCAAGAGAAAATTTAGTTAAATTTATCTTTTTGCATAGATAAGTTTAAATGTCAAAAGAGGAATTCCTATTACATTTGGAATTCCATCAATTGGATGGGAAAAGAGAAATTCCTATCACATTGGAATTATTGGATAATTTATTTAAATTTAAAGATGAATTTTTAAATAAATTTATTTATCTATGAGAAATAATTAATTGTTAAAAGAGTAATTCCTATTACATTTGGAATTCCATCAATCCAAGAAATTTAATGGGAAGAAGAGGAATTTTTAGTATAATTTGATTTATGATTATTTACCAAAAGTGGAAATATGGGTAGAATTGAATTATTTTATTCAAAAGAAGAATATTGAATATAATTCAATTGAGGAATTGAGAAGGAATATGGAAATAGTTGTCAAAAAAAGAATCTTTAATTAGGCCAAGCAATTGGCAAAAATTTAGAAGAAGTCTTATTATCGGTATCAATCTAGAAAAAGCTATTAAATGGGAATAGCATGTGAATGGATGTGATAAGGTGTGTATGGGATGTGATAATACGTAAGTGGGATGCGATAAGATGTGTATGGGATGTGATAGAATGAGAACCGATGCGATAAGATGAGTATGGATGTGGATGTGTATGTGGATATGGATGTAGATGTATGGATGTGGATATGGATATGGATGTATGGATGTGAATGTGGTTGTGGATGTATGGATGTGGATATGGATGTAGATGTATGGATGTGGATGTGGATGTGGATATGGATATGGATATGGATGTAGATGTATGGATATGAATGGCGAGGCCCCGAGTGAGAGGACCCTGCACCGCGCAAGGAGTGCTACTTCGGTTGCTAGCACCCCCAAATCTGTTGCGCAGAGGGGGCAGGGATCTTTCAACACCCAAACTCTCACAACTTGTGACCTCAATTTTCATACATACATCCAATGGGAACTTTAATACCTCTTTGAAGTACATACAGTGTCTATACAACCAATCGCCCTTCTTGCACTTCCAAAAACAGAGTTCTATAGAGAATCGAAACTTACCCGCAGTGCCCATGAATGCTTGCAAACTGAAAAACAGAGGTCTAGATGCCCTGAAACGTGTTTTTGGCCTGAAAATGTTGTCCAACCAATAAACACCAATGGATAGTATAGTTTCCCTGTACCTCTGCTCCCGTGAAGAAAGATCCTCAATCGGAGTTCGCTTGCCGGTGCCTCTCTCGAAGAGCTATGGAGAAGGGTTGTAGTAGCCAACACAAAGGGGGAAGAGTAGATGAAGTCGCTTCTTATGCTTCTATTGCTTTCCATTCAGCTCCTAACATGACTAGGCTTTGATACTAAGGAGGTGAGAGAGCTGAACCTGGGCACAATAGAGAAGCCATGCTCCATCTTTTTGGCCGCTTGGTGTTGGGAGGACCCTTCCACTCTTCAGAGAATCACCAAATTTTTTAAGGAGCACACCAAGTTGTGTTTGCATAGACTTACAAGGATCTCCTAGAGATAGACCCAACCATTTGCACTCACATAATTCCACTAAAAGAAGGCAGTCGGCCAATCAGGAAGGCCATTTACCGAATGAACCCAAAATATTCAGAGGTAGTGAAGAAAGAGCTGGACAAGATGGAAGAGGTAGGTATCATCATTCCCATTGAGCACTCCGAGTGGTTGTCACCTATAGTGGTGATTCCAAAAAAGAAGACCAACAAGATCAAGATATGTGTCGACTTTAGACCCCTCAATCAGTGCACAATCAAACACGGGTTTCCCTTGCCTTTTATAAAGCGGGTTCTAGAAGATTTGGCCGGCCATGTGCTCTATTCTTTCACCTCCTTGTGGTAAGTGGGTGGAAGAGGAGCGGTATCGAGTGCTACAACCAGGTAGTGATCGATAAGAAAGATCAGCTCAAGACAGCATTTGACACATAGTGGGGAACATATGCCTACAAGATGATGCCCTTTTGTCTTTGCAATGCCCCAGCCTCATTCGAGAGGACTGCCACCAAGATTTTCCAAGATTATTTGAATGATTTTATGCATCTTTTTGGATGACTTCTCTAACTTTAGTGGGAAAAAAGACATGCTCAAGGTGGTGGTTCTAGAGGAACACCTGCCTCAACTCACTTTGGTGCTCGTGAAGTGCAAGGTATCCAGTCTCCGCCTTAACCCCTTCAAGTGCCACTTCCTTGTGGGTCATGGTGCCGTTCTAGGTCACATCCTCTCAGCCGATGGTCTTTCCCCTGATCGCGAGACAAGATCATTGTTATTCTCAGGGTAGGCCCCCCGTCCAATCCTAAACATGTGCAGGAGTTGCTCGGGCATACAGGCTACCAATGTCGGTTCGTCCACATGTATGCAAATATTTGTTTTGCACTCAACCCCTTGCTCCACTTGGATGTTCCCTTCCATTGGGGCCTCGATCAAGAGAGAGCCTTCACTTTTCTCAAGTACATGCTGGTGCACGCTCCCGTACTCATCACTCCAAATTGGGAATTGATCTTCCATGTGCACACGGATGCCAGTGCAATATCAGTAGGAGTAGTACTAGCACAGCCAAATGTGGAGCTAAAGATGGATAGGCCTATTCACTATGCAAGCAAGCAGCTCAATCGGGCCACTCCACCACAGAGCGAGAGGGTTACTCATTTCACAATTTAGACATTACTTATTAGGGCATCACTTTGTGGTGATCATTGACCATCAAGCACTGAAGTATTTGTTGAATAAAGTCCAAGTCACCATGGCACGATCTGGAGATGGCTCCTTCTCTTTCAATAATTTTACTTTGAGATTAAGGCCCACCCAAGGAAGGACCATGTCATGGGCTGATCATCTATCCAGAATCCCAAGTGGGGAGCCAGTCTCGGATGAGGGGATTTGCGATGATCTCCCGGACAGCATGTTGTTTGCAGTGGATGCCACCCCTACTTGGTATGAGGACATAGTGATGCTGCTAAGCACAGCTAGGTTTCCCAGAATGCTGATGGCAAGGCAAAGAAGAGGTTTTTACTTAAGAGTAGGCATTGCCAGACAGTTGTAAAAGCGAGGCAAGGATGAAGTGTTGAGGAGATGTGTCAACCCTCATGAGGTTCCCCTCATCATGGAAGATGCACATTCCAAACCAAGCGGTGGACCACCCGAAAGATCATGCAGTCTAGTCTATCGTGGCCTCCTTATTCTCTGACTACAGAAAGTGGGTGCAACAATGCAACATATGTCAAAGTTCTGGACCCAAACCCGATAGTAGGCACTACTTGCCTCTCCGTGCTTCACCACCCTGGGAGCCCTTCGAGAAGTGGGGCATTGATTTTGTGGGTCCCATCACCCCAAAGTCCCACCCCACTAGCTATAAGTACATTTTGGTGGCCGCTTACTATGCAACCAAATGGGCCGAGGCCAGATCCACACTCGGGACAACACTGCTCTTACAGTAGCCAAGTTTCTGTATGAGAGCATCTTCACCAGGTTTGGGTGTCCCATAGAAATCATCAGTGATAGAGGGAAACATTTTGTGAATGAAGTCATAGATACCCTATTGGCACGTTATCAAATCTTCCATCGGAGGTCCTCTGCATACTACCCCAGGGCTAACGGGCAAGTGGAGAGCACCAACAAGGTCTAGTGCAAGTCCCTGTTTTATAGGTAGCCAAGGAGCACTCTCACCAATGGGACCAAGCCCTTTTGGGTGTATTGTGGGCCTATCGCACAGCTTACAAGGCAACCACCTTGCACACTCTATTCCAACTTGCTTTTGGTCTTGAGGCAGTATTACCTTTTGAATTTAATGCAAGCTCATCCAGAGTAGGGCAGCCTAGGGTGGCCACCTATCACCACGCATACTCCGCTCGGTAGGAGCAGCTCAAAGTCTTGGAAGAGACCCATCAGCTCGCTCGGATGGCCACAGAGGTGAAGCAACTTCGATGTAAAGCATGGCATGATCGACATTTGAGACTTCCTCAATTCTCAAAAGGTGACTTTGGCTTTGGTTTATAATTCTAAATATCTAAAATGGGCTAGGAAGTTGGTGTATGCCTGGCAGGGTCTTGCCCATGGGTGAGGTGAAACTAGAAACTCTCCAAGGTACCTCCCTTCCATTGGTGAATGGATCTAGGGTCAAGAAGTATTGGCCGCCTCAGGGGTGACAAGTGGGCAAGCGCTCATTTGAGGAGGCAAGGGATTGTACATATTTTATATACATTTTTAAATCTTCTTTTACCAGTTTATTGGGTTTCATGGCATTTTTCATTTTCTCCTTCTTTTTCTAGAGGGTTAGAGGATGGCCCCAATCTCCTTTTCTCACCCGTCTACCCCCTCCCCTCTCACTTCTCCCCTCGGCCTTCTTCACCGACTTTCTCACCACCTAAACAAAAAATAAAATTAATTTTTTTAAAAAAAACCTTTCTCAATAGTTTTATTCGTTCATCTTTCTCGTAAAAACCCTTGTATGTTGTTTTTTTTACCTATCCCTCTTAGTATTTTTTCCTTTTTTCTCTCTCTATTAAAAAACAAAACCAAAAACCTTTATTTTTAAAAAAACACCCACCCCCTCTCTCTCTCTCTCTCTCTCTCTCTCTCTTCCCCCTTACCTCATCCACCGACCACTCCCCCCTCACTCATCCCACCACCCAACCCCCCTTCTCTCCCCACCAACCACACTTCCCCCCCCCCCCCCCCCCGACCACACACTCTTTCCCCTCTCTCATCTCTTTCTCTCTCACACCTGACCCCTCCCTTGTCCTCATTCCCCACCCTCTCACCGCCCAACTCATCAATGCAAATAAAAAGCCCAAAAACAAAAAAAACTCCCCCACCTCACCAGCCACCCCCTCCCTTCACTCCTAACCGACCAACCTACCCCTTTCCCCTCACTAACCATCACCCCCCTATCTCGCCTCAACCCCTCTCTCATCATGAACCCCCCCTCTCTATCGCGGACCCCACCAGCCCCCTCTCTCTCACCACCCAACCCTCTCCTCCCCATCCCCTTCTCTCCCTCTCCTTCAGGCCCCTCTCTCTCCCTCACCTCACCAACCACCCCCTCCCTTCACTCCTCATCGACCACCCTCTCCCTTCACTCCTAACCGACCAACCTACCCCATTCCCCTCACCGACCATCACCCCCCTCTCTCACCGTCGACCCCCCATCCTCTCCATCGCAAACCCCACCATCCCCTCTCTCTCACCACCCAACCCTCTCCCCTCTCTCCCGCACTCACTCACCGTCGACCCTCCCTCCTCTCCATCATCACGGACCCCAAGATCCCCCCCTTTTTTTTTCTCACCGACTTAAGCTTTAAAGAAAAAAAATCCCCTCTTAGTTTTTTTTCTCCTTTCAAAAAAAAATAAAAATCCCTCCTCTTAATTTTCTTTTTCCTTCTTCTTGTTTTTTTTAAAAGCCTCTCTCTCTCTCTCTCTCTCTCTCTCTCTCTCTCTCTCTCTCTCTCTCTCTCTCTCTCTCTCTCTCTCTCTCACTCACTTGACTCTCTCCAATTTATTTATTTTTTTAACCCCCAAAAAAAAAATCTCCCTCACATCACCACCACCCCCTCCCTTCACTCCTAACCCACCAATCTCACTCCCCACCCCCTCGTCTCCCTCTCTCCCTCTCCCCCACCCCACCCCACCCCACCCCACCGACCACCATCCCTCTCCTCTCTCCTCCTGACCCCACTCCCCCACGTCCCTTACCCACCAGTTTACCCCCTTTTTCACTCACCTGCCCCCTTCCCTCTGGCACCCCACCACCCTCTCTGCTGCCTCACCATCACCCCACCAACGCCCCCCACTTCACATCCCTCACCCCCCCTCTTGCACGGTAGACCTACCCCCCCTTGCTTGCCCTTGTCCGCTAGTGCTCCGACCTATCCCTCTTACCCGTCACCCCCCCCACTTCACCGACACCTCCACCCCCTCTTCCTCACGATCAGCCCCCCCTTTGCCTTCTCTTGTGTGCAACAAACCCCCCCTCACTCATCTGTTCCCTCTCCTTCACAGCCCCCCAACCAATCCCCTAGATGGTGACAACCCCCCTATCTCGTTCACCCCTATGCCACTCAATTTTTGAACCCAAAAAAAAAAGTAAATTTAAAAAAACAAACAAAAAGACAAATCTGTGAGATCCCAGTCTCCACCACGCAACAGATTCGGGGTACTAGCAGCGGAAGTAGCACATCGTGCGTGGGTAGGGGTCTCACACTCGGGGCCTCGCCCACGGATATCCGGACAAGAGACTAATCCGTCGGTTTGTCCAAAATCGAAACCGGAAAAACTCCCTTTACCCGGAAAGCACGGGCGATTCCACCAGATAACTTTGTACTCTAACGTAGTCAAGATCATTACCGATCACGCTGATCCGACTGCACCTATAAAGATACTCAGTCGGATCAAGGAAGAAACTTGTACTTGGATCATTGGGATCAACGCTTTTTTCCCCATCAAGAGGCACAGCCGTTGATTTCTATCCATAGAACAATTACTATCCGGGATTTACTTTATCTATCGTAATAACAGAAATTAAAATCTCGATTTACGGATCCATCAGTCCAGCCTAACCCCATCCGATCCCATGGGTTCGCCAACCGCCCAACCACTGTAGTGATGGGATCCAATTTGGAATTTGGTTAGGTTTTGTCCCGGGTACCAAGGAAAAGAGTTCCAAGGCCCCCTAGCCGGAAGTTCATGCAAACATAAAACTAGTCATACCACTTACACACCCAATATGAAATTGCCTTTTTCTTAGCATCAACTAGCTTTAAAACAATCCTTTAATAAAACCATTATGTCACCGATGACAATCCTCAAAGTCTCTGGTTGAATCCTTATTTCCAGTCATTCTTTCATCGGTGTACTTATGGCATCATTGGCAACCAGAACGCTCACCACACCTGTTCTCTCAGGGGCCTTTTCCATAGTTCCTAGCTCATAGTAACCGGCAATATATTCATATAATAGAATGGAATCTCCGTGGAAGATCAAAAAGATCAACCCACAGATCCATATAAAAGAGCCATGGACTCATCTGTTGAGGACCAGCAAGGTCAATCAACCAGATCCATGCCCGGGTCTCAGAAAACAACTCTTACTCCTTGTTCCAATATCTTCCACGACGCACGTGTGGGTATCTTCGGCGACCCAGAGCCCGAGCACCGTATGGTCAGCACCCTCTAGGATCCTTCGCAGGTGACCTAGCGCTTCACTCATAGGCCGCTTCCTTGGTCCCTCATCCACCGTACCGGAAGCTCACCATTTAAATCGAGCCGAGGCTGGTCAAGACCTCGATCGACCTTGCTACGCGAGACGTCCTCCATTGACTCTCCGTTAGCAGTTGCAACTTTATCAGTTCAGTCTTCATGACCTTAATCCTCAATATGGTCAAAATGCTTCTCCAGCATTCTTGACATAAAACAGTCATCTACAAACAGTCACAAATACAGTTTCTATAACGAACTCTTGTCTTTCCATATTATCCACTCTCGGACCACATTACTTATTCCACATTCCATTCACTCATATAGACTACATTATCTCACATACATCTTCATATAGACTACATTATCTCACATAATGTACTCGTTCTCATCCATTCACTCATATAGACTACATTATCTCACATACATCTTCATATTCATTATTCTCCATACATATCCATGTTCGTACGTCCACATCATACATCCAATTTCACATTCATACATACGCATCTACATGCATACATCCACATCTACATTCATACATCTATACCTTCATTTTCACATCCACACATCCACATTCATATTCATACATCCACATTCACATGCATACATCCATTTTCACATCCTCATTCATACATCCACATTCACATACATATATCCACATCCGTATCTACATCCATACATCCACATCCACCTCTTCATTCACAATCACATCCATACATCCACATCTACATACATACATCCACATCTACATACATACATCCATACATCCACATCTACATACATACATCCATTTTTACATCCTCATTCATACATACACATCCACATACATACATACACATCC
The DNA here is from genome assembly GCF_041138505.1 of Cibotium barometz. Classification (NCBI taxonomy): domain Eukaryota; kingdom Viridiplantae; phylum Streptophyta; class Polypodiopsida; order Cyatheales; family Cibotiaceae; genus Cibotium; species Cibotium barometz. The sequence continues at coordinate 53,139,863 of NC_141051.1, forward strand.
GTATCTACATCCATATATCCACATCCACATCAACATTCACATTCATACATATACATCTACATGTATACATCCACATCACATTCATACAACCATATTACATCCATTCTCGTCCTAACACATCCCATATACATCTTAACACATCCTAACTCATCTTAACACATTCTATCACATCTCATACACATCTTATCACATCTTTTTACATCTCATACACCTCTTCTCACATCCTATCACTTTCCATACGCATCTTATCAAATCTTATCACATCTCATACACATCTTATCACATCTTTTTACATCTCATACACCTCTTATCACATCCTATCACTTTCCATACGCATCTTATCAATTCTTATCACATCTCATACACCTCTTATCACATCCTATCACTTTCCATACGCATATTATCAATTCTTATCACATCTCATACACCTCTTATCACATCCTATCACTTTCCATATGCATCTTATCAATTCTTATCACATCTCATACACCTCTTATCACATCTTATCACATTTCATATCTTTTTTTTAAAAAGAGAATTCTTATATTTGATATAAGATTTCTCTACATATTTATTTATACATAAATTCCAATTAAGGAGACTAACACTTTCGAAATTAAAATCAATCTTTTATGCATCTTCTTATGCATAAATTCAATTTGGTAGGAAATTACACTTTTAGAATAAAAGAATTTCTCTTATGCATCTAAGTTAAGCATAAAATCCATTTATGAGGAAAATCACACTTTTAGTATAAAAAGAATATCTTTTATGCATACCTATATGCATGAAATCCAATATGATAAAAGTAACACTCTTACAATAAAATAATCAACTTTTATGCATACCTCTATGCATGAAATTCAATTATGATAAAAGTCACACTTTTATAATAAAATAATCAACTTTTATGCATACCTCTATGCATGAAATCCAATATGATAAAAGTAACACTTTTGATATAAAAATTTTCCTTTATGCATACTTCTATGCATGAAAATTAAAAATGATAAAAGTAACACTTTTGATATAAAAAATTTTCCTTTATGCATACTTCTATGCATGAAAATTAAAAATGATAAAAGTAACACTTTTGATATAAAAATTTTTCCTTTATGCATACTTCTATGCATGAAAATTAAAAATGATAAAAGTAACACTTTTGATATAAAAAATTTTCCTTTATGCATACTTCTATGCATGAAAATTAAAAATGATAAAAGTAACACTTTTGATATAAAAATTTATCCTTTATGCATACTTCTATGCATGAAAATAAAAATGATAAAAATAACACTTTTGATATAAAAATTTATCCTTTATGCATACTTCTATGCATGAAAATAAAAATGATAAAAATAACACTTTTGATATAAAAATTTATCCATTATGCATACTTCTATGTATGAAAATAAAAATGGTAAAAATAACACTTTTGATATAAAAATTTATCCATTATGCATACTTCTATGCATGAAATAAAAATGGTAAAAATAACACTTTTGATATAAAAACTTATCCTTTATGCATGATATTAAAATTCAATTTCTCCATGATTATAATGAAATTCTTTCAATTAATCTAGGATGATAATTCCTAGAATATGGTAAGAAGTCCTCTTTTTATGCTTTGAATGAAATTATTTTATGCATAATTTTTATAAAAATTTTACCATAGCTCCGCTGCTATGACTGATAAATCTCAATTTTTCTAAGGGATAATGCTTATCATTAAGGAAATAATGAAAATGATCTCTAATTGGATTATTAATCCATAATGGATTGAATCATCAATATACATAAACTAAAAGCATAGAAAAAAGCCATTAATTTGGCCTCAAGCATAGCTTAATCTTGGGTTAAGGAAAAGCTTTATGAAAAGCTTGATTTGGATTGAGAATGGGTCATGAGTATGACCATTTCTTGAGTGAGAGAGAGAAATTACATAAAAACCATTAGAATTTAAACATAAATGGAAATTAACTTCAATAGCATTTATTAAATTATGTAACTCTTCACTACTATTCACCAATTAACTTCAATAGCATTTAAAAAACCATACCAATTAAGCTTCTCAAGCTTGAGAGGGGTTGAGAAGAGAGAAACATTGAGAAATTATAGAAAAGATCAATATTCACTAATTAACTTACAAATAGCTTGATTCTTTGTTCACGGTAGAGGCCCCCAACCAATCAATTGGTTAAGTATGTTGATGGAGCCACCAATGGGGATTGAAGAAAGAGGGAAGCTCCAAAAACTAGTGAATTATTAATGAATTCACAGTTCTTGGCTTAGGTGGAGTAGAGTAACGATGCATAAACACTATATCTTTTTCAACAAGGGGGAGGCTTCTATTTATAGGAAAAATTGAGCTCCTAACCAAACAAACTGATTCTAGAATTTTCTAAATCAGTTTGGTCAATATTTGACCATTTTTAGGTCAGTTAAGCTAACTTTTTGGAACTAGACTTAAATGAGGAGAGAGGAGAGATGAAATATCTCAATTTTTATGAGTTTAAAACTCATTCAAGCATGTGAAATATGCACCTCCTTTAAAGAACTCCCTTTCCTTACATATGTGTCATAATGGAATCATTTTAATATTGCTCATAGTTTTTTACTAATAAACCTTGTACATTTTCAACTCTTCATCTTATGTGAAATATGCACCTCCTTTAAAGAACTCCCCTTCCTTACATATGTGTCATAATGGAATCATTTTAATATTGCTCATAGTTTTTTTTACTAATAAATCTTGTACATTTTCAACTCTTCATCTTATGTGAAATATGTACCTCCTTTAAAGAACTCCCCTTCCTTACATATGTGTCATAATGGAATCATTTTAATATTGCTCATAGTTTTTTACTAATAAACCTTGTACATTTTCAACTCTTCATCTTATGTGAGCATTTACTCATTTTTGGGTATCTTCTTTTACAAATTGGATTTATCTCCTTCCTACACATGGATTGATGCTATTGGCCCATAGGAACTTTAATTGGACCATAATCCAAAAATTTCTGAAAATCTAGACCCTTAGGCTAAGGTCCTTTATACCCATTTCCAATTAATTCCAATTGCACATTGGAAAGTTCTTTTTGAATTTCTGTTTCAGGGGAACTTATTTTAATAAGATGAGATAATTTTCTATCCAAAAATATTAAAAATTTGAATATTCTCTCTAGAATATTTTCTCTCTCTAGGTTAAAACAGTTAGAAACAAGTCTTTTATGTTTCTGAAGAGGGATTGATTACAGGGAAAGATGCTGGACATTTTGAGAGGCTGGGGAGGAATCTTACATTCTCTCCCACTTGAAAAACGCGAGATGCCCTCATCTCGCAAACTGGGGTAATTTTGCAAGATGCACAAGTATGAGACTGAGAGAAATTTTTTTAATTAAGATTAACCACCAATTAAAAAAAGTCTCAAGAGAGCAAGATTCAAGATAAGAACAAGATTTAAACTTTATTCATTCTCGGAACTTATACAGTAAAGATAGAAGAACTCTTTACACTTCCATAAGCCCGTCCATCATATGATCACAAAAGCAGCACTCACAAGCTGCACAAGTATAAGGTAACTCATCTATGGGAATAATTCTGTTGGTTATTGCCGCACCTATCTCAGTGGTATGAGGTGATCTAACAAAAGGACCTCTGAGAGGCAAGCCAAAAACGGGGTAAAGGCATATCTTCTCATGAGGAAGAAAACACGCCAGTAAGAAGATCCGCTCAGAAAACCCAAGATGCCTTGATCTCATGACACAGTAGTATCGGGGACCCAAACCCAAAGCTTCAATAACCATGGCCAAGCGGACATTGTTACGAAAGTGCTGCTGACCCCAGGGTGTTACCCTAGTTATGTCTTGATAGGTCCGCCATTTTGTCTGCGCTACAGAAGTTCCCAAGTGAGGGAAAAGTGAGCGCTCATACTGTTCTATAAAATCTTTCTTCACAGACTCCCTTGCATCTTGAAGGTGAGAAATCATCATGGATAAAACTAATTCTTGTTGCCAAGCCATGAAGGAGATTAAGAAAGAAAGAAGATCGATGGAAGTAAGATTACTGTGAACGACAAGTAAAAGTTACGACTTATATAAAGGAAGGAGCTAGCGTAACTTAGAAGCCAACGGTAACTTGCCACTGAAGTACCATCTTTCCATGATTTGGGTTTGGCACATTTTTCTATAGAAGGCATTCAGAACTTTGAGATGAGGAGATAAAAGAAGTTCGTAAGCTAAATCACCTACTTTCTTTGGTCCACAATATCTGGGAGATAACTTCTTATACTTCCCAAGAGATAAAGAACTTCTTTTGGGCCGTACTCGAGACCAAAACCTTGATATCCAAAACATCGATTCTCACTTTTGAACTCATTGTTCTGAATCCTTAAAACAGGTGGGACTCTTGAGAAGTATTCAGGAAAAAGGTTCTTCCTTTTTTAAACAGAATCTTTCTTTTATTTTAGAGAGAGAATAATTATAAGATCAGAAAGGGAGATTCTTACTCCTGTATACCTCTAAGGCTGGGGGAAGAATCTTACATTCTACCCCACTTAAAAGGTGCAAGATGTCCTCATCTCGCAAGTAGAGGACAACTCTTTTGCTTAAGATCCAATTTATTCTGGGGTTCCTTATATTCCGGTCAACCCAACAGAATATGGGGATAAATATCCCTTATATAGAATTCATCATTAAATAACAATTCATTCAGATCATATCATTCATATCTTTAACACGATAATGGTCCATTAGACCGAAAAATTTCCTTCTGAATATTCCTCCACGGAATTTAAGTTAAGCAAGTTCTCAATTTGTCATCCCTTAACTTGATCTACCGTCTCAAGTATTAACAGTAGCAATTTGACAGCACAATCCACTAATCTCATAGTGATTTGCTGAATCATTTTCATCATTTATCATTACAGGGACTCGTCCCAATCATCCACATTGTGGTTTCGCTCAGCTTATTACATTTCAACCCATTTTCAGGGATCATCATTTTTCAATCAGAATCCAAATCAATTCATCAGTTTCCAAACAGAATTAAAAATCATATCAACCACATTCAAAATCATCATCTGGATAGCATTAACGCTTATAATTTCAAGTCTTAGATTTACTCGTATATACTATCGGTAAAGAGCTGCAGTTATACCCTCCGTATATACGGATAGTCATGATACTCGAAACTACAAGGTAAATACCATCATGTCTAGGTCTCAAGCAAGTCAGGGTTCCATACAATTGCGGTACTTCCAATTGAAGACCCAATTACTAATTTACGAATTTCAATTTGAATTAACAATTTGTATGAATTATATCAAACAATTACAACCTTTTTGTGCGTCTTGATAAACTTTTGACATAATTGGCTCCTCAATTGATCTTATTGGAGATCTATGACTTAAGTCTGATAAATAGATTTTTCTTTATCCGATCGTCCGTAAAAAAAAACATTTGTATATTTATATACAAGTTGCAATAATTACATAGAGTGGCTCGGCTCCAAAATTCAAAATCTCCTCAAGAGACGCATAAGACGACGGTACTGGGCCATAGTCATGCCCTGTTACATAAGTTCTCTAACTGCGAAGGGAGTTATAATTTTCTCCTTAGGGATAAATCGACTAAAGAGTCTATAAACTCGACATGAAAGTCTGAAATTTCGAGGTGTCGAATGATATAGAATGACACCACGCACCATTTTCAGCTTTAACAGGATCATAGTCAATGAGAGATTCTGCCACAGCATTGTACGGCGGTTGCAATGGGCGTGGACATATTGCCCTGCAAACCACTTATGTTGTATTCTCTCCGCTGCGGTAGGAAAATATAAATCTGCGAAATGGCGTGCGAGTCTTGCTCGGCTTGTTTGAGTTGAAGCGGAAGAGATGAGATGCTCGAAGGCAAATGCAATCATATCTTGAGACTGGGTGAGGTCGGGAATACCAGATAAATGTGGAACTTCCATCTATAAAAACAATTTCTTTGATTAAAATTTCTTCATTAAAGAAGCTTACGGAATGAAAATAAATTATGAAAATGCTGTTTCTGAATTCTTATTACCAATTTCAGATAAGAATTTAATTATCTTTATTAGCTTTCAAAAGCTGCTCTGATACCAACTGTGAGATCCCAGTCTCCACCACGCAACAGATTTGGGGTACTAGCAGCGGACGTAGCACATCGTGCGCGGGTAGGGGTCTCACAATCGGGGCCTCGCCCACGGATATCCGGACAAGAGACTAATCCTTCGGTTTGTCCAAAATCGAAACCGGAAAAACTCCCTTTACCCGAAAAGCACGGGCGATTCCACCAGATAACTTTGTACTCTAACGTAGTCAAGATCATTACCGATCACGCTGATCCGACTGCACCTATAAAGATACTCGGTCGGATCAAGGAAGAAACTTGCACTTGGATCATTGGGATCAACGCTTTTTTCCCCATCAAGAGGCACAGCCGTTGATTTCTATCCATAGAACAATTACTATCCGGGATTTACTTTATCTATCGTAATAACACAAATTAAAATCTCGATTTACGGATCCATCAGTCCAGCCTAACCCCATCCGATCCCATGGGTTCGCCAACCGCCCAACCACTGTAGTGATGGGATCCAATTTGGAATTTGGTTAGGTTTTGTCCCGGGTACCAAGGAAAAGAGTTCCAAGGCCCCCTAGCTGGAAGTTCATGCAAACATAAAACTAGTCATACCACTTACACACCCAATATGAAATTGCCTTTTTCTTAGCATCAACTAGCTTTAAAACAATCCTTTAATAAAACCATTATGTCACTGATGACAATCCTCAAAAGTCTCTGGTTGAATCCTTATTTCCAGTCATTCTTTCATCGGTGTACTTATGGCATCATTGGCAACCAGAACGCTCACCACACCTGTTCTCTCAGGGGCCTTTTCCATAGTTCCTAGCTCATAGTAGCCGGCAATATATTCATATAATAGAATGGAATCTCCGTGGAAGATCAGTAAGATCAACCCACAGATCCATATAAAAGAGCCATGGACTCATCTGTTGAGGACCAGCAAGGTCAATCAACCAGATCCATGCCCGGGTTTCAGAAAACAACTCTTACTCCTTGTTCCAATATCTTCCACGACGCACGTGTGGGTATCTTCGGCGACCCAGAGCCCGAGCACCGTATGGTCAGCACCCTCTAGGATCCTTCGCAGGTGACCTAGTGCTTCACTCATAGGCCGCTTCCTTGGTCCCTCATCCACCGTACCGGAAGCTCACCATTTAAATCGAGCCGAGGCTGGTCAAGACCTCGATCGACCTTGCTACGCGAGACGTCCTCCATTGACTCTCCGTCAGCAGTTGCAACTTTATCAGTTCAGTCTTCATCACCTTAATCCTCAAGACGGTCAAAATGCTTCTCCAGCATTCTTGACATAAAACAGTCATTTACAAACAGTCACAAATACAGTTTCTATAACGAACTCTTGTCTTTCCATATTATCCACTCTCGGACCACATTACTTATTCCACATTCCATTCAGTGTGTACTCGTTCTCATCCATTCACTCATATAGACTACATTATCTCACATACATCTTCATATTCATTATTCTCCATACATATCCATGTTCGTACGTCCACATCATACATCCAATTTCACATTCATACATACGCATCTACATGCATACATCCACATCTACATTCATACATCCATACCTCCATTTCCACATCCACACATCCACATTCATATTCATACATACACATTCACATGCATACATCCATTTTCACATCCTCATTCATACATCCACATTCACATACATACATCCACATCCGTATCTACATCCATACATCCACATCCACCTCTTCATTCACAATCACATCCATACATCCATATCTACATACATACATCCACATCTACATACATACATCCATTTTTACATCCTCATTCATACATACACATCCACATACATACATACACATCCGTATCTACATCCATATATCCACATCCACATCAACATTCACATTCATACATATACATCTACATGTATACATCCACATCACATTCATACAACCATATTACATCCATTCTCGTCTTAACACATCCCATATACATCTTAACACATCCTAACTCATCTTAACACATTCTATCACATCTCATACACATCTTATCACATCTTTTTACATCTCATACACCTCTTATCACATCCTATCACTTTCCATACGCATCTTATCAAATCTTATCACATCTCATACACATCTTATCACATCTTTTTACATCTCATACACCTCTTATCACATCCTATCACTTTCCATACGCATCTTATCAATTCTTATCACATCTCATACACCTCTTATCACATCCTATCACTTTCCATACACATCTTATCAATTCTTATCACATCTCATACACCTCTTATCACATCCTATCACTTTCCATACGCATCTTATCAATTCTTATCACATCTCACACACCTCTTATCACATCTTATCACATTTCATATCTTTTTTTTAAAAAGAGAATTCTTATATTTGATATAAGATTTCTCTACATATTTATTTATACATAAATTCCATTTAAGGAGACTAACACTTTCAAAATTAAAATCAATCTTTTATGCATCTTCTTATGCATAAATTCAATTTGGTAGGAAATTACACTTTTAGAATAAAAGAATTTCTCTTATGCATCTAAGTTAAGCATAAAATCCATTTATGAGGAAAATCACACTTTTAGTATAAAAAGAATATCTTTTATGCATACCTATATGCATGAAATCCAATATGATAAAAGTAACACTCTTACAATAAAATAATCAACTTTTATGCATACCTCTATGCATGAAATTCAATTATGATAAAAGTCACACTTTTATAATAAAATAATCAACTTTTATGCATACCTCTATGCATGAAATCCAATATGATAAAAGTAACACTTTTGATATAAAAATTTTCCTTTATGCATACTTCTATGCATGAAAATTAAAAATGATAAAAGTAACACTTTTGATATAAAAAATTTTCCTTTATGCATACTTCTATGCATGAAAATTAAAAATGATAAAAGTAACACTTTTGATATAAAAAATTTTCCTTTATGCATACTTCTATGCATGAAAATCAAAAATGATAAAAGTAACACTTTTGATATAAAAAATTTTCCTTTATGCATACTTCTATGCATGAAAATTAAAAATGATAAAAGTAACACTTTTGATATAAAAAATTTTCCTTTATGCATACTTCTATGCATGAAAATTAAAATTGATAAAAGTAACACTTTTGATATAAAAATTTATCCTTTATGCATACTTCTATGCATGAAAATAAAAATGATAAAAATAACACTTTTAATATAAAAATTTATCCTTTATGCATACTTCTATGCATGAAAATAAAAATGATAAAAATAACACTTTTGATATAAAAATTTATCCATTATGCATACTTCTATGCATGAAAATAAAAATGGTAAAAATAACACTTTTGATATAAAAATTTATCCATTATGCATACTTCTATGCATGAAATAAAAATGGTAAAAATAACACTTTTGATATAAAAACTTATCCTTTATGCATGATATTAAAATTCAATTTCTCCATGATTATAATGAAATTCTTTGAATTAATCTAGGATGATAATTCCTAGAATATGGTAGGAAGTCCTCTTTTTATGCTTTGAATGAAATTATTTTATGCATAATTTTTATAAAAATTTTGCCATAGCTCCGCTGCTATGACTGATAAATCTCAATTTTTCTAAGGGATAATGCTTATCATTAAGGAAATAATGAAAATGATCTCTAATTGGATTATTAATCCATAATGGATTGAATCATCAATATACATAAACTAAAAGCATAGAAAAAAGCCATTAATTTGGCCTCAAGCATAGCTTAATCTTGGGTTAAGGAAAAGCTTTATGAAAAGCTTGATTTGGATTGAGAACGGGTCATGAGTATGACCATTTCTTGAGTGAGAGAGAGAAATTACATAAAAATAATTAGAATTTAAACATAAATGGAAATTAACTTCAATAGCATTTATTAAATTATGTAACTCTTCAGTACTATTTACCAATTAACTTCAATAGCATTTAAAAAACCATACCAATTAAGCTTCTCAAGCTTGAGAGGGGTTGAGAAGAGAGAAACATTGAGAAATTATAGAAAAGATCAATATTCACTAATTAACTTACAAATAGCTTGATTCTTTGTTCACGGTAGAGGCCCCCAACCAATCAATTGGTTAAGTATGTTGATGGAGCCACCAATGGGGATTGAAGAAAGAGGGAAGCTCCAAAAACTAGTGAATTATTAATGAATTCACAGTTCTTGGCTTAGGTGGAGTAGAGTAACGATGCATAAACACTATATCGTTTTCAACAAGGGGGAGGCTTCTATTTATAGGAAAAATTGAGCTTTATCAGTCATAGCAGCGGAGCTATGGTAAAATTTTTATAAAAATTATGCATAAAATAATTTCATTCAAAGCATAAAAAGAGGACTTCCTACCATATTCTAGGAATTATCATCCTAGATTAATTTAAAGAATTTCATTATAATCATGGAGAAATTGAATTTTAATATCATGCATAAAGGATAAGTTTTTATATCAAAAGTGTTATTTTTACCATTTTTATTTCATGCATAGAAGTATGCATAATGGATAAATTTTTATATCAAAAGTGTTATTTTTACCATTTTTATTTTCATGCATAGAAGTATGCATAATGGATAAATTTTTATATCAAAAGTGTTATTTTTATCATTTTTATTTTCATGCATAGAAGTATGCATAAAGGATAAATTTTTATATCAAAAGTGTTATTTTTATCATTTTTATTTTCATGCATAGAAGTATGCATAAAGGATAAATTTTTATATTGAAAGTGTTACTTTTATCATTTTTAATTTTCATGCATAGAAGTATGCATAAAGGAAAATTTTTTATATCAAAAGTGTTACTTTTATCATTTTTAATTTTCATGCATAGAAGTATGCATAAAGGAAAATTTTTTATATCAAAAGTGTTACTTTTATCATTTTTAATTTTCATGCATAGAAGTATGCATAAAGGAAAATTTTTTATATCAAAAGTGTTACCTCTTTCATTTTTAATTTTCATGCATAGAAGTATGCATAAAGGAAAATTTTTTATATCAAAAGTGTTACTTTTATCATTTTAATTTTCATGCATAGAAGTATGCATAAAGGAAAATTTTTATATCAAAAGTGTTACTTTTATCATATTGGATTTCATGCATAGAGGTATGCATAAAAGTTGATTATTTTATTATAAAAGTGTGACTTTTATCATAATTGAATTTCATGCATAGAGGTATGCATAAAAGTTGATTATTTTATTGTAAGAGTGTTACTTTTATCATATTGGATTTCATGCATATAGGTATGCATAAAAGATATTCTTTTTATACTAAAAGTGTGATTTTCCTCATAAATGGATTTTATGCTTAACTTAGATGCATAAGAGAAATTCTTTTATTCTAAAAGTGTAATTTCCTACCAAATTGAATTTATGCATAAGAAGATGCATAAAAGATTGATTTTAATTTCGAAAGTGTTAGTCTCCTTAAATGGAATTTATGTATAAATAAATATGTAGAGAAATCTTATATCAAATATAAGAATTCTCTTTTAAAAAAAAAAGATATGAAATGTGATAAGATGTGATAAGAGGTGTATGAGATGTGATAAGAATTGATAAGATGCGTATGGAAAGTGATAGGATGTGATAAGAGGTGTATGAGATGTGATAAGAATTGATAAGATGCGTATGGAAAGTGATAGGATGTGATAAGAGGTGTATGAGATGTGATAAGAATTGATAAGATGCGTATGGAAAGTGATAGGATGTGATAAGAGGTGTATGAGATGTAAAAAGATGTGATAAGATGTGTATGAGATGTGATAAGATTTGATAAGATGCGTATGGAAAGTGATAGGATGTGATAAGAGGTGTATGAGATGTAAAAAGATGTGATAAGATGTGTACGAGATGTGATAGAATGTGTTAAGATGAGTTAGGATGTGTTAAGATGTATATGGGATGTGTTAGGACGAGAATGGATGTAATATGGTTGTATGAATGTGATGTGGATGTATACATATAGATGTATATGTATGAATGTGAATGTTGATGTGGATGTGGATATATGGATGTAGATACGGATGTGTATGTATGTATGTGGATGTGTATGTATGAATGAGGATGTAAAAATGGATGTATGTATGTAGATGTGGACGTATGGATGTATGTATGTAGATGTGGATGTATGTATGTAGATGTGGATGTATGGATGTGATTGTGAATGAAGAGGTGGATGTGGATGTATGGATGTAGATACGGATGTGGATGTATGTATGTGAATGTGGATGTATGAATGAGGATGTGAAAATGGATGTATGCATGTGAATGTGGATGTATGAATATGAATGTGGATGTGTGGATGTGGAAATGGACGTATGGATGTATGAATGTAGATGTGGATGTATGCATGTAGATGCGTATGTATGAATGTGAAATTGGATGTATGATGTGGACGTACGAACATGGATATGTATGGAGAATAATGAATATGAAGATGTATGTGAGATAATGTAGTCTATATGAGTGAATGGATGAGAACGAGTACAATGGAATGTGGAATAAGTAATGTGGTCCGAGAGTGGATAATATGGAAAGACAAGAGTTCGTTATAGAAACTGTATTTGTGACTGTTTGTAAATGACTGTTTTATGTCAAGAATGCTGGAGAAGCATTTTGACCGTCTTGAGGATTAAGGTCATGAAGACTGAACTGATAAAGTTGCAACTGCTGACGGAGAGTCAATGGAGGACGTCTCGCGTAGCAAGGTCGATCGAGGTCTTGACCAGCCTCGGCTCGATTTAAATGGTGAGCTTCCGGTACGGTGGATGAGGGACCAAGGAAGCGGCCTATGAGTGAAGCGCTAGGTCACCTACGAAGGATCCTAGAGGGTGCTGACCATACGGTGCTCGGGCTCTGGGTCGCCGAAGATACCCACACGTACGTCGTGGAAGATATTGGAACAAGGAGTAAGAGTTGTTTTCTGAAACCCGGGCATGGATCTGGTTGATTGACCTTGCTGGTCCTCAACAGATGAGTCCATGGCTCTTTTATATGGATCTATGGGTTGATCTTACTGATCTTCCACGGAGATTCCATTCTATTATATGAATATATTACCGGTTACTATGAGCTAGGAACTATGGAAAAGGCCCCTGAGAGAACAGGTGTGGTGAGCGTTCTGGTTGCCAATGATGCCATAAGTACACCGATGAAAGAATGACTGGAAATAAGGATTCAACCAGAGACTTTGAGGATTGTCATCAGTGACATAATGGTTTTATTAAAGGATTGTTTTAAAGCTAGTTGATGCTAAGAAAAAGGCAATTTCATATTGGGTGTGTAAGTGGTATGACTAGTTTTATGTTTGCATGAACTTCCGGCTAGGGGGCCTTGGAACTCTTTTCCTTGGTACCCGGGACAAAACCTAACCAAATTCCAAATTGGATCCCATCACTACAGTGGTTGGGCGGTTGGCGAACCCATGGGATTGGATGGGGTTAGGCTGGACTGATGGATCCGTAAATCGAGATAGATAAAGTAAATCCCAGATAGTAATTGTTCTATGGATAGAAATCAACGGCTGTGCCTCTTGATGGGGAAAAAAGCGTTGATCCCAATGATCCAAGTGCAAGTTTCTTCCTTGATCCGACCGAGTATCTTTATAGGTGCAGTCGGATCAGCGTGATCGGTAATGATCTTGACTACGTTAGAGTACAAAGTTATCTGGTGGAATCGCCCGTGCTTTCCGGGTAAAGGGAGTTTTTCCGGTTTTGATTTTGGACAAACCGACGGATTAGTCTCTTGTCCGGATATCCGTGGGCGAGGCCCCGAGTGTGAGACCCCTACCCGTGCACGATGTGCTACTTCCGCTGCTAGTACCCCGAATCTGTTGCGTGGTGGAGACTGGGATCTCACAGTTAAATCAGTTTGGTCAATATTTGACCATTTTTAGGTCAGTTAAGCTAACTTTTTGGAACTAGACTTAAATGAGGAGAGAGGAGAGATGAAATATCTCATTTTTTATGAGTTTAAACTCATTCAAGCATGTGAAATATGCACCTCCTTTAAAGAACTCCCTTTCCTTACATATGTGTCATAATGGAATCATTTTAATATTGCTCATAGTTTTTTACTAATAAACCTTGTACATTTTCAACTCTTCATCTTATGTGAAATATGCACCTCCTTTAAAGAACTCCCATTCCTTACATATGTGTCATAATGGAATCATTTTAATATTGCTCATAGTTTTTTTACTAATAAACCTTGTACATTTTCAACTCTTTATCTTATGTGAAATATGCACCTCCTTTAAAGAACTCCCCTTCCTTACATATGTGTCATAATGGAATCATTTTAATATTGCTCATAGTTTTTTACTAATAAACCTTGTACATTTTCAACTCTTCATCTTATGTGAGCATTTACTCATTTTTGGGTATCTTCTTTTACAAATTGGATTTATCTCCTCCCTACACATGGATTGATGCTATTGGCCCATAGGAACCTTAATTGGACCATAATCCAAAAATTTCTGAAAATCTAGACCCTTAGGCTAAGGTCCTTTATACCCATTTCCAATTAATTCCAATTGCACATTGGAAAGTTCTTTTTGAATTTCTGTTTTAGGGGAACTTATTTTAATAAGATGAGATAATTTTCTATCCAAAAATATTAAAAATTTGAATATTCTCTCTCTAGGTTAAAACAGTTAGAAACAAGTCTTTTATATTTCTGAAGAGGGATTGATTACAGGGGAAGATGCTAGACATTTTGAGAGGCTGGGGAGGAATCTTACAAAATCTCTCTCCTTCACCGACTGCACATCCCCACCTTATCTCTCTCCTTCACACACCGCTCAACCCCTCCCTCATGCTCTCTCTCCCTTGCTCTCCTTCTCCTTAGCGTTTATCCCAACCTGAAAAAGAAATCAATCAAAAAACAAACAACACAAACAAAACCAAACTGCCTTTCCAACTCCTTTCTCTCTCACCCTCTTGGTTATTTTTTATTTTTTTATTTTTATTATTTTTATTATTTCTTTCTCTCATCTTCACCGACCCACTCTCCCCTTTTCTCTATCACTGAACATCCCCCCCCCTCTCTCTCTCTCTCTCTCTCTCTCTCTCTCTCTCCCTATCCCTTTCTTTCCTAGCACACCCTCCTCCTGTGCTCTCATTGGCCTCCCGCACCCCACCCTTGCAGCAGTTTGTGTCTCTGCCATAGCCGTCATAATGGAGGAGTAGCCTGTCACACCGCCACATCCGCAGTGAGTTTTAGGGCCCACGCTTAGGGTTTGATTTCATCCTCGAGAGTGTCCCTCTTCTTCGGCCCACCACTATTGCTCTTCTCAGGCCGATAGTATCTTCTTCTCAGATCCCCCTCATGCTCTCTCGTGATCGCCATCGACATCGCCAGCACTACTCGTGCAGCTTCTTCGACCATCGCCACCGCCACCGCCACCATTGAGCTGTCATCTCTGTTGAAATATACAAGTGAATAGGGTGTGTGTGGGAACAAGCTCTTGGTTAGAGGCTGTAAAAGAGAAGATGTAATTGTGAAAGAACTTGTGAAAAGGTGAGAAGAATCTACTGGGAGAGAATAATGGGTAGCATGAGGGAATTCAGGAGTGTGGAGTTATTCTGGGAGATATTCAAGGAAAAGAGAAGAGGTGGAGAGAATCAGGCAAAAGGTGGAGATATTCTGGGAGTGAATCATGGAGAAATCAATGGGATTTAATGCTTGATGTAAACTCTATAAATTGAGGCATATCCCTAATGAAAATTTACTAGTTTTTGAGTACCCATGCCTACATTAATCTATTTGCTAATTATTCACTAATTACATCTTAATCATTTGTTAATCACTTTGTTAATGATGTTGATTCTAGTGTATGATCCACCATAGCTCATCATTATGCTCAAATTTCAACATGGTATCAGAGCCATGCTAATTTGTGAGCCAATTATCTTGCTAATTATTTTGCTAATTAGGATTAGTAGAAAATTATAATTTTCCCTCTTTTTTCAATTAGCCTCTGTACCCCCAGCCAGTGGAGGAGCTCCCTCTCCTTGCACACTCAACCATTGCCCAAATCCTTCTAGCCAAAGATAGCTAACCCATAGGAGCTCCAACCCATCAAATCAGAAGCGCAAACCGCCCACGCAAGCTCCCGATTTTTGCTGATTAAAAAGCTACGTTTTTCTGCAGTAAATCAATGATTTCTACTTCATCAAATCAAATGGGTCTAATTCCTCTTAGCCCCGGGGGTTTTCAAGCATGCTCTACAAGCTGGTGAAGACAGAAGGGAGCACACAATGAGATGATAGATAGATAATGAATGTGTGTTATACAAAGATGATAAGTATACCCCAAGATGGGTGTACACTACCACGGGGGAAAAGACCTTCTAAAGTTGGAAAACGTGCCTTGGTCCTAGTGTGCTTGAACACACACATCACTATTAAATATGGCTACAATAAGTGCACTTATACAATCCATTCTCGAGAGAGATACTTATCATTGCCACTTGTGAGCACAAAATGAAAAATACTATTGAGATTTCAAGCTCAGCCACCCACGAGCTGACACTCATGACATGCATGGGTGACTGTTCCACCTTCACACCACTGGAGCTTTAGTACTAGCTAACATGAAGGATATTTGCCTGTGATTCTACAACTGGACTACACCTACCTAGAACAACTCAGCTATGGTATACTTATCTTACCACCTCACCTAATTAGGATGTTCACATTTTGGACCGCCTGTACATAGTACTCTAGTACTTATGTTGGTTTTCACTTATCTTTGTAGACCTCTTTTAAGATCAACAAGTAGAAGAAGATTTCAACATTTCATCTCTATGTGTGTCTTCTCTATTGTTGTGTGTGTGTGTGTGTGTGTGTGCGCGCGCGCTTGTTGTAAGAGCTCAAACTCTCTCTCCTCCCCCAAATCTTTTCATGGTATTTTAGGCTAAGGAGCTAAGCATAAGAAACGGAAGCTAATAAAGGCAAAAGAAGTTAAGCATAAAGAAAGGAAACTAACAAAGGCAAAGGAAGCAATATACAAGAAAGAACATCATCGTCTCTTTCCCTTATTATTTTGGTATGACACCCATGGGTAGCTCTAGGAGCTACATATCTTCAATAATTGAGGGGATCTATCTTCACAAGTGTGAAGGTACCTGTATTGTGTGATACTTTTTATTGCTATATTTTATGGCAAGATTTGTGTTTCGGGTGCATTTCAAACTTCATTCGGCCAGTGCAAGGTGTTTTCAGGCACCCTGGGGAAACTTTGTTTGAAAATGTCTCTATCAAAACTCTAGTTATTGCAGTGTAGTAGTGTATTTTGGGTGTGTAGACAGTGATTGCACATGTATTACTAATTGTGGGTATATGTACATGTACTCTGGTCACACGTTATGAATTACATATTATACAGAAGTACCACTATAGGAGTTATAGAAAAAGTATTGTTGTGTTGCAAGTTGTATTACTAATTGTGGGTATATGTACATGTACTCTGGTCACACGTTATGAATTACATATTATACAGAAGTACCACTATAGGAGTTATAGAAAAAGTATTGTTGTGTTGCAAGTTGTATATAGACAATTTCTAGTTCTTTCAAGCAAAGATGTCTAATAACATCATCCAAGTATTACTATAGGAGTTATGACAGACACTACTATGTTGTAGATTGCATACATAATATTTCTAGTTGTTGTAAACAAATATGTCTGACAACATCAACCAAATTGTCTCATAACATCAACCAAGTTGTTGTGAGAAATTTGGTTGATGTCTAACATCATCAACCAAATTGTCAGTAAAAAGCTTGACCAAAACAACTTCCATGTGTGGAGTTTAGAATGACCAATTTCCTAATGGAAAAAGAATTTTGAGATTGTTGAAGTAGATAATGAAGATCCTCTGGAATTTCCTGAAGAGAAGGCTACTCTATAAAAGATAAAGGCATTCAAAGATTAGAACCAAGCTGCAAGGAAAGTCATGTATTATCTTCAATCAATGTGATAGACACTATGATAAGGCATATACATGATGCCAATACTCTAGAATTTGAATGGCAAAACCTGGTGAAGATGTTCTAAACAAACACGGAGGTAAGGAAGTTACACCTAAAACAGGGGTTGTATATAGTGGAGAAAAAGAACATGTTCATCAATGAGTATGTATTAAAGATCAAGAGTATGTTTTTGAATCCCTTAGATCTATTAATATCTTAGTGGAAGACGATGACTTGGTGAACGTCTGTTTGAATGGGCTTAACAAAAAAAAACAAAAGAGTATAAGCCATTCAAGACCTCTATTGTTGCTGTAAGAGAGAATGTTTTCAACTTTAGAGATTTGGTTTTTATGTTAATCATAGAAGAGACTTATTTTGGTGAAGATTCTTCCCCTAAATCACAAGCAGTTTAGAACATACCTTCTACTCAAATTCAGATAGAGGTAGAGGTAAAGGTCAGCGCGCGGTCCTATGGCCAAGGTGGTGGTCATTTTGGAAATCAGAATTAAGGATAGCTACATTGTTAAATCCCTTGGATCTATGAGAGAATTTATTTGTTATGTAGTACATGTTGAGTTCAGTGATTGTAGATGTATCAAACGGTGATGATGTATGGTATGTGGATTTGAGAGCTTCTAACCACACATGACATGTCATGATGAGAGTAGTTTAGAGACTTAGAGGTTCTATAGAGACAAGGGATGATACAGCTCATCCTATTGCTCACATTAGGAATGTACCACTGGCTACGCAAGATGGCAAGATAAGGTACTTGGGTGATGTACTTTATGTGCCTAACATAACAAATAATTTGGTTTCTGTTGTGTTGAGATTGGCAATGCCAAATCGTTGGGGGTGAGAGGTGAGTTGGTCAAATTGATTGGAGAGATTGTATGCACACACCCAAGTTTACATTGAGAGGAGGGGTGTTGAAATGTGCAACTACAATCGGATTGCTAAACCAATAAGAGTGTCTGAATTCCATAATCAAGGGTGGGAGGTTATTAATTTTCCTTATTTTCTTTCAATTAATAAAAGCTTCAAGCCTCACAAATCAAAACCCATATTTATATATATATATCTATCTATCTAATTCCAATTGATTTTTTTTTCCTTCTCTCTCTCTCCAATTAAAGGGACGGCGACGGGTGGCTTCTCCACGACTCAGCAACTCCACGATTCGTTAGCTGTAGAATCCACGATTTCAGCTCGGTGGGAAATGGGCACTTTCTTTGAGAAGCTCTTTTCACAAAGCTTAAAGCTTTGCTAATTATTATATATATATAAGTTTAATTAATAAGCTTATATATACAAGCTCAATTTCAAAAAAAAGGGCTTGAAAACATTTTTTTGATTCCCTTTACTCCTGATCCAAACGAAGGACGACAGTGAACTTCAAGGTTTTATTATTATTATTATTATTATTATTATTATTATTATCATCATCATCATCATTATTATTATATAATAAAAACGATTATCATTATACGATCTTGATCCATCATTAGAATTCAATGGTTTTAAATGTTTTCTTCACTCTACAAGGACTCAGGTATGGGATAAAATTCCTTACTAGATCCTAAAATTCCTTACTAGATCCTAAATCAAAGCTGACATTATTTTAGGCCGTAAGATCATTTCACCTCACTAGTGTAAGCTTGATATCTGCCATTGCTGTTTAGAGATTAAATTAAGGATTTCAACACAAGCAACAAGAGACTTTAAAAAGTTTTCTCAAGGTTTACTTCTTACAGATTTCATCAAGGATTATTATTTTTCACGAGTCAACCATGAGGACGACAACTTCTCTTTCGATCAAGAGGGTAATTCTCAATAGTAAGGTAATTATGATAATCCAAGTAAGCCTAAAATTCATACTTATGCATTGGTTAATTTTATAGTTAAATTCTAATATATTGAGATAGTTCAATGATTGATATGTTCTTTCTATGCATGGAAGAAAATACATATTAGATCATTCACTATCAAGACTTGGGTGAACTAACAATGATGCACATATGTTTTTCGAGGACTGATCACTGAAGACTTATTGTTATTTCACATTCATCCTTTAAACTCTAACACCTTATTTAAAACACTTTCTTCAAATCATTCTCTTTCTATTTTTAAAGAAGATTAACTAGGTGTCTATGAGAGATACTTGTGTTGGTATCTGTGAGAGATACTTGTGTTCGTGTTTATGAATAAATACGCAACTGAGGTCAGTTGCAACCCGAATAAGAGGGAATATTACGGTTATTAATTTATTAGGTGATCCAATAAGTAAAAAGAATATCTTGGGTAAATCAAGTGTGGTTAATTTGGTTGTGCATGAATCCAACCAAGTGTGACATGTGTGATGCATGTATTGTGATTAAGTTGGTTGTGAGTGAGTCCAACCAACTATGACACGTGTGAGACGTGTGGTATACTTTTGAATACGTGTGATGCATATGAAAATATTGTGAGTGAATCCAATTTAGGATTTTGATTGTGAGTGAGTCCGATCAACTCTAAGACATGTGTGACACGTATAAAGGTTCTATGAATTAGATCGTGAGTGAGTCCGATCAACTTTAAGACACGCATGATGCGTGTGAGGATATGTGAAAGTAAATCCACTTAAATACATAATGACATACTTTGTGAATACGTGTGACACGTATAAAAACATTGTGAGTGAATCCAATGTGGAAACAATTATTGTGACACGTATAAAAACATTGTGAGTGAATCCAATGTGGGAACAATTATTGTGTTTAATCTCTCATGTGTGCTGATAAACACTATAATCGAGGACAATTGTTCTTCTCAAACGGGAGGACTATCACCACGGGAGTGATATTTTTTAGAATATTTTATCATGGGAGTGAATCCAATTAATTATATGTGTGATGCATGATTCATGTGTGAAGCATGGTTATGAATGATTTCCATTTGTTATAATTATTTTTGATGAGTGATTCCAAAGTAATTTTGATCTAACATTGTGGATTATGTTGAGTATAGATCATGGGTTCGAGACAACCAAGGTGGACATTGGACAAGATTATCTAGCCAAGCACATGTGTGCTAAATATTTAATTTTCTATGGTTTGGCCCATTGTACATATATTGGGCAAGGTTTATTTTTTATAAGATGCATTAAAAGCATTGGACTAAGATTCAATTTTGTAAAAAGCCCAATTTTGGAAAAATCTATGCTATTTATGGCTCCAAGGGCTAAATTTATTAATATGATTTAAATACCACATGTGGGAGTGGAGCCACAGACGTTAGGGAGGAGATTGCACCCAGTCTTGTGTTCTTGATCTTTCATGCTCTTGATTTGTGCTATGATGTTATGGTTTATTTATTTTATTTTTTAATTTGTGGAATAATCTTATCTCCATGTACCATGGTCCTGTAACACAAGCTCAACATGAGGTGACGTGCATGGGTGATCATTCCACCTTTACACCACTAGAGCATTTAGTAGCTAACGTGAAGGATCTTTACCAATGATTCTACAACTGGACTACACTTACCCACGACAAACAAATTATGCCATACTTATTATGGCATACTTATCTTGATAGCTCACCTACTAGCATGTTCACATTATTTCTTATACATTGTACTATAGTGCTTATGTTGGTTTTCACCTATCTTTTGTGACCTCTTTTGAAAGCAACAAGCAAAAGAAGATTTCAGCCTTCCATGTTTGTGTTGAAATTATGGATCGAGCTCTCCTAACTACACATCCTAATAACAAGACATTTAACTAATCCTACACTAATCACAATGCTAAACTAAGGTGGATAGAAATGAAAAAGACTAATCATGAGTGTGTGCAAATTAAGGTTTAGACTCAAGTTCAGTTAGGTAACAAGATGGAAACTTGTACTCATAAAAAGATTTAAGATGTTGTGCTTGTATTCCAATGCTTGAAATGTCCTCCTTTTATATGAGGAGAGTACAACTTAGCTTTTCTCTTGCATGTGGGATAATTCTCACTTGGTGATGTGGCTTCTCACACCATTAGGAACTCAATGGAGTCTTTTTGGGCCCTTTAATTTGCCATGAGGTTATGGAAACGTTTAACTTTTTGACAAATAAGAGCCCGCCATGTAAGCAAAAACCATTGGTGATTAAGAGAGGTGTAAGAGTGGTCAAAGGGTGCACTTTTCCCCCCAAAAAGGAAGGGGGGGAGGGAGGGGAGGGGGCAATTTTACAATTTTCAGACCTCCATAACTTCTACATGCAAGCTTCGATTTGAGCGGAGATTACAGATCCGTGATCTACGCATCAAGAGCTTTCCATAGATATGTTACATGATATGGTTTTATCCGCTAGATTTTAAATTCCATTTTCCCCCCAAAATTCAAATTCGAATAAAGTAGCCGTTAAATGGGGACATGTCATGTCAAGGGAGAAGCTCTTGGATCTATCTTTGTGTTGTGGAGGGTGTTGATGCTCTAGGTTGGCAGAAATTTGGCTCATAGGATAGATCAAGCTCTCTTTTTGGGATGTAGATCCAGAGTGTGAGAATGGGTGGTGGGGTATGTTATTGAAGTAGAGGCACTGGTATGGGTGGTAGACTCTACTATAGATACATGTATCCTGAAAAAATCTATGTTGTCAAAGTAGAGGCGCTAGTATGGCACTATAATAGAATGAGGGTGCAGTAGCAAAAATAGTTGTATTTTTATAGCTAGAAGGGTATGCAAATGTCGGGCTATTTTTGTTGCTATTTTCAGTGCAAGGGGTTGTTGCTTAGCAGCAAAAATACCAGCAAAATATTGTTGTTGAGCAATGATATTTCACTACTTTTTCTGTTGCTCAGCACAACGAAATAATTGCGCAGTAAAAAAAGAGATGGGGCAAACTAGGAGTTTGCACAGGACTCCCTAGTCTCTACCCCATATCTTTTTTTTAAAATTAAAACAGAGTCATAATTTCAATTTTATGACACAAACACAAACATAAGAAACACAAATTGTGAAGTATGCAATTGAGCCCAAACTTTATTTTATTTCATGAAGTGTCGGGCCTTTGGCCATATATACAAAAAATTTCTACAATGACGAGGTGGCTAACTACAATCCTCATTGGATTTCGAGTGGTCATTATCATCGTCTTTGTTATCCTCTTCAATTCCTTCCATCGCTTCATGCTCATAATCAAGATCCTCCTCTTTCCCTTCCCTTTCATCCTGTAGACATGCCACTTACAATAAATTGTAGAAAAGAGAAGGGTTTAGGCTGACTTAAGTCAACTTCTTGAGTCCCCAAAATGGACTCATCCAATTGTATGCCTCACGTATGCATCCATGTGTTGAAAAATGGGTAGAGGGAGAGGAGACACACACACAGGAGCAAACCCAAATGTATATTGCAAACCCTAACCATACCCTAACCATAGAGGGAAGCCATCTCCCTTCTCACACAATGCATAAAGCCATAATCCATAATACACACAACACACTATGAGTTGTGTCCACACACCACTAACCCTAGCTAATGTCCACACACTATGACCAGCTGGACGCGGTCATTTATGTCTCACACATGTTCCTAGCTAACATGCCAGCACATAGCATAGCTGGCTCACACTGACATTGAGCTTGAATCTCAACAGCCCCTCTCAAGCTCATGATGTACTGCCATAGATAAAGATGTAGATGAGCTTGGGATATCAAGGCTCTCAACACTCCCCCTTAAGCTCATCCCATGTACTCCCAACATAGTACGGAAGTAATAGTACGGAAGTACTCAAACTTCTCCCTGCTAAGTGGCTTTGTAAAGATATCTGCCACCTGCTCATCAGTCTTCATATACTGTAGATCAACTGTACCATCCAGCACCTTCTCTCTGACAAAGTGATAATGGACCTCTATGTGTTTGGTCTATGTATGAAATACTGGATTCTTTGCCAACTGTATACTGCTCATGTTGTCACAATGAATGACAACTTTGCCATCAATAGGCTCACCCAAATTGTTCACCACCTGTCCACTCATTCAGGGGCCTTTTCGATAGTTCCTAGCTCATAGTAGAAACCAACAATATATTCACACATCAAAATGAAATCTCCGTTGAAGATTAGCAAGATCAACCAACGGATCCATATAAAAGAGCCATGGACTCATCTGTTTTGAGGACCAGCAAGGTTAATCAACCAGATCCATGCCTGAATAGAAAACAACTCTTACTCCTTGTTCCAATATCTTTCACGACGCACGTGTGGGTATCCTCAGTGACCCAGAGCCCGAGTACCATATGGTCAGCACCCTCTACGATCCTTCGCAGGTGACCTAGCGCTTCACTCATAGGCCGCTTCCTTGGTTCCTCATCCACCGTACCGGAAGCTCACCATTTAAATCGGACCAAGGCTGGTCAAGACCTCGGCCGACCTTGCTACGCGAGACGTCCTCCGTCGACTCTCTATCGTCAGCTGTTGCAACTTTATCAGCTAGGTCTCCACGACCTCATTCACAAGACGATCAAAATGCTTTTCCAGCATTTTTGACATAAAACCGTCATTTAAAAATAGGTCATAAATACAATTTCTATAACGATCTCTCGTCTTTCCACATCAATCTTCATTACTTAATCCACATTCATTTCATAAGCATTCCCATTCTCATCCAATCACATCATTTTCCATCTTAACACTTCTTTCCTCAATTAACCTCATCAGATCTCATCCACTCTCATTTACCCATACATCTCATCCACTCGCATTTACCCATACATCTCATCTCATCCACTCGCATTTACTCATATATCTCATCTCATCACATTCATTAACATTTATCCACTTTACATCGCATCTTATCACATCTATTTCACATCACATCTCATTCATTCACATCCTGATTCACATTACATCACATCCATTCACATCCCATACCATTTCTTCTCATACCGATTCACATGCCATCACATTCATTCACATCCCTTATCATTCATTCACATCCCGATTCAGAGGTTTTCACATTCATTCATATCGTGATTCACATGCTACACATTCATTCACATTCTTTATCATTCATATCTATCCAATTTACATCACATCTCATCGCCTCTATTCCGTTCATATCCATAACATTCACATCCACATATATTCTTCCACATACATCCACAACCATACTTATCACATACACATCCACATCTGTCCTTTCACATACATCCACATCCATACTTATCACATACACATCCACATCTATCCTTTCACATACATCCACATCCATCCTTTCACATACGTACATCCACATCCATTCTTTCACATACATCCACTTCCATTCTTTCACATACATCCACATCCATTCTTCACATACATACATCCACATCCATTCTTTCAAATACATCCACACCCATTCTTTCACATACATTCACATCCATCCCATATCATTCATTTACATCCTGATTGACAAGACATCTCATAAAAACATCTATTCACATCACATCCATCCATCCATTCATTCACATTTATCTGATTCACATCACATCTATCCATCCATTCATTCTTTTATAAAAATCAACTTCTCTGGGAATAACACTTTTATGAAAATCCTTTTATACATCTATTTATGCATAAATTCAATTTTAAGAAAAATAACACTTTTGAAATAAAAATAAATTCCTTTATGCATCTTTCTATGCATAAAATAAAATTTAATGAGAATAACTCTTTTGAAATAAAAATAAATTCCTTTATGCATCTTTCTATGCATAAAATCAAAATCAATGAGAATAATTCTTTTGAATAAAAAATAAATTCCTTTATGCTTCTTTCTATGCATAAAATCAAAATCAATGAGAATAACTCTTTTGAAATAAAAATAAATTCCTTTTTGCATCTTTCTATGCATAAAATCAAAATCAATGAGAATAACTCTTTTGAAATAAAAATAAATTCCTTTATGCATCTTTCTATGAATAAAATCAAAATCAATGAGAATAACTCTTTTGAAATAAAAATAAATTCCTTTATGCATCTTTCTATGCATAAAATCAAAATCAATGAGAATAACCCTTTTGAAATAAAAATAAATTCCTTTATGCATCTTCTATGAATAAAATCAAAATCAATGAGAATAACTCTTTTGAAATAAAAATAAATTCCTTTTTGCATTTTTCTATGCATAAAATCAATTTTGATGAAAGTAACACTTTTATGATTAAAAAAATCTTTTATGCATCATTTTATGCATAAAAATCAATTTTGATGAAAGTAATATTTTTATAATAAAAATATTTCCAATATGCATCTTTTTATGCATAGAAATTAATTCTAATGAAAATAACACTTTTAGAATAAAAAAATTTTCAATATGCATCTTTCTATGCATAGAATGAAAATAACACTTTTAGAATACACAAACGGAGGGGATTACTCTTTTTGAATAACATAAAGATAAAACTTATTTCCACAAAATTTAAGAAAATTTTACCATTACCTCCTTTGTATGGCTGACCATTTCTTAATTTTTACATTCAATTTATGACTTGAATTAATCCAATTTGAATTCTAATATCTCTAATCTACTCCATTTTCCAAAAATCAAGAGAGTAAGCAATGAAAAGAGTTTAATCCATCTTTTAATTAAACTTTCTAGGATTAAGAAGGGTTGAATTGTAAAGAAGAGAAGGGGGTGGCCTTTCCATCAAGGCATAGCATCAGATTTTAATTCAAACATTTACAAAGCATAAAATTTAAGAAAACCATAGGTTTAAAATTCACAATAAGCAAGAATTAAGCTCACATGGAGCTTGTAAGCTTTCCTTTGGCTTGAGGGATTGAGGGTTCTACTCTTGCTTGGATCAAGAGTGGCCACCAATTCTTTGTAGAGGAAATAGTAAAAAAACAAGTGAATTATCAATGAATTCAATGTTTTTGGCTCTAGGGAGGAGTAGAGTAACAGTGCATAAAACACTATTAAGCTTTTACAAAGGGGGAGGCTTCTATTTATAGGAAAAAGTGAGCCTCTAACCAAGCAAACTGATTCTAGAATTTTCTAGATCAGTTTGGTCACTTTTTGACCATTTTTAAGTTAGTTTAGCTTAATTTTTGGTTATAGTTGAAACAGGAGAGAGGAGAGATAAAATATCTAATTATTTGAGAGTTTAAAACTCCACCACACATGTGAAATAGGCACCTCCTTCATGAGGGGAATTCCCCCACACTGAGGTGTCAAAAATGCATCATTTCCTCTAAATATCTCTTCTTTTTTTAACTAATAACCTTGTCCTTAGTCAACTCTTCATCTTATGTGAGTATTTACTCATTTTTTAGGGAGATTTTCTTTATTTCTTCAGTTTATCTCCTCCCTCCCTACATTTGGATTAATCTAATTGGCCCCTTAGAACCTTAATCTAAAACTTTTAGAAAATCTGGACCCTTAGGCTAAGGCCTTTTGAACAGATTATAATTTATTTCTAATGCACCTTCTAGATTTCTTTTTGAACTTCTATTTTGGGAGAATTTATTATAATAAGAAGATATATTTATCCATCCAAAAATATCTAAAAATTGAATGACCTCTCTCTAGAATATTTTCTCTCTCTAAACCAAAATAGGTAGAAACAAGATCTGTTAATATTCTTACAAGGGGATGATTACAGGGGGAGAGATTGGACATCTTAAGGGGTTGGAAGAGGAATCTTACAGGTGGTGAGCGTTCTGGTTGCCAATGATGCCATAGGTACATTGATGAAGGAAAAATTAGAAATTAGGATTCAACCAAAAAATTTTGGAGGATTATGATCAGTGATACTATAGTTTCATTAAAAGATTGTTTTGAAGACAACTGAATCTGTGAAAAAGGCAATTTCATATTGGGTGTGTAAGTGGTGTGACTAGTTTTAAGTTTGTATGAATATCCAGCTAGGGGGCCTGGGAACTCTTTTCCCTGGTACTTGGGACAAAACCTAACCAAATTCTTAAATGGATCCCATCACTACAATGGTTGGGCAGTTGGCTAACCCACGGGGTTGGATGGGGTTAGGCTGGAGTGATGGATCCCTAAAATGAGACTCAATTTTGTTATAGTACGATAGATGAAGTAAATCCCAGATAAAAAATGTTCTATGGAAAAGAATCAATGGCTATGCCTCTCAATGAGGAAAAAAGCGTTGGTCTGTATGATCTAAGTGCAAGTCTTTTCCTTGATCTGACTATGATACTTATGGGTTCGGTCGTCAGATCACTTCAGTTAGTTAAGGCTCCTAACTATGTTAGAGTAAAAATACCTTGGAGGAATCGCCCGTGCTTCCCGAGCGAGGGAAGTTTTTGCGGGTTTGATTTTGGAAGAACTGAGGGATTAGTCTCTTGTCCGGATATTTGTGGGTGAGGCCCTGAGTGAAGGACCCTGCCCCGCGCAAGAAGTGCTACTTCCGCTGCTAGCACCCCAGGATTTGTTGCGCGGTGGGGCCAGGGATCTTTTAATAGAGAGGATTGGCCCCTAAAACCTTGTTCACTTGAATAAACCTACAAAAAAGAAACATAGTAAATAAAAAAGTTAGTTCTCATCAACACATTAGCAAGCAAGGAGAACAAGAGGAAAAAGAGGTAGTTACCCTAAACCCTACTCCTAATTCATAAGTGACTGAAATAAATTAGTTTATGTTAAGCATAAACCCTAGCTCTATGCATAGAATGCTTAGTAAATAGCTTTGATGGAGAGCTCTGTATTAGAGCTCTATGCACTAGGCTAGGGTTAGGGCAAGGGAGAGAAAAGAGAGGGGAAGGGGAAGAAAATCTCACATGGAGCTATGTACAAGCTTTCCATGAAAGCTTGGAATAAGAGAAAGCATTGAAGCTTTCTATTAAATCTTGAGAGAAGGGAGAGGTACTTACCTTGGATAAGAAGGGATGATTGATTTAATAGCCTTGAAAGACAAGGTGTGGTGGAGAAATAGATGGCTACAGGTGTAGCCTCTACATGTGCAGGGTAGGTAGAACTTAACTCCCGTCGGTAGTGTTTTAGGCGGGAGTCTCGGCAACAAAATGTCATTGTGCTAAATTTGCTCTGCTGGGCAACAACAAAACGTTGCTATAGTTGCTGTGTAGCAGCGAAGTCTTGGGTAAATATCTATCAATAGCTCTAGATGGTGTTGTGTGTTTTTTTTGAACCCTAAATCAGTTTTGGGAAGGTTGAAGATGTTTGACAATGATCATAAAGGGCTGAAAGTTGGTTCCGAGGAATGGTTGAGAGAAAAAATTTGTTGTGTGTCTGATCGATGCAAGGGCCAATATATACAAAAATGTCGTATAACGATTTTGAGCATGGTTGGACATATGGTCTTTATGAGGCATTGGCATGATCAAGTGTGGATGATGAAATGGAGGAGAACCATAGGAGAGTGCTAGGTAACATGCCACACCATTTGGTGCCATCGGGTAGAGTGCGGAAGGTAGCAAGGCTTCATATGAAAAGCATAGATGAGACTCATCTTCCCCAAGCAATGAATGAGGTGCCTTCATCATTGCCACACGAGGAGGAAGATAATCTCATCATGGATGACATGGTGAATGACTTATTTGGACGGGAGTTCATAGATGATAGTGAGCAAGCTCCAATGTCACAAGAGGAGGAAACCTTGCATATAGAGAGGAAAGCACCCCTTTGTATGAGGGATGTTTGTACTCCACACTCCACACTACTGCAATCAAACTTGGAGCTATAAAACTTGCAAACAACTTATGGATGGAGTGATGCAAGTGTCACTAGTCTTCTTCAGTAAGACCGCCTCATTATTCTCTCAAATAGAAAATGGGTCATGTTCTATGTACTCTCCTTGTTGCTAATAATCATCAATTTCTCCCTCCTTAACATCCCAAGAATGTGCCACATGAGGTCTCACCACTAGATGAGAGGTAGAGATTAGTTTGAGTCATGGAGAATCACCCTCAATCCACCATCAAATGGGATGTCTAGACACTCAATCTTCTTTCGACTTCCATATTGGTGTGACATGAAGATCAATCATCTCTTAGATCCCATGCATATCTTCAAGAATGTGGCAACAAATATTTGGGACCATTTAATTTGGTAAAAGAGATACAAAGGGTGCAAGGGATGACTTACAAAACATTGGATGCCTTTAAAGTGCATGAACAATTGCAAGTGAGAGTGGTACCATGATCCTACCAGAGACACCATAGGTATTAACCAAGAAGCAGCACAATTAGGTGAAAAGTGTGATTGCCTCTTTTTGTACACCAACGGGAGTACTACATTCATTGAAGAGTGTCTTCACAAAGATAAAAAAGAAAGGAGAGGTACAATTATATGGCCTCAAGACACATGATTGACACACAAGATATTATAGGTATATAAATATTCGCTTATTCATTTTCTCTTTGTTGTGGTACATAATTTGTAGGCTCATATACTAACTTCTTTTTTTTTCTATGCATATTTTATTCTTCCAATTGCTATAGTTGATTGTGGAGAAAATAAGGTAATAGAGGATATTTGTAAAATGGGAAGCTTAGTGAGCTATGAATCTTCTCTTCAATTCACTAGCTAAGTTATAATACTTATTTGGTATTCTCAAATTTTGGACTCACAAACGGACCCTCTAAGGGCTTTCTCTCTCTTCGATGAATCAAGGAAAAGTGTAAAAATAATGTTATAATATTGCTCCTCTCTGTTCTCTTTTTGAATCTTGTACATCTCAAAATATTAGTTTTATAATAGATTCACTTATTATTTTATTGGCTGTCTAAGAACTGTACGAGACCTACTCAGAACTTGAATATCTCAAAAACTATTTTTTTATTTGAGCTGGTTTCGAATATCTCAAAATATATGACATTCTTAAATGCCCAGATTCATTTATGATTGAAGAATAATCATTTCGTGATTCTAGAAGGGCTAGATTCAGCCAAATCAACCTTACACAGCTATCCAAATGAGAAAGACCACCTACCGGTGTACCTGTCCTCTCAATGGCCACTCAGCAGTGTAAGAATATCACCACAACTTAATAGATCATTGTTGGCAAAACAAGAAGAGAAAAAATGTTTTGCAAGATGCTATGCATGACATGGTAATGCAAAATGCCAGTTTGATTAACCAGGTTAATTATTTATAGGCTGGCAGTAAGAAGATGAAGACAATGCTAGAGAAGACTTTCACTTATGGGCCCACAACGACACAGGAAGTATGTGAACACCAAAGGTCATATGAACCTATGCACATGTTGGCAAAGACATGTGGACAATACATGCGAAGGATCTATGTACAACGTGATAACATGCAAAAGATATTTAGCAATCGAGAAAATGAAGTGAATCAAGGAATTGAAAAGGTACGCACTAAAGATATGGTTAAGTCCACGCTTCAATGCCCAAAATTTAAGTCAGTCAAGCAATTTTCATTTCTAAAGGTGC
Source organism: Cibotium barometz (assembly GCF_041138505.1). NCBI lineage: Eukaryota > Viridiplantae > Streptophyta > Polypodiopsida > Cyatheales > Cibotiaceae > Cibotium > Cibotium barometz. The sequence continues at coordinate 53,171,375 of NC_141051.1, forward strand.
GTGCTAAGTGGGGAGCATCCCTATGACTAGTCACTAGCCTTTGTGCACACTATTGAGACCTCTTCAGTAGAAGGACCCCATGCATGACTTGCTTGCTCCAATCGCTCTGACAAATGCTTTGAGAGAGTGTGTTGTGTATCTATTTCTTTTTCCCTCTTGCTCTTAACCTTCTCTTCCTTCCACTTTATATCCCAAAACGCTAAATTTGTGAGTTAGTTGAGGTCGATACTTTATCACATGCATCTAATTCACATTTTTGCATATTGCCTATGATATTGATGATTATGTGGGGCACTTGATCCTCTTTGACTTCAACAAACAGATTGTGACTGCATGCTTATGATGATGATGATCTCTTTTAAAGAAGTTAAACATAACAACATCATAATTATCTCTATACTGTGGTCATTGGTCAATCTGCTAATTCTTGAATAAAGATCTTATCTAGATCTTTCAAAATAGCCTTTTTTTAAATCTGGATTCATATTGTGATTCATGAAGCAAAGGATTTCTAGCAGAGGCAAACATTGACATTGAGTGAAAATACAAATAACAATAGAAATACAACATTTTGATGACTATTTTAATGGCATATACAACACATGTGACACGTGCAATACACAAACAAGATCAATATACATGAATTATATTGATTGAATAATTTCACCAAGTACAATGCATTTTAGAAGCATTAAGTCTTATCCTTTGACTCATTCAAATACCCTAAAGAAATGATACATAGCACACTCTATGACATCATTGCTTAGTACACCCACATAAGAGTTTAGTCTTAAGAGACTGTTCACACACATTCACATACAAGTGAGCAGAGTTTGGCCCATTTGGAATATACTCTTCGAGACCTTTCCAATGATATATAGCATGATGGAAACTTTTGCATATTAAAGAAATCCTCGAATTTGGTGATAATATGACACGTTACAAATTTGGTAATAATGTGGTAGGTAACGTTCCACATCATCACCAAATTTGAGGACTTCTTGAATATACATAATTGCCCATCATGCTATATATCATTGGAAAGGTCTCAAAGAGTGAATTCCAAATATCTAAACTCTGCTCACTTGTGAGTTAATTTGTAAAAATTTAACCATGAGCCCATTTTTGAAGAGAGACAATGTGTAGCAATCCTTAGAGGGCCCAATTTCCCCTAATGCACACTCAAATAAGAGAGTGTTCCTAGAAGTGACAAAGTTTCCCTAATGCGCACTGAAATAAGAGAGTGTTCCTAGAAGTGACAATCTACATTGGCTTACCACAAGAAATCTCCCCTCAATCTAAACATGGATCAATGTAGGAGTGGAGCATTATTGTCATCACATGCTAGGGCGGCCTAGAAGCTACCTAAAAGGTCATGAGCAAGGACTAACAAAGTGGCTAAGATAGCTCTGGGTGGGTGAGAACGCCAAGTTGTGTAGTAGAGGTGCCAAATTGCTAGCCAATCTGTGAGCAATTTGGTGTGCACATATGAGTGTATGGGCAAATATAAGTTCACATGTGCTAGCATCTGTGAGTGGGTTGGATCGACATTATACCATAGTTGTTCCTGCTTTACTTAAAACAAATTGTAGGGTATGGAGGATCATACATCTTTATAATGATCGTGGTGGAGAGAGACTAAGAGAGGTAGGGTTAGTGTGAAATAATGGTTAAGTGAGATAGTTAGCATAAAGACATATTTCAAATTTCATTATACTGATTCAATGAACTCACCAAGTACAATGCTTTTACAGGCATTAAGTCTTATCCTTTTACTCATTCAAATACTCTAAAGCAATGACATATGGCACACTCGATGACATCACTGATTATTACACACATAAGAATCTAGCCTTAAAGGTTAAGAGACTGTTCACACACATTCACATACACACTCAATAAGAAAGTCTTCACACATAAATGGTCACTTGTATACATAAGATGGAAACAAAGATGAAGCTCTGATTTTTCAACATTATGTTCGTAAATTTCAATATTCACCTATGTTAACCTATATTAAATCTATGGTGCCAAAAATCACCTAAATTCATTCTAAAAAAGTTATATCATTTTTTTGAAATGTATATTACCCTATATACTATAGTGTCAAAATGAAAGAACATGTGCAATACAATCATTTTTTATGTAACATACTTAAATTGTTAATTTTAGATGCACCATATACAATAAAACGACACATATTATCGAATCATACGACAACGTGTTAAAGTATATTGATTCTTGAATGCATATGCAACCGAGAAATGACACACACTCTTTTTTTTTTAAATGTAACAATGCAAGTGTTAATCTAAATGCATCATGCAATACAATAACACACATTGTTAAATTTTACGATAACGTATCAAAGTATATTGATTCTTCAGTGCGCATATGTAATTCACAAATGACACATGTAATAAACTCATTTTTTTAAATACAAGAATGAAATTATTATTAAATCTATATGCATCATGCAATACAACAATATGTATTGTCAAATAATATGACAACATGTCAAAGTATATAAAATGTATATGTTGAATTCTAACCCAAGGAACAATACATACAGCCGAGTAGTATGACTAAGTGTTGAATCTTTTATTGTCACCCAATCTAAGACCAATGACACACACACACTCCAATAATACAACCAAATGTCAAAAATATTTAACAAACAAGAGGAAGGCATTGATGTGTCGGGGGAACTTGCCTCTATAGGGCATCCGACTACACAACCGTGAGGAGAAAACTAGCAACTAGCACCACAGCACCAGCACAAACACCAAAATAAAGCAACAAGCCACTCAGTTGATGTTCCCTGATCTTCAGCCCACACAAGCGGATACCTAAGCACACTTCAAGCTCTTCAAACTGATATAGCTAACTCCTCTAGCTGTCTTCTATAGACAATCTAGACCTCCATTGGCTTTGGTCTTCACTCCAAAGTGTATTGCTAACCTTATGTAACATACCTCCGAGATTAACCAAGTTATGATTAAAGATAATCCTAAGTTTTGGATGTTAAAAATTTTAGGAATGAATTCTAGCAGGTTTTTAGCAGCTTTTCAGAGCAGGCAAAAACTCTAAGTGAGTGAAAATTCAAGATTGAGTTTTCAATTACTTAGCATGCTCAAAGGAATTCTTTAAGTGTGTAGATGGACATGCAAATCAAAATTTGATAAAAAAGTAAAATATGGCCTATTTTTGGAGTCAACTTTCACATACAACTGATTTTGGCGATTCCACTCGTTGGGTTGTAGACCATACACATTGTGGTAATTTTAAGTATCCACATGACTAGTTTCTGATTAACTGTGGTGCGTGAACTTATACACCTATTAGAGGTTGTAGCCCTGACAGCAGATCTGAGAGGCTTTGATAAATCTACAAACAGCTCTTCCACAACCTTTGGAGAGTAGACATGGATTCCCAATCAATTAAGACATCTTCAAATATATCTTGGACGTACACAAACTCTTTTTTTATTATTTTTATTTCAATTCTTTTGATATTAAATAAATAAATCCATAAGTGCATATATGAGAGAATCCGAGTCAATATAGGGCGCTCTTAATGATGAGTAATTATTGAATTTCTTAATTACATGTGATCACCTTAGTCTATACAACTCATAGAATAAACACTTTTGGTGGAGTAAAGAATTAAAAGATAGAAATTTTGACTTGTTTATGACTAGATTTCAGGTATAGCCTTCATTATGTGCTATTTTGTGAAGAGTTTTTTTTCTGTGTCATATGAATCAGATGTTGACGTAAACATAAAATTTTTAGAGGACAAGAAAATCTACAAGAGTGTATGAGACTTTATAATGCCAAATCTCTTTTGTTTTTAAGTTATTTGAGTGCAAAGTGGGTCACTTGACTATTTTTGATAGTTTTATGCTGAAAACATAACTTTTGCCATTTTGAACCCTTAAAAAAAACCTTAGAACTTATTTTTAGAGAACCATTAGTGATATATGTTTTATAGAGCATTAGCATTCCTAAAACTTTGTAGTTTTAACTTTTCTCTAATTCCAAATATATTGGAAGATATTACTATCCCAAAGAGAGTGATTGTTAGGCTTTGCCTTAGAAATTGCTATCAAGGTTGACTATCTTATCAATATAGATTGGATGGAATAATATGTAAGTATAGTTATGACTTAGCTATCAAGGTTGACTATCTTATCAATATAGACTGGATGGAATAATATGTAAGTATAGTTATGACTTAGCTATATCAACTAGAGATGATCTTACTAGTTATAAGAACATGATAATTAATTATGTTAAAAATAAAGATTCATGTATGACTTGAAAGAATTAAAAAACAAAGAGAAGTTAAGGATTTTTTGCATTAAAAGCTTGTTTTCATACTTGAAGTTGATTTGATTGATTTGAATATGCATGCCTTGAAGTTGATTTGATTGATTTGAATATGCATGCCTTGAAAGATTATGGACTAGAGATAAGTGTAAGATGATATGTATGACTTGTGATTACTTTGTTTTGGAATGAATGATTGATATTCATGTGTATGATGAGACTTAACATGAGATTTTGAGACTTGGGCCGGTTTTCCTTAGACAAGAAACACCGAAAAGAGAATGAGATTTATGCCCTATGGGAGCCATATGGTAGAACCTAGAGAGGACGAGGTTTATAAAGAGGTAAACCCGGGATAGTTGCGATGTCCATAGTGGAGGTTGGATGTCGGGCATCGGAGAGAGTCCTAGATTGGCTGGATTTTGGTCATTTATGACCTACCATGTTGTTGAGCATGGTGATGATCAAAGAATCTTGAGATAGACACACATTTTGTGATTGATTGAGATGCTATGCTTTAATTAATAGAGATTTATATTATGTGAATGTTTTTTTGAGATTACATGATTCTTTTATTATGTGATAAGAATCTTGGATATGGCATACATGCTTGTTTGCCATTTGAGAATGTTGATTTGATTCTATTGCTATGTAGAAATAGCATAATTAAGTGAGTTTTAATATTTTCTTAGATTAATTTATATGATTGAGATATGGTTAGAATATGAGTACGTCATAGTTGATATTAGAGCACAAATGCAAAAATTAAGTGAAAAATTGAAATAGCATAATTAAGTGAGTTTTAATGTTTCTTAGATTAAGTTATATGATTCAGATATGGTTAGAATATGGGTACATGTCACAGTTGGTATCAGAACATAGGTTGGGCAACCTACACCACTTAATTGCGAATGTTGCAGGTCTTGAGTGACTCATAAAAGAAGGGATTTATGCCCTCTAGGAGCCATGTGGTAGAACCCAGAGAGGATGAGATTTCGAAAGAGGCATACATGGGATAGCTACAATGTCCAGAGTGGAGGTTGGGTGGACGGGCATCGAAGAAAGTCCTAGATTGGCTGGATTTTGATCATTATGACTAACCATATTGTTGAGCATGGTGATGATGAAGGAATATTGAGATAGACACATACATTGTGATTGATTGATATGCTATGCTTTAATTAATAGAGATTTATATTATGTGAATGTTTGTTTGAGATTACATGATTCTTTGCTTATTTGATAAGTTGGATATGGCATGCATGCTTGTTTGCTATTTGAGAAGGTTGACTTGATTCTATTGCTATGTAGAAATAGCACAATTAAGTGAGTTTTAATGTTTTCTTAGATTAAGTTATACGATTAAGATATGGTTAGAATATGGGTATGCCACACCTTAGCTAACCAACTAGCTGACTAAAAACACTCCTATCTTTGACAAAACCTGATCAGCTTCTGACTCAAGGCTAAATCAGACAGCTTCTGGCTACTCATGACCCTAATCAAAATTATGTCTATGCTGCCAAGCTTCCTCCAATACCACAAAAACATACTTTAGAAGCCCAGAGAACCTATCAATTCTCCTTGCTTGACTGGAATCTTGTTGAGATATCGAGCTCGTCTAGTGAGGCGGTGGACATTGATCACCCGCCTGGGGGATAGGCCCCACACTTACACCACTCGCATGGTTGGTGAGATCATGGGTGATATGCGGCCAGTGGGATGACAGGCTGTGTGACAGCCATTCTAGAGACTGCATAGTTATAGCGCCAGCTCATTTAGTTGGGTTCACACTATAGAGAACCCGTGTATGTATTGGTTGAGTACCTTTCATATTATGTGTACTCTCATCTTTGTATATGGTGTGTTGAGTGTTGAGTGAAGAAGAAGAAGATTTTCAGCCTCTCACCTTGTGTGTTCTCTATTAGGGTTTTGTGAGTGTGTGTGTGCTTGCAAGAGCTCAAGCTCTCTTCCCCCTGCATCTTTTCATGGTATCAGAGCCTGGTTCGTGCTAAGGGCTGAGCTGCAAGCAAGAAAACCACAGGAAGCGGTACGAGGGTAAGAGCTTCAACTACTCTTCCCTATTTGTGTTGGTGACTACACCCTTGTCGGGAGCTCTACGGGAGGCACCGGCAAACGATCTCTGATTGAGGAGCTTTCTTCGCGGGAGTAAAGCTATCAGACAGTAATTGTTTGGGCCGAAAACATGTTTCGGGTGCGTCTGGACCTCCGTTTTTCAGAAAGCAGGCGATTTCGAGCACTGCGGGTAAGTCATCGATTCTCTGGAGGAAGACAGATTGACTGTGCAGACACAGTGTGTGCTGCAAAGAGGTCAACAGTTGCCATTGGGTCTATGTATGCACATTGAAGTCACTGGTTGTGACATTTAAGAGTACTACAGTACCGCTGTAGTTTATGCAGGAAAAACCAGAGTGCTGTTTCTGGTAAAATTGTGTGTTTGGAAAGATGTCAAATGATGGGATAACCAGATTGTGGCTGAGAAGCTTGATAAGAATAACTTGCATGCTTGGAGATTCAGGTTGACGAATTTCCTGATGGGAAAAGGCTATTGGGACTACATAGAAGGTGAGCATGAAGAGGCACCGGAGATATCAGACATAAATCCGATTGCTGCAGATGTGAAAGAGTTTAAAGACTGGAACCAAGGAGCCAGGAAAGTTATGTATTGGCTCTCCATTAGTATACAGGACACCATGATTGGGCACATTCAGGATGCCAAGTCCCCCAAGGAGGCGTGGGACACCTTGGTTAAACTCTATGAAACAAATACCAAGGCACGCAAGATACAGTTGAAGAATGAACTTCATACTGTGGAGAAAAAGAGCATGTCTGTGAATGACTGCATTGAAGATAAAGGGTATTGTGGAATCCCTTGCATCTATTGGTGTTTCAGTAGATGATGATGATAAGGTGGAAGTCTGTTTACGTGGTCTCGGGCCACAATACAAGGCATTCAAGACATCTATTCAAACTCGGGAAAACATTCCCAACTTTAGAGATTTGGTGTCTATGCTGATTATAGAAGAGAAAAGCTTGGGTGAAGACCAACAGTCTTCACAAAATAAAAACAGTTCAGAGCAACAGGCCTTCTACACAAGTTCAGGTAGAGGACGAGGTAGAGGAGGCCGTGGACGTGGTCAAGGAGGTGGCCGAACAGGTAATCAGAATTATGGCCAGCAGAAGCAGCAACAACAACAGTCCTAGAATATACAACAACAACAACAACAACACGCAGGTGGAAGAGGCAAATTCAAAGGCACGGGGAGTCAAAGAGGCCGTGGAAATTAGCAAAGGAAGTATAATGATGCACATGAATGCTATTATTGTGGTAAGCCTGGACATGTGCAGGCAGAATGTTATAAGAAGCAGGCTGACATACAAAATGGGAAAGTGCAGCAAAACAACTATGCATCCTCAAGCAGAAAATAATGAGGATAATGAAAGGTTGTTTGTTATGCAGCATGTCACGAATGCCATGTCTGAAAATGTTGAAGCAGCACAAAAAGATGATGTGTGGTATGTGGATTCAGGTGCTTCGAACCAGATGACAAGTCATGGGGAGTGGTTCAAGGAGATGAAAAACCTGGAAAGACCAGGTTTTGTGGAAACAGGGGATGACACTGCTCATCCAATTGCTCATGTTGGAGATGTGCCATTGTCCATGCAGGATGGCAAAGTGTAGTACCTTGCAGATGTACTTCACGTTCCGAACATAACAAAGAATCTAGTTTCAATTGGCCAGATGATTGAGCAGGGTTTGCAGGTTCGGTTTAACCCTGATGGTTGTTATGTTGAAGACTTTAAAGACAAGTGTAGATTCAGGAGAGATCTTGGAGGATCCTACTATGTATAGGTGCATAGTAGGAAGCTTGATCTACATGACGATCACCAGACCAGATTTGAGCTATGCTATTGGGTTGGTGAGTCAGTTTATGCAGGTTCCACGAAAACTGCATTTGGCTGCATTGAGATGCATACTGAGGTATGTGAGGTCTGCTTTGCATTGTGGACTATTCTATGAGACTGGGATAGAGATATGTGTACATGGGTACACAGATGCTGATTGGGCTGGTAGTATCTAGAAGATCTACCAGTGGCTTCATGTTTTCTTTGGGGAGTGCTACTGTAACTTGGAGCAGCAAGAAGCAGCCTACGGTTGCTCTATCCAGTACAGAGGCCGAGTACAGAGGAGCTGCTATGGCAGCATGTGAGGTAGCTTGGTTGAGAAAGCTACTTGCAGATTTGGTTCTATTAGTGGTAGACAAGTTGTCATTTTTTGTGACAACATTAGTAGTATACAGTTGGCCAGGAACCTAGTTTTTCAGGCTCGCACGAAGCATATAGAGGTCCACTACCGTTTCGTCAGAGAGAAGGTCTTGGTAGGAGACCTTGACCTTATTTATGTCAGCACACCATAGAGGATCAGGTAGCTGACATCTTCACCAAAGCATTGGGTACAGAGAAGCTCCGCAGATTCAGGGCTTCACTTGGGGGGGTACATGAGATGGAGTTGAGCTCGAGGGGGAGTGTTGAGATATCGAGCTCGTCTAGTGAGGTAGTGGACACTGATGACCCGCCTGGGGGATAGGCCCCGCACTTACACCACTAGCATGGTTGGTGAGATCATGGGTGATATGCGGCCAGTGGGATGACAGGCTGTGTGACAGCCATTCTAGAGACTGGCATAGTTATAGCGCGAGCTCACTTAGTTGGGTTCACACTATAGAGAACTCGTGTATGTATTGGTTGAGTACCTTTCATATTATGTGTACTCTCATCTTTGTATATGGTGTGTTGAGTGTTGATTGAAAAAGAAGAAGATTTTCAGCCTCTCACCTTGTGTGTTCTCTATTAGGGTTTTGTGAGTGTGTGTGTGCTTGCAAGAGCTCAAGCTCTCTTCCCCCCTGCATCTTTTTAAATATGACCTATCTTCCTCCATTGACTTAGATTTGACTACCGAGATAACTGACTGAACATCTAACAGTCATACTAAACCCCTATAACACTTCCTTTCAACCCAAAAAGATGAAATCTACCCTTGTACACCCTCAATTGACTCCAATTGATATTTAGCGGACCATAGTTGACACCCTTCTAACCCGACACAATCCAGCTGATCTAAACCACCATCCAGCGCACAACCTATCCAACTGACTTTTTATAGGTCTCTAATTGTTATCCTAGACTTCACGTGCTAAAAAAAAACATGATCTATAATTTTGCAACATCAAGACACACTGACTAATCCAGACACACAGCTTTCTTGCATAGACATGACCTAGCAATCCTCAAATCCTCACTAGCATAGGAACTTCCTCAACAATCTCAAAGAAAACAAAAAAAAGTAGGGCATAAAAATTTTATCCATCCAAACACATAAAGAGCCACTTGCATAAAGATGATTAATGAGCTTGTCTCAACAACCCTCAAACCTGGGGATTGAACAGAAAAGAGAGAAAACCATGAAACCAAGGGACCTCCACACAATTCTCCTTAATAAAACCCTTCCAAAATTGTGTCTTCAAATCCACAAATACCAATAAACAACAACAAAAACTGCAACTATACCCTGCAAGCTTCCACCATCAAACACAACAGAGAATTATTGAACAAAGCTTTGGACTGGTCCGGGTTCCATTAGAGTTGTTGTTCCCAGAGGTCCTAGAGCACCAACCTCCTACAAGATCCTCTATCACTTGATCACACTCTGCTCTTGGCATACCGAAACTTTCTCAAGCAATTTCCACATCTTCCACTTCCCAAACAAAACAATTGATTCAATAGCAAACTACATATAACTTCTTCAACAAAAAACCCTTGGCTCCCTCATGACTCTTTTCTGTACAAAAATCTCTCACCCAATGCCATTCTTCTCAAAAAACCTCCTTGCAAATATGCACTCCTTTGCAATCTCTCTTCCTCTACTGCATGCAAGAGGTCTTTCTTTGTTTTATTAGGGTGACAATAGGTGGTTCTAATTAGAATGTTCCTAAGGTTTCTAACCATGCTAGACATTTTATTTCATTTTTTGGGGTGCTGGGGTGGACAAATCTATTGGGAATATTCCTTGGGCACAAAAAAAACTATCATAGTTTGCCCAACCCCCCTTGATTAGAGCATTCATGCTAGACTAGATACTATTGGCGCACCAAAACAATCCTCAAACAAAAGTACACTCAAATCCCAACAAGAATGAGGCTGATGTAGCTAGAACAATTACATCAATAGTAGGCGGGCTAGTATCCAACATTTCTAAATCCTTTCAATTTGTTATAATGTTGTACCAATATGGCTTGAGCCTATAACCATTGACTCGTTTTTTTTTTAATACAACTAATCATCCAAGTTAGCTAGCTGATAATAAGTTCCATTCCCATATATATGTACCACCTTGAAGAAAGGGACCCTCCCATTTAATCTGGAACTTGGTTTGGAAGGTATTATCCAGTCCGTTATTCTACCTAAGGCTTCCTTCTTTGATACCTTTATCCTTAATATTCTGATTGAAATACTCAACTCTCTGATTGCTTAATTGAATATAGTGGTCCAAGTATTCCTCTCTAGCTAACTTCAACTCTTGAAGATCTAGAAACCTCTCTTCATACTCATCTAATCCCCTTTCTTGATTCTTGAGAAGAAATTGTAAAGTGGGAATCTCAACCTCAATAGGCATCATGGCCTCTTTCCCAAAAACAAGCTGGTAAGGTGAAAACTTAGCTATTTAATCAGACATTTATCTTGTAAGCCTAGAAAGATGAAGAAACGTGTAAATCCCGCTGTTTGGGATGCTCCTCTAGGAACTTAGTCATCATCATAGCGCACAAATCTCCATTGAGTCTCTCTACTAGCCCATTGCACTGTGGTGGATAATAGGGTGTGGAGTACCTATGTGTAATACGTAATTTACATGAGCTCTTGTATGACCTCTCCTATGAAGCAAGGCCTCTAGTCTGTTAGCAGCTCCAAAGGCATGAAAAATATGGGATATTGTCTCTTCAAATAAAAATTTGGCCACTTATTTAGCAGTTATAGTCTTTGGAGTAGACTATTTGACCTCCATAGACACCTTCATGGCATGAGGCGATAATGGCAAACATCTCCTCCCTATTTGGAATTCTCCTGTGGATCATGTCCTTTCCTTTCATATATAGTTAATCATTCAGAATAATGTACTATGCAAAGCTTTCCTTATAAACCCATATTTCTTCCTTTTGGATAAATCTGCAGGTGCATGACCTATGTAGAAAATCTTTAATTTCTTGTTGTAAGTTCTCTATTCCAACATACTTGGGATGGGCAATACCAACAATGGAATACACATCTGAGTCCTTGGCCAATCCCCTTTTTGCTAATGCATCTGCAACTTGATTTAGCTCTCTCTTCACATGCTGAATTTGCACTTACTAGAATCTATGTAACATCTTCCTTATCTAGAAATTCCATTCCTTCAATTTCGGGTTTCTGGCTTTTCAAACAACTTCAAGATTACAAATGACCAAAAAACTGTCCCCTTTAATGATTAGCCTTATGATGTCCTTTTGAATACATTGTTGAAGCCCATACTCCAAGGCAGCATACTCAGCTTCATTCTTGAGCTGCACTTGCAATTTAATCCCTTCTTTAAATACTTCTCTATCTTCTAGATCTAGCAAGACTATACCTCCACTGGCCACTCCTAAGATCCTCTTGAAAGCCCCATCAAATAACAGAGTAAAAGCATATCATAGCTCTACTTCTGGGTCCTTCCATCTGGGCACTTTCTTTGTTTTTACTATCATAGCTCTATTTTTGGGTCCTTCCATCTGGGCACTTTCTTCTTTCTTTTTACTATCTCCTCCTTCAACACCACAAGATTCTTCCTATATGTTAGAATATCAGCCAATGTAGTTCTGGTTCTACCCTCCACCATACAAGTAAACTAAAATTCTTGCAATTCCAGCAAACCACTTGGACAATCTCCTAGAAGGAATGTAAGACTGGATCAGATGAGGAAGCAAAGAATAATGGGTCATGATGATAAATGTCTTTGAGAGTAGGAAAGACCTAAATTTTCTAAGAGAAAATACAACATGTAGGAATGTTACTTTTCCCCTAGTGCAACAGCATTGCTCCCATAGCATCCTCAACTACACTAGGGTTCACAAAAAACTCTTTGCTCCGATCAGGAGGCACAACTATTGGTAAAGTGCCCAAAATCTCTTTCACTTGCATAAAGTCCTCTTCCTCCTTGTCTTGCCAACTAAAAGGATCCCTTTGGGATGCTTGCTATAATGGATATAAATCTTGGGACAAGAGAAATATGAATGTGGCAAGATATCTTACCTTATGACTAGAAGTCAGCAAAACTGTTTCACATCTTGAGGAGCCTCCAATAAAGGCAAGGATTTCACTTTTTAAGGATCTGCTTCAAGATATCTTACCTTATGAGTAAAAGTCAAAAAGTGCTTCACATCTTGAGGAGTCTCCAATAAAAGCAAGGCTTGCACTTTATCAGGATCTGCTTTAATCCCATTTTCAGAAACATGACCAAGAAGATCCACTTTAGCTTGACCCAAATGACACTTATCTGGATTTAGTTGGCTAGAAAAATCATCAAGTCTCTTCAAAAAGCCAACCTCAGCTTCTCACAATGGATCCATATTCCACTTTAGATACAAAAGTCATCAATAAACACTTTGATAAAGGACCTTAGATAGGGCACAAACACCATATTCATAAACCCTTGAAAGGCTGCAGGGGCATTTGTTAGCCCAAGATGAGTCAAGCGAGTAATGAGCTAATTGTGCTTCCTATAGTCCTCTTGTCATCATCCAAGATACACTATGTTTCAATGCTTGTTGTGAGCACATCACCCTATTCTTGAATGCATATGGACTTGTAAGCTCAAGTACTTCCTCATTCTTTGTAAATGTTTCTCACTTTATGAGGAGTGACACCCAGGCTCAAAAATTGAGAGCAATAGGATGGAGCCCCATGTATACTACTAGGTCTTTCGGATTCGCTAGGATTACATCATCATGTAATACGCCTAGGGCTATGGGCATACCAAGTAAGAACATTGCTAACCCTATTGAACTGTAAGTGAGGTGACTATGTTGTTAATATTCACTTGTTTACTAGATCAGATAACTTGAGTGTCGTGACCATTAGTAACCAAGTGATGGAGAGTGTCCTTGAGAAGGTAAAGTACTCTAGTAATGGTGTTGCATTATCCTCTACCCACTACAAAGCTACACAGGCCCTAGTGATGTAAAAGCTGAAGTGACACTATGTACCCCCTAAAAAGTATCAGTAAAAATGTTGTATCCAACTTGTCGCAAAGCGACACTCTATATGCCACTTAGAGACACTTTTTATATCACTAAATGATGGAGTTTACGTGAATCCTTTATAATATAATACTATTCAAATTGTCGCTTACATTAACTCATTTTATGTCACTAAGTGACACATTTGATTCAATCACTTTTTATACATGACGTAACCTATAATATGTTTTCTCTCTCTCTCCCACTCATGCAAACACACACTCACTCACAATCATTTCTCTCTCAGTCACTCACTCACATCCTCTCTCTCTCTCTCTCTCTCTCTCTCTCTCTCTCTCTCTCTCTCTCTCTTTATGACACACAATCATTCTCAGTCTCTCATTATACTATCATTGATCTATCATCATGTGCAAGATATGGTGTATGTATATGCATGTATTCACTATGTAGTCACATGCTCTCATCAATGATTGCTCTCCATGTAGGAGATTGGATTATCTTTCTTATTAATTTCATGTATTAAATTGGTTATAAATTTAAAAAAATGTTAAAGTAGTACATGGAAATATACCTATTGTTTTAAAGAGTTTGCTAATACAAATGGTAGAATGTACTTAGATAATAAAAGGTATCAATGCAAGATCACACTAATTATGTGTATATATAAACATGATATTAAAGTACACAACATCCATCCATAGTTGAGTAGTTACTATAAAAAATTACAAGCGGTACTCGTGCTTGCATACTTATGGCATGGATACATGGTCATGGATAGAGAAAACCATGGATACACCACCATGAAAGGCCATACACATTATAAATTCAAAAAAGGTCAAACTAAAACTAAAATACTTCATCCGAGCTATAGTGCCTGTTGTGATCCTCCGTATCAACATGATGTCTGACACTGTGCTCTCTAAGATGCTCGAGGTAAGGTGAATCATATACAAAAATCAAACACTTGTTAATAAGTAACTATTTAATTCACACATTACTAAGATTTAAAAAATCACATTATAAATAATTATTACATTATTTGACTACATACCTCAAGTACAAGCTCCACTCAATGCAATGAGATCTCTCTCTGTAGCCACTCGTACCCATGATGTGTTAAAGCTTAAACAAGGAAAACATTAGGAGCTATTTTTAGCCCAATGGTTATTTTGGAGGGAACTTTGAGATTTTCAGGCTAACACCAAAAACATTTTTAGGAAAAATTACCCAATGTGTTTGAACCTCAAACAAGGAAAATGTTAGGTTTGATATTTTTATCCCAATGGCTATTTTAGAGGGATCTTTGAGATTGTGAGGCTATTTCACCAAAAACATTTTTAGGAAAAATCACCCAATGTTTTTTAGTTTTTAGTAGATTCTAGAGGTAAATTCGTCAAAAGTAATCTACATATTACCATATAGGATACAGAATTTCAAACATTCACCCAAGTTTTCTAAAGTTTTAGATTCATATGAAAAAACATATTTGCCAACCTATCTATACTTATACTATTATATTGGTGTCTTATTTTTTATGATGATTCTGAATCTCATCACTAGCTAGAGAACGAGCATATTCTTTTATCTATATTTTTTTAAATAATATAATTTTTAAGTTTTATCATAAGGCTTTGTTTTAGTATTAAGTGCATATATAAACTAGGAACGATTGTTATACTTATAAAGCATGCGATCAGGGCACATACACTACCCTTGCCAAGGTGGGGACACCTCTCCTCGGATTCTCCTCCATCGTGTGTTGTTGATAAGTGTGGGATGATTACTCACTAATAAGAACATCTAAGTTTCAAAACCTATAGTTTGGATAATAGAGAAATCAAACCAAGAAGACCCATAATGGCTTCTTGAGAATGAGAATGAAAGTAAGTTTATGGAAGGAATTCATGCACATTGTTTTGAAGGCACAAAATGATGGTGTTTTGGAAGCTAAGAGAGTAGTTCATGCTTTAGCATTAATATTGTTTTAATAGGCTAGGTTGGCATGCTATGTCAACTCCAAGTAAGAAGTTAAATTGGAAACAAGTGGGGACCCTTGAGAGGGCTGGTGATTGGGACTCGGTGACGGTGTTCTTCTCTTCTTTTTTCCCTTTCTCTTCTCTATTTTTGGTTTTCTCATGAAGTTTTGTGATGTTGCACATGTGATCAAGTATAATCTTTGCAATGATAGTGAAAGGTACATGCATCGCATTAGAAGAATGGGGAATATTAGGAGGATCGGGATGGCCATTGGGTTCTTCACCAATAAGAACACCTCACTTTAAAACATCTACTTGATATAATTGAGAAATCCAAATAAGAAGTCTGGAAATGGCTTGTTCAATATGCTACAATCCAAAGTCATGGGCAAGTCTAGGCTTCTTGGTGTGCAAGAGTGGTGCAAGCTTATGGGCTTACTGGGCCATCTTGTAATCTTAAAACTTTTGTAGCTTCCACTTTGGATGGTTAATTGATAAGTATGATTTTTTGTAAGCCAATCATGTTGTAAGTTTTCAAGCTAAGAAACTCGTTGAGTCTTCGATCTCCACAAGCCGGTTAGCTTGAAAGTCCGATAACTAGGAAGTGCATAAGCATACAAGCCAAAATGTTTGCAAGATCATAAGTTTACATACCAAATCGGAGTGTACGTGTTGCTTAGTCAGGAAGTTTGAAAGACAAGAAGTCTACAAGCATCAAAAGTAAGTAGTTTTTTGGGAAGTCCACAAGATGAAAAGCTATTTAGTTAAAAAGTCTATAAGAATACAAGCCAATTAGTCATGAATCCTATAATCCAAGAACCCCACAACCCATAATCCTTGTAATTGGCTTATAAATTTGCACGATCATAATGTCACAAGCTGAGAAGTGTATAATGTAATGGTTATTTGGGAAGTTCTTAAGCCAAAAGGGCACAATACATGGACTAGTTTGCCGTAATTTACTTGTCCATGGTGAAGTAGATGTGGACCCACCACCTAATGAATCATGTGGTCATGATATAGTACTTGCACTTCACGTAGCAAGAGGAAGCAACGGAAGGACGCAACATATTGGATTCTTTTCACTTTTAAAAGATGGGATGTCACTTTTACACGTGTAGCTTTTTAATTTTATTTTTTTCTCTCTTTTTTATATATCCCATTTTCCTTGGTTTGCATATGCATCTCATTTACCCTCCTTTTCTTAACTCCTCCTCCTCAAGCTCCTACTCTCCCTCCTCCCACAACCTCCCTCCCCTCTATGTGGGTCACCATGTAACCTTCAAGGAAAGAAGAACACAAGATGGGCCCGTGCCAAAATTTTGCAATGGTGCAAGGAATAAATCAAGAGTTTTCAAGGGTTTACATAAACCAGCCACATCATCATCCAAATCAACCCTCCAATCATCATCCGTTTTTTAGATACATACCAACCACACATTTCAACAAAGACAACATCCATTTTTTAGATACATACTAACCACACATTTCAACAAAGACAACATCCATGCTTATCACCAATTTCTTCGTGAGTGGATTGTAACACATGTAGCATTTTTTGATCAAGTGAATATCCAATGAATACACTTCTTTGCAATTTTTTCCTTTATTTCATATCACAACAGCTACTTCACATATCTTTTAGGGATCTTTTTCTTGTCAATATTAGGATGATATTGTACATACATTAATCTCTAGGGTCTTATTTATTTAAGGAAGCTTTGGCGAAACTCCTTGTTTTATGATGGTGTATTTGTATGGATTTCACCAGGAGTTTTGGCCAAAGTCTTTTTATGATGGTGTTTTTTTATGGATTGTACTGGGATTTTGGGATTAGTATTCCCATTTAGTGGTAGCTTTCAATTTTTTTTACTAACCTTGCTTGCAAACTTTTGGCTTATGCACTTCCCAATAACCATTCATCCTCTTCTCACCTTGTGAAATTATGATCGTGCAAACTTATAAGTTGATTTAAGGATTATGGATTGTGGGGTTCTTGGCTTGTAGGATTCCTGACTATTCGTCTTATATTCTTATGAAATTTTTGACTAATTAGTTTTTCATTTTGTGGACTAACAACATTGGGAATCATTACATTTCACTCTATTGTTACTTGTCTTTTACTTTATCTAGTAGAGAATTAGGGTTTAGATGGTCACTTCATGGATGAACATGTCAATTACCCACATGTAATAGAAGAAGAAGAACAATATTAGTGGAAGATCTACCTCATTATGAAGATGTCAATTACCCATAGGTAATAGAAGAAGAAGAATAATCTTAGGGGAAGACCTATCTCATTATGAAGATGAACAAGTGGTCCAAAGCATGGGATTTGTCAAAGTCGCAACACATGTTGGTTGCATTGAATTTTCCACCACAAACTTTTCTTCCAATGTTTCACACAGGGAAAAATAAAGATACAGAAGATCATCAAATGTAATTGCAAGAAGATTGAAACTACATCAAAGTGGATGCTTGGCTAGAAAATCACTCTAGAAATAACACCAGACACTCACACATCCTCGCTGCCTATTTCATAAGATCCTCCACTTATAAGTCCAAACCCTAGTCACTCAAGCCAATAGGACAAAGTGTATCATAGATAAAAGTGTGTGATGCACCACTCTGAGATTTACATCTTTGATAGCTTGTAATCTTTGGAATACAACTTTATCACACATGGAACTATTCATCAAAGGCTAGATCTTTTATACAAAGAGCTATGAGACCCAAGTAATCCCATATGATCTTTGGAATATGACTTTATCACACAGGGAACTATTAATCAAAGGCTAGATCTTTTATACAAAGAGCTATGAGACCCAGGTAATCCCATATGATCCCATGGGAAAAGTGACCTTGCCAAAAGATGATGTGAAAAGAATACATCTAGTTTATTCACCACATGTTAAGTGACAGGTCATCGTGGAGTTATGGCCGACATCAAGAGCCAAAACACTATAGGAAACAATGGAATGGGACACCGATCTCTCAAGTTCTTATCTTGTAGACTTGTGTGAAATTATAATGGGTACCTTTATCATTCACATGTATAGGAATGAATATAAAATAGCACAAAGAGGTGTTTATACTATCATAGAAGAAGATAAAGTTAATCAGAAAGAAGGATGATATGGTGACAACTATCTCAAGTTGAGAAATAAATTATTTAAAAATAAATACTACTCAAATATCCATGCCAATGTAGCACGATCTTCAAGGATTGAGCCTACTTACATGTGTCACATGAAAATAAATACTACTCAAACATTTATGCCAACTCACCACAATCTTTAAGGATTGAGCCTACTTACATGCCACATGAAAATAAATACTATTCAAATATCTATGCCAATGCACCACAATCGTACATGCCCCATGAAAGAATATGGTCATGTTTGTGGTTTCATAATCTCCAATGATAGGGTGCCAACCATGTCTAAACATTTCCAAGATTCAAGCATGCATATCACACTTGTTTCCTTGACTTTAGGCCTACATACTTTCTAGACTCCTTCAGTGGAAGCATATACTTGACCCAAAATTTAGTTCAACATGACACATCCTCACCCTCATCACCATCTTGATTGACGACGAAGATAGACAGCATCGTGTGATACATTGCACTTTATCTTTGATCTCAATAAGAGCCCATATTTTAATAACATTGCTTTTTAGTACTACTATTTACAATATGTCCCAGTCACTACCATGTTATCTTTGAACATAAGATCCAAATTCACTTCTAGAAACATTTATGAAACCTTATCTTGATATACATAGTCATTAGGGGAAGGTTGAGGTCTATAGGGGCCCTTTAAGATGCCATGTGATTAAAAGGTTATTAAGGAAAAGGACCAATCATGTGATGCCATGTATACAAAAATGTTGGGTGATTAAAGGTCGTCATAAGATTCTCTAGAAGATGCCTTTTTGTACTTTTCATTCCCAAAAATTGGGGGGGAAAAGTTTTGAAATTTCGGACATCCATAACTTCTACATATGAGCTCAAAATTTGTCGGAGATTACAGATCCAGAATCTACTGGCTGAGCTCTTTCCATAGATATGTCACATGATATGGTTTTGCCCACTGAATTTTAAATTCAATTTTGGCGGGAAACTTTGAAATTCAAACTTCTAGCCATTTGAAGAATAAGACGGTATCTAAAGTCAAAGAAACTTAACATTTTAACAAAAATTCATTAAAATCATAATATGGCAGCTTAAAGGGCCCCTATAGACCACCTCAACCTTCCCCTAATCCCTCAATCATCAACAAATCTACTTTGAAAGGGATTAGAAATCATTGTGCAACCCCAAACCGTTTAGAGTGTACACAAATCCCAAAACATAGTGAGAAGAGATGTTAGTTCTAGTTAGTCATTGTAGAATTTTTTGTTTCATAAGTCCTCTTTATTTCTAATCACTATAACAGGCAATTTTCAATGTTTTATTCGATGGATTTGAACATGTAAAAAAACCCCAAAAGCATCGATATGCATGTCAAAAAAAGCATTGATATAGAATTGTCGATATTCATGTTGAAATACACGTCGATATGTGTGTCAAAATATATAGCGTTAAAACCGTCGAAAGTAACAATTATTTTTTGACCCCAATTTTGACGGTTATTGGAACGCTGGTTTCAATGCTCATAACGACACTTATTTTATGACTGGTATTTTGACATTGACAATGAACCTTTTGTGACTACTATTTTGATGGTTATTTTGATGTTTATATCGATGGATGCAAGTTTTATTTTTTAAAAAATAATGGTACACCAAGGTGAAATCCTGTAGCTAGATGTGCCAGTATACCAATTTTACAAATTACATCCTTCTTCTCTATTGAAAGGTCATGAAACTTAAATTTTTATTAAGTAACAAAATTTACATAGCTCATAATGGAGCCGACAAAAAGTACACAAAAGATGCATACAGCTCACAAAAAGAAGTACACAAAAGAGGCCTGACTCCTGTGCATAGAACCTAACCTTCACCGTTGTCCTCAAGGTTTTCCACTGGTCCTTGCAAAAGATATTCAAGGGGAAAAAACTTAGAAATGAAAAGTGAGGAAAAAACTAGTTGATGGGTGGAAAATTTAGAGGTTTACATCACATTGTGGCCCTCTCACTGAAGTTGCTCAAGGAGGGCATACATCCCATGCATTAGGGCGTACCTTTCCTCTGCATCACTCACAGCACGACCGACCACTCACGCAGCTAGAAGCATGAAGCATGAGTAATTATTTAAAAAAATAAAATTCCCATTATGCAAAAAAAAGTGAGTGATGGTACTATTAACACTTAAAAAGTAGGTGTGGAAAGCATCCTAGCCACCGCTTCCAAGATGGGAGCTTCCTATTCTTTCCATTTGCTTCACTACGGGCCTCCTCCTACTGCTTATACCTTTACGGATTTGCATGGTGTTTTCTACACTCCTCTTCCCAAATCTCTTGTGAGAAATTCCAAGGCTTTTGCCCCCCTGACTTTACCTTGCGTGTGATGTTGCTGCGTTAGTGCTTCATCACATTCACCATGTGATATTTTATCCATCTATGATGGACCTCTTCAATACCTAGTGCTGGTATAAACTCACTTTTGATTTGATTCACGACTCATACCTTCTTGGCGCTATCAAGTTTATGCTATGTAGTCATGTAATTGTGGGCAAAGGCTACATGGCATAACTTGCGGATTCAGGACTTCATCTCATTGCCAACATCATCCAAGACCACATTTCCATCCACTACTTGATACCAAGAATGAGCTCGATTAGGGGTAGAGGGATTTGTGTCAAAGTGATGGGATCAACAGGATCACGACATCTCCCCACAAACTAGCAATGGGTGGGTGCTCGCGAAACTGAAGGGAAGAAGTATCCATGGAGTCATCACCATGGCAACAAATGGTCAAACGATCTCTTCTTCTATGACTAGAGGTAGTTGAGCGAGCCATGGGTGAGGTTTGTGTGATGTGCCATGGAGTTTCCAAGGGTGTGGCCTATGTAGTAGTGGTGGGATATGATGGTTGTGCAGAAGTGCCAACGCCTCCCCCAAAGTAGGCTTGCGCCATAGCTCTTTGCTCGGGGCTCATTTGTGACATGAAATGGTAAAATTAGCTCAAAGACATTGCATGTGGTGTAGGCAAGGTGGAGAGATTGGGACTATATGCAGGTGTGTCCTCTCGAGTATACGATCCATGGTCTACACAAATAAAACAAAGCTATTAGCTATTAGCTACTTTTGCAGTTTTATGAATGGAAAGAATTAAGCTCTATCCATAGAGATTAATGCATACATTAAGCTATATGCATAGAGCTTGATGCATAGATTGAGTCTTAATCTATGCTTAATGCATAGATTAAGCTATACGCATAAAGATTAGTGCATGCATGAATAAACCTTTATGCATAAGCCCTACACATAATCCTATGCATAGAGGTAAACCTATGCTAAACCTAAACCCAGCACCCAAGGGTGAAATAAAGAAAAACATGTTGTATGCAATTAAAAGAAGAAGAGAGCTTACCGCTCTTATGTGAAGCCAAAAGAGAGGATTAGTGCAAGAGCTCCAAAATAAAAGAGGAAACAACACAAGAATTCTTTAGCAAAATAATGCTTAAAGTTAAAACAAAAGAGGCATGTTGCGATCTTCAAACATTATTGAGACCTTTTACAGTGCTTCTTAGACAAGCAGGGTAGACAATGCCCCTTTTGTATGATAGCTTGTTAGGACTTTCCACACGGTCCCTACTATAAAATCCAAAGGAAACTTCTCTTTTACAAGAGAAGGATAGTGAAAAGATCAAGGGCTTCCCCTCCACTTGAAAGAAAGTAACAGGGGTGGGTTAGTCCCTCACCAAGGGAGTGGCTCATGAAGGAGTCACCACTTAGCATCTCACAAGAGAAGCTCACCATTGATTCTTGGAACAAATAACATTATCATGAATGAGCCATAATCCCATTTACATTGGTATTTATACTCCACCCAAGAGTTCACACCTACTTACTAGTTGTCCATGGCCTTGGGCCCATAATGCTTTCTTACAAACCATCCCTTCCCTAATGGTTTCGTCCTCGAAACCTCAAATGAATACCCCAAATTCGGAGAAGAATGTTCCATGTGGTTGAATTTACACCAACCCATATTGCTCTATCAATGCTTCATATCTCTCCAATGCTGAAATAGGTTGCCATGAAGCTTCTTCCTTAGGTAAACCTTTCCATTGAACAAGATACTCCACCAAGGTACGAGTGCAAAGTACCTTTTTCCTTGTACCCAAGATAGCTTCTGGAATGTATTCAATCATTCCCTCTTCATTCATTGGAGGTAACTCATCAACCATTTAATCGATCATACCCACATATCCTTTCAAGTGAGAGACATGAAACACATCATGAATCTTTGTTGTAGATGGAAGTAAGAGTTGATATGCAACCTCCCCAACTCTTCGTATCACTTGATAAGGACCATAATAGCGATGAGCTAGCTTGGTGTTGGTGCTTCCCTTCAAAGACGCATATCTTGACTTTGGTATTCTCAAAAGAACCCAATCTCCCACTTTGAATTCCAATGGTCTTCGATGAACATTGGCATATTGTCTCATTTTCTCTTGTGCAACCTTCAAATTACTTTTGCATTGTTGCAATAAAGCTTGCATCCTTTCAGCTTCCTCCTTGGCATTATGGTTAGAAGTCTCATATGTACCCACCAACATAGGCAAATTGACCTTGTAACCATATAAAGCCTCAAAGGGTGACATGCCAATGCTCACATGATATGTTGAGTTGTAAGCAAACTCAGCCAAAGGTAACCAATCATCCCATGTGCTTTGAGTATCATGACAATAGTGGCGTAGATATGTTTCCACCCATTTGTTTACTCTTTCTGTCTGACCATCAGTTTCGGGATGATAGGCGGTGCTTGGAGTAAGCTTGGTTCCCATATATTCAAAAAATGTTCTCCAAAAAGTGCTCATGAATTTGACATCACGATCACTCACAATTTGTGACGGCATACCATGCAACTTGAAAACCCCATCAACAAATTGCTTGGCAACATTTTGGGCTGAATATGTGACCTTGGAAGGAATGAAATGGGCCACTTTGGTCAATCTATCCACCACAACATACAAGCTGTCCCACCCTTTCTTTGTGCGTGGAAGGTTAGTAATGAAATCCATTGATATATGACTCCATTTGCCTTTAGGAATGGGCAATGGCTGAAGCAAACCTCCCGGTTTATGTGTAGGATCCTTGTTCAATTGACTTGACCAGATAGGGAGGCTTGTTGATTGGTTTGGCATTTGGTTCCAAATCAATACCGTGATCAACACTCCTCTTTGGCGGCATTGATTTTGGCATGGTAAACACATCTTCATAATCCTTGAGTAGCTTTACCATGTCCACATTTTCAATGCAATCCTTTTTGCTATTATCTTCCTCTTTGCAAAGCTGTAGTACATAAACATTGCCCTCTTTCTTGAACTCTTTCTTCATTTGAGTAGCATTGATCATGAAGAGCTTGGACCCTTGCATTCCATTCAATGTAATAACCCCTCCATGATGCACAAAACTCATGAAACTTTTCTGTAAGTTCATGGTAAAAGAGTTCAAAGTGGACATCCAATCACATCCAAGTACTATGTCCATTGGTCCCAACTCAATCACCAAAAGATCAACTTTGCAAGAGTAGTTCTTGGACAACTCCAATTCTGTACTTTGACACTTCATATTGCAACCCATTGAATCACCATTGGCCACTTGCACCATGTGCTTGTTTGGTAAAGAAGTTGGTTGCATTTTGAGAGTGTTCAAAGACCTTTTATTGACAAAACTATGCGTGCTTCCAGTATCAATGAGTGCATATGTTGTTCTCCCATTCACCTTGATCTTCAATCTCAATGTGTTGGCACCCTTACTTCCCGCATAAGCATCACGAGAGATTGTACACAAGGTAGTATGTTCACTATTGTTTTCATTCCACACGCAATCGCTTGTATGCAGCACACCGTCGACCACTCTCACAAAACAGAGAAAAAGGGGCCAAATTTTGATGAAATTGGAGAAAGTTTTTGGCAAAAATCAGAGCATTAATGGATTGTACACTTGCCTAGGTGTGTTAGGCATCTAATAGCATCATCAATTAGCAACATAAACACTCCTAAATCCCGCTACAGCAGGCGGCACAATCCATACAGAGAAACAGGGTAGAATTTTCATCTTTGTGATGCGACGGGGTCGAATACCACTTGTGTGCTTGATTAATTCCACAATTGACTTAGAAATTGGTTGATACATATACTTGAGAAGGAGGCTACATGATTTGTAGGAGAAATTATCATCTATGGAGCTGGAAATGAGCTGATTAAATAGGTTGTCTACTGGTTGCAGTGAAACAGAGTGTGATTAATCGACTAATTACTCTTTGGTCTTAAACAATTGGTCTAATTCCTTTTACATGGAGTTAGTGGACATCATTGCTAAGCTAATGAATGCCTGGTTGCTAAATTTGGACAAGGATTGAAGAAATTAAAGCAATTTTACTACTAGTTTTTCTGATTTTTCTCAGAACAGAGAAGGGGGTTTGACAAAATTGGTATGTACACACCTCGGATGGTGTTGATATTCAACATTGAGATTGTTTAGGTGTCAATGCAAGTTATCCAGACTTGATTGAACCACTACGTTACAATTTGGAGCCTTGGAAGGTGCATCAAAACGGGGTATCTTGGACTGCATGAGCCAATTCATTTTGGATGCATACAGGTTGATTTTCTACATCAAAATTGAAGTTTGTTGACTACTTTGGAGTATCTGCAACACTCATTGGAGTGTGGTTGAGCTGAGGAAGGCTCGGTTACAGATTTGGATGTGTGCGGAAGGTGTATTTGCATTGAGCAATATGTCAGATAATCCAGTACAAGTTGTTGGTGAAAAGCTGGATAGGAAGAACTTCCAGGCATGGAAGTACAGGATCAAAAGCTTTCTAAAGGGAAAAGATTTTTGGAATCTCATTACAGGTGCGGAGCCAGATCTGGAACTACCCCGACAACCTACACAGCAGTAGGTTATAGCTCATAAGCAATGGTCAGAAAGAGCATACAAAGTGTTGCATTATCTGTCTATATGTATTTTGGATGCTATACTCATACACATACATGATGCTGAGAATCCCAAGGATGCATGGGATACATTGGTAAAGCTGTTTGATACAGACACGAGTGCTCGCAAGTCTCAGTTGCGCAACAATAGATACATAATGTGAAGCAGAATAGAAGGAGCATCCATGATTATGTACAAGAGATAAAGAAGTATGCAGATGCATTGGCAACAATAAATGCCCCCATGCCTGATGATGATTTGGTAGACATTACCTTGCGTGGTCTTGGCAAGGAGTATAAATCTTTTGATACATCCATCTCGGTTTGGAGTACAGATTTACCAGACTTTGATGAGTTGGTTTCACTCTTGCTTGTTGAGGAAATCAAACTCAGTGATTCTTTTCAGGATGCATCTACTAGTCATGATGATAGTGGCAGAAATCAGGCTTTCTATTCGCAAAGAGGCTTTAGAGGCAGGGGGAGATTCGCATCACGTGGCCGTGGTAATGGTCGTGGATGGCAGGACAGGTCACTACAACAGAATTTTCAGCCTTCATATGGTGCTAGAGGTGGTCGTGGATATACACCTCAGAGAGGCAGAGGTAATCCTTGTGGTAGAGGACGTTGGCAAGGCCAACAAACATCTATGCAAGATGTGGAATGCCATTATTGTGGGAAGTTTGGTCATATGGCACGTGATTGTTTCCGTAAACAGAATGATTTGAGAGGGGGTAGAGCACATTATTGTGGAAAGTATGCACAACATGGTGGTGGAAATTATGCATCAAGCAATAATGATGGCAGCGCAAATCACTTGTTTGCCATGAAACATGTTGTGGGATCTATGACAAATGCTGAAAATGATGACACTTCGTATATGGACTCTGGAGCATCAAACCGTATGACTTGTCATGGTGAATGGTTTGAGCATATGAAGCCTATGGATGTGAAAGGCTATGTGGAGACAGGAGATGATACTCAGCATGCCATTACACATGTTGGAAGTGTACCATTGGTTATGCACAGTCAAACAAAATCTATGTCAGATGTATTGTATGTGCCTTCTATTACAAAAAGTTTGGCCTCAGTTGGTCAAATTGTGGAACATGGATTACAGGTTCATTTCAACGAGCATGGTTGCTTCGTTGAGGAATTCAAACATGGATGTAGAGTCATTGCTAAAGGCAAGAAAGAAGGAACTTGGTTGTTTAAGCTGGATGCTGGGATTCTTAAGTTAAAATCAGCCATGTTCTCTAAAAGCAGAAATGTGGTACAAGACATTGATATGTGGCATAAGAGGATTGGACATGTCAATATACAAAGGTTAAAGAACATGTAGGCAAGAAGCATTGTTAGTGGGCTGCCTAGATTCAAGTATGATGGGAATATGCATGTTTGTGAAGCCTGTCAGTCTGGAAAGCAGGCGAGGTTGCAGTTTCCTAGAGAAGGCAACATGAGTAGTGTCAGGTAAAAATTTGAAAGGTGTTTTTGGTCAGTGTATATATGGTGCGTGTGGTGTGTGAATAAACTTTACCCTGAATGCCCTGGCAAGTGTACAGGCTGAGTGGTTTGGCAGAAAGCTGGAATATGCACATGTTTTTTTCCGGAGCAGACGCTGGAGATCTGGAGTTTTATGGCAATTGTGTGATGTGTGGGTGGTTACTAAAAAGAGGGCACCGACTGGAAATTGATGGGCTTGGTAGTCATGATGCTGATGAGGGTGGCCGGGAGCAGTTCTGGTATTGGAAGGTTATGGACGTGGTGATATGATTCGAAGTGGAGAAGCCATTGAGGGTATGGCCATTATTAAGCTTTTTTAAAAAAGAATATATATATAATCCACATGGCCACTTTATAAATAACCACTTGGAAGCTTGTGGAGCCACCAGCGCAACATCTCGAATGCTTTGGAAGCTTGGCGAAGGTGGCTGGCGTGGGTTGCAGAAAAAGGCCGTCGCCGTGTTGTTCAGGGGGGGTTGTCTGACGCTGCAGTAGACAAGGGCATGAGCAGAGCTGACACCCGCCTGTGTGAAGAGAAGCAGATGTGTGGCTGGCGGGTGTTGTTGCTGCAGAGGCTGGTGAAGATAAAGAAATAGCCGCCTTATTCGAAAAAGGACAGCCGGGCTGGTGATTCGAAGCGAAAGCTACGAGAAGGTGCTGGGCGGCTCTGATGCGTGAGGCGACAGCTGGTTGACAGGTGCAGAGAAGGTGGGCGTGGTCAACGATAGAGCTGGAGCCGGCGCCAAGTTTGAAAGGAGTGGGTGAAGTGTGTAGAGGCCACCAGGGCGTCAAGGTGCAAGAGTAGAAGCCGCCTATGGGCAAGGTGATGGCAGCAAAGATAAGCTGCAGGTGAGCGTGGAACGCAGAGGAGCGCAGCTAGTCGGAGGACTGTGGCTGCAGAGGTGGTGGTCGCCTAGTGTGAGGTCGCTGGACAGTGAGTGACAGGCACAGAGAGTGTGAGAGGCCTTGTTTGGTAGCTGTGCAAAGCCAGAGGCAAAGAGAGAGAGCCTGGTGATTGGCGCAGCAGAGAGCAGCAGAGAGAGGAGCTGCAGGCAGGCACCATGGAGATGCTGAAGAAGGCAGCCGCTAAGTACAAAAGTTGGCGACTGGGGAGGCCGAGAGACAAGCTGATGTATGGAGGCTACTCTGGAATGGAAGGCAGCTCTGCTGGTAACTACGTGAGAAGGGAGCCGTGTGGTGGCGAGACTAAGAACAGTGTACGTGTGATGTGGCTTGGGCTAGATATCTGAGGATGCTGCGGTGAGCAGCGGTTCGTGGTGCTGAGGATTGTGCAAGGCTCTGGTGGTTGGTGAAGCTGCTGGTCACGACATACAGAGAGTGGGAGCTGCTGAGTTGAAGGTTAGCTAGTGTGGGCGCCTTCTAGAGAGGAGTAGCTGGTCTTGTGTGGGCGATGATTGCAGGCAGTGCATGGATGCTGACTAGAGAGGGAGCCTTGGGTTTTTGTGTGGATTGGATGCAGTAGAGGTGCAGATGTGTGGGCTGGAGACAGTGGGGCTCGCCTATGACAATTGGCAGGTAGCAGCAGACACAGAGTAGCCAGGCTATAGAGGAAGTGAAGAAGGGTTGCTGGGAAACAGAGGCTTGGTCGTCAGACGCAAGGGTGTATTCCCTTGGCAGTAAATCCTGGCCAGAGTCCTGGTCTTTGGTGTATTTGCTAAGTTGTACATGGTTGATGCTGTATATGTTTTTTGCTGAATGATCAGTGATCTGTGTTGGTTCTGAGCTGTTCTTATGGTGTGGGTGGGTGGCGAATGTTGAGAGAGTGTTCCAGCCGGTGGCTGGTGGTGCCCCGTTCATGGTAGTGTTTCCAAGTTTGGGAGGTGGAAGGGCTATAGAGGCAGGTCTTTCTTTCTTTTTTTCACCTCACATCCTTCTGGTGCCCCCACTGAGGAGTGGCTCTTTCTGGTATAGTTTGACTGAGGATTGCTCTGTTATTTCCTTCAGTTATTAGGGTGTGTGCCCTAGGGTTGAGAGTTTCAGAGAAGGTGCTTTCTTGAGATCTGAGGTGAGGTTTGGGGGTTAAGATGATGTCTTACCCGGAGTTTTATGGTGGTCCGAATGAGGATGTGGCAGATTTCTTGGAAAGGATGGAGGTTGCATGTATAAGCAACCATATTAATGAGTCGGTACAGGTGTTGCGGCTATTGAGCATCTGTTTGAAGGGAGATGCAAGGACCTGGTATAGAGCTTATGAGGAGTCATTGAAGGTTGCTGTTCCACTCATCATTGAGATGACTGAGGAAGGATTAAAGACAGCACTTAGCAATAGGTTCAAGAAGGTAGAAGACCCTGACAAGGTTTGGCATGAGGTGCAAGCTCTAACACAAGGTGAGTTTGAATCAATAGATGATTATATGAAGAAATTTTCTTTGCTATGGGAGACTTTATGCAGGGCTTTAGGGGAAGATCAGGTACCGCCAGACATGATGAAGAAAAACAAGTTTGTAGCCGGGCTTAAGAGGAGTATTCGCTGGAAAGTGGAATTGAAGAAGCCCAGGTCTTATGAGGATGCGGTAGAAATTGCTAAGTCAAAAGATTGGAAGCTGCAACGAATGAATCAGCTGGGGATGATTCTAGTTGTAGCACAGCCGGAGATTCGTAGAGTGGAGGCTATACCCATGAATGCAAAGATTGAGAGGATGAAGCCCACTGAAGCCCAAGATATGCAGATGGTGCCACAAGCTAGTCAAGGAGTACCTATGGTTCCTGCAGGTTCTGATGAGGGATTGCGACAGGATATGAAACAGATGGTTGATCTTATGAAGAATTTGAGCTTAAATTTAATGGGAAGTACGGGTGGTGGACGTGGTAGAGGCCGTGGCAATAATCCTGAAGGGGGAGATGGACAAGCAAGATATGGACGTGGTCACGGTAGGGGCCGTCATTTCATTCCTACATGCTGGAACTGTGGTGAACTTGGTCATCTGAGTACAGATTGTGATAAACCTCAGCGAATGGGTGGTGACATGTACCCACTACCTTCACAGCTACCTGACAGGTCAAATGATTATGGTATTGATATAAGGGATCAAGCAGGTCCCAGTGGAATCACAGCTGAAGAGAAGGGTAAAACTAAGGTGATAGATGTGGTCACCCTTGAGAAGACGAAGGAGGCACAAGCTGATGTGATGCCTTTGGGGAAACGGATGCCACAGGAAAGGGAAAACAAGGATGCTGCAGGGCCCAGTAAGAAGAAAGGAAAAGTAAAGGAAGGAGGGGATGTGAAGGTCAAGCAGAAGCGAAGGTCTTGTAGGAAGTTTCAGTAACTGATTTTCCACTAGGGGGTGGGCAGAATAGTTACAGTTTGCAGGAAGACATGGCTGGAAGGAAAGCTAATATTACTTTTGGGCAATTGATAGAGTTAGCTCCCAATCTGAAGCGTCAGTGGAAAAGACTTGTGAACCCGAGAGAGAAGGAGCCTGCCAGAGGGATAGTGACTTTTCTATCTGTTCAGGAGTTGCCTGATATATGTCCTGTGGTGAATGTGTGGTACAAAGGAAAGAATCTAGGAGAGGCATACATAGATGGTGGAGCACAAATTTGTGTGATCACATTAGCAGCTGTGGAGAGGCTTGGTCTTGATTTCACTGAAGCGTCTGGATTCCGTATTCAGTTGGCCAATCATCAGAAGGTCAAATGCTTAGGTATGATTAAGGAGTTAGAATTGGAAGCTTTTGATGTAAAGGTGCTTGTGGATTGTCATGTTATGCCTGCAGGAATGGGTGCATTCCCCATTATTTTGGGAAGACCATGGCTGAGAGCAGTGAAGGCTATTCAGGATTGGAGGAAAGGGGTTATTACTCTATATGACAGGAGAGGGGATAAGAAGCAATTTAATATGGATAACCAGAAGCCTGTTCGTGATGAAGAGGAAAGTGGTACAACCGGGTTTTTTTTATGAAGCTTTCATCAATTTTTACCCTCAGCAGGAGTTGCTGCATTGGTTTTCCGATATTGGTGCTGATCATATCAGGGATTTTGGGATTGAGATGAGACGGGATGGTGTGTATGTCAGGAACTTTGTTTTCAGAAGTTCTGATGTACCGTACTGGGAAGTGAGATGGAAAATTATGCCTTGGGAGGATGACAGAGTTTCTTGGATCATTTGGAATAGAGATGTGTTGGTTGCACTGTATGATGCTCAGAGGATAGATGGAGGGAAACGTGGTCATATGCTTTCTGCTGATCATAAATGATTCAGCAAGCTAGGGGTTGGGCAAAGTATGTCAGGTAAAAATTTGAAAGGTGTTTTTGGTCAGTGTATATATGGTGCGTGTGGTGTGTGAATAAACTTTACCCTCAATGCCCTGGCAAGTGTACAGGCCGAGTGGCTTGGCAGAAAGCTGGAATATGCACGTGTTTTTTTTCGGAGCAGACGCTGGAGATCTGGAGTTTTATGGCAATTGTGTGATGTGTGGGTGGTTACTAAAAAGAGGGCACCGACTGGAAATTGATGGGCTTGGTAGTCATGATGCTGATGAGGGTGGCCGAGAGCACTTCTGGTATTGGAAGGTTATGGACGTGGCGATATGATTCGAAGTGGAGAAGCCATTGAGGGTATGGCCATTATTAAGCTTTTTTAAAAAAGAATATATATATAATCCACATGGCCACTTTATAAATAACCACTTGGAAGCTTGTGAAGCCACCAGCGCAACATCTCAAATGCTTTGGAAGCTTGGCGAAGGTGGCTCGCGTGGGTTGCAGAAAAAGGCCGTCGCCGTGTTGTTCAGGGGGGGTTGTCTGACGCTGCAGTAGACAAGGGCATGAGCAGAGCTGACACCAGCCTGTGTGAAGAGAAGCAGATGTGTGGCTGGCGGGTGTTGTTGCTGCAGAGGCTGGCAAAGATAAAGGAATAGCCGCCTTATTCGAAAAAGGACAGCCGGGCTGGTGATTCGAAGCGAAAGCTACGAGAAGGTGCTGGGCGGCTCTGATGCGTGAGGCGACAGCTGGTTGACAGGTGCAGAGAAGGTGGGCGTGGTCAACGATAGAGCTGGAGCCGGCGCCAAGTTTGAAAGGAGTGGGTGAAGTGTGTAGAGGCCACCAGGGCGTCAAGGTGCAAGAGTAGAAGCCGCCTATGGGCAAGGTGATGGCAGCAAAGATAAGCTGCAGGTGAGCGTGGAACGCAGAGGAGCGCAGCTAGTCGGAGGACTGTGGCTGCAGAGGTGGTGGTCGCCTAGTGTGAGGTCGCTGGACAGTCAGTGACAGGCACAGAGAGTGTGAGAGGCCTTGTTTGGTAGCTGTGCAAAGCCAGAGGCAAAGAGAGAGAGCCTGGTGATTGGCGCAGCAGAGAGCAGCAGAGAGAGGAGCTGCAGGCAGGCACCATGGAGATGCTGAAGAAGGCAGCCGCTAAGTACAAAAGTTGGCGACTGGGGAGGCCGAGAGACAAGCTGATGTATGGAGGCTACTCTGGAATGGAAGGCAGCTCTGCTGGTAACTACGTGAGAAGGGAGCCGTGTGGTGGCGAGACTCAGAACAGTGTACGTGTGATGTGGCTTGGGCTAGATATCTGAGGATGCTGCGGTGAGCAGCGGTTCGTGGTGCTCAGGATTGTGCAAGGCTCTGGTGGTTGGTGAAGCTGCTGGTCACGACATACAGAGAGTGGGAGCTGCTGAGTTGAAGGTTAGCTGGTGTGGGCGCCTTCTAGAGAGGAGTAGCTGGTCTTGTGTGGGCGATGATTGCAGGCAGTGCATGGATGCTGACTAGAGAGGGAGCCTTGGGTTTTTGTGTGGATTGGATGCAGTAGAGGTGCAGATGTGTGGGCTGGAGACAGTGGGGCTCGCCTACGACAATTGGCAGGTAGCAGCAGACAGAGAGTAGCCAGGCTACAGAGGAAGTGAAGAAGGGTTGCTGGTGTGGGCGCCCTCTGGAGATTACAGGGACTGGAAAACAGAGGCTTGGTCGTCAGACGCAAGGGTGTATTCCCTTGGCAGTAAATCCTCGCCAGAGTCCTGGTCTTTGGTGTATTTGCTGAGTTGTACTCGGTTGATGCTGTATATGTTTTTTGCTGAATGATCAGTGGTCTGTGTTGGTTCTGAGCTATTCTTATGGTGTGGGTGGGTGGTGAATGTTGAGAGAGTGTTCCAGCCGGTGGCTGGTGGTGCCCCGTTCGTGGTAGTGTTTCCAAGTTTGGGAGGTGGAAGGGCTGTAGAGGCAGGTCTTTCTTTCTTTTTTTCACCTCACAAGTAGCAGGCCACTTGAGATAGTACATAGCAATGTATGGGGTCCTGCACAAAACCCATCCATTAAAGGCAGTTTATATTATGTGACATTCATTGATGATTTCAGGAGAATGACATGGATATACTTTCTCAGAGAGAAAAGTGAAGTGTTGAGAAAGTTTATGGATTTCAAAGCTTTTGCATATGGTTCTTGGATTAAATGTTTGAGGACAGATGGAGGTGGTGAATACACCTCAAATGCTTTTGAGCATTTCTTGAGAAAGCATGGAATAAGAAGGCAATTGACTTGCAGGTATACACCTCAGCAAAATGGTGTGGCTGAGAGAAAGAATAGAGTCATTTGTGAAGTGGCCAAGGCGATGCTCAATGAAAAGAGCATGCCAGATTATTATTGGGCAGAAGCTTGTGCTACCACAGTGTATATACTTAATAAGACACCCACAGCAGCCATCACGGATTTCATTGACGTAAACGAGAACATGTGAACATGTTAATAACATATGTTAATAACACAAAAAATCTTGTGATCACATGTTATATTCACAAAGCTTTCACAAGGGCCTAAAAAAATTATCTTTGTCGAGCATTAAAAATCTTCTTAGGTCACTGACCTGCTATTATGTGAAGATGGTAACATGAGAACATGTGAATAGCTTATTCCCATGTGTAGCCAAGCTTTTAAGGGGTTCCCAAATGGCA
Source organism: Cibotium barometz (assembly GCF_041138505.1). Lineage (NCBI taxonomy): Eukaryota > Viridiplantae > Streptophyta > Polypodiopsida > Cyatheales > Cibotiaceae > Cibotium > Cibotium barometz. The sequence goes on from NC_141051.1 coordinate 53,205,484, forward strand.
AGTGACCTGTTATTTTGTGAACGGTAACATGCAAACATGTGAATAACTTGTTCACATGTGTTATTATCACAAAAAATCTTGTGATCACGTGAATATTAAATCCCTGGCAGCCATACATGGAAGTACGCCAGAGATGCGGCTTACAGGTTTTAGGCCAGACGTTGGACACCTCAAAGTGTTTGGTTGCATAGCTTATGTACATGTGCCTGACGACGAGAGAAGGAGGAAGTTGGATCCTAGGGTAGAAAAGTGTGTATTTGTTGGATATGCACAGGATCGTAAGGCATACAAATGTTACAATCCACAAACTAGGAAAGTGGTTATCTCACGAGATGTGGTGTTTGATGAGCTTGCTAGTTGGTACAAAGCAAAGGATGAGGGTGTCATTGAGTCACTTGAAGCTGATGTGCCTGTGAACTTGCCTGAGGCATGAGAGTATGAGCATTGGGAGTAGTGCTATGGATAAAGGAAAGAAGAAGGTTGAAGGAATTGGAATTACAGATTATGAGTCGTGAAGTTCAAAGAGTTTGGATGAGGAGCTTGGCATACCTGTTTTATGCACACCTGGTGCAAGGCAGCAGGATAGATATGTGCCACCACATGCTAGAGTGGCAGGAGTTAAGAGTGATCCACATGCATTGCGGAGATCCCAAAGGGTCAGATATCCAGTTGACAGGTTGACATATCGAGATTTTGCTATGCATTATGCATATATGACGTCTTTGGTGAAGCATGTGGAACCTACATGCTATACAGAACCTATTGGAAAGCATGTGGAACCTACATGCTATACAAAAGCTATTGGAAAGCATGTATAGGAGAAAGCAATGGATGTTGAGATGGACGCATTGGTTCATAATGATACATGGATTTGGTTGCATTACCACAGGACAAAAATGTCATTGGTTATAAATGGGTTTACAAAGTGAAATGCAAGTCTGATGGTTCCATTGAACGACATAAAGCAAGATTGGTAGCTAAGGGTTATGCACAAACCCAAGGTTTGGACTGTGATGAAACATTTAGTCCAATAGCAAAGATGGGAACAGTGAGAGCAGTCATTGCTATGGCTGCAGCTAATGGTTGGGAAATGCATCAAATGGATGTGAAAAATGCATTTCTAAATGGTGATCTACAAGAAGAAGTGTATATGGCACAGCCAGAAGGATATGTACACCCAAAATATCCCACTCATGGGGATGCAAATTGAAGAAAGCTTTATATGGTTTGAAGCAAGCACCTCGTGCTTGGAGTGATAAGATGAGCAGATATCTTATCTCCCTTAGATTTCAGGTTTCTATAGCAGATTCTTCACTCTATGTGAAGAAAACAAATCATGGGATTGTTTTACTTGTCATCTATGTGGATGACTTGATTATCACAGGTGATCATGGTATAGATTTGATGCATGTCAAGAAAGCATTGAGTGGGAAGTTTGACATGAAAGACTTGGGTGAGTTGAGATACTTTCTTGGAATTGAAGTGATCAAAGACCATGAAGGTACATGGTTAGTGCAATGCCAATATGCATTGGATATGTTGGCAAAATATGGCATGATAGGGTGTAAGCCCATGAGTACACCTTTGGAGCAGAATGTAAAGTTGCGGGCTGATTTTGGTCAGGAGTTGGATGATCCATCTATGTACAGAAAGATGGTTGGTAGTCTCATTTACATGACTATCACATGCCCAAATTTGAATTATACTGTGGGGCTAGTAAGCCAGTTTATGCAGAGCCCCAGAAAACCTCATTTGGATGCAGTGAGACGCATTATGCGATATGTAAAGACCATTGCACATTATGGTCTTCTTTATGAGAGTGGTAAAGGCTTGGATATACATGGCTACACAGATGGTGATTGGGCATGTAGCTCATATGATAGGAGGTCTACTAGTGGTTATGCCTTTACACTTGGAAGTGCCGTGGTGAGTTGAAGTAGCAAAAAGCAACCTACTGTTGCTTTATCCAGTACAGAGGCTGAATACAGGGGTGCAGCCATTGCTACATGTGAAGGAGTTTGGTTAAAGAGTCTCTTGGTAGATTTAGGTGAGCCTATTGATGGCAAAGTTGTCATTCATTGTGATAACATGAGCAGCATACAGTTGGCCAAGAATCCAGTGTTTCATGCGCGGACCAAACACATAGAGGCCCATTATCATTTTGTCAGAGAGAAGGTGCTGGATGGTACAGTGGATCTACAGTATGTGAAGACTGAAGAGCAGGTGGCGACATCTTTACAAAGCCACTTAGTAGGGAGAAGTTTGAGTACTTTCGTACTATGTTGGGAGTACATGGGATGAGCTTGAGGGGGAGTGTTGAGAGCTTTGATAGCCCAAGCTCATCTACATCTTCATCTATGGCAGTACATCATGAGCTTGAGAGGGGCTATTGAGATTCAAGCTCGATGTTAGTATGTGCCATCTGTGCTATGTGCTGCATGTTAGGTAGTGGCATGTGTGAGACATAAATGACCGCGTCCAGCTGGTCATAGTCATTAGGGCCAAAAACGGCTAGAAAAGGGCTGTTTGTTAATCTAAGGATTAAGAAATTGTCCAATTGTGAATTGACACGTATACAAAAGTATGGCATTCTTGTCTCCTCCAAATGTCTTCTTAACGGTTCTATTTTAGTGGCGAACGGCTAAAACGGCTAAATTTAGACGTTTACGATGGCTAACATTAAAGTTTGGGTCCAAAATAGTGACATCTTGTTCCATTTTTTATTTCAAAAAATCAAGCATGAAGATACGAAATCCTCTTTTCAGGCCTTGAAAACAACGCTATTAATGACAAAACACCAAATTTTTCAGACGTCTACTTTCCACCTTCCCTTCATTTTGGCATATGGTTTATTCTCCTTTCTTTGCACTTTCAAAAGATTCACTATTCAAAAGATTCACTATTCAAAAGATTTACTATTTTTCTCTTATCTATGAGCTTCTATGGCGTCCTCACGTCGTTCTTCTCATAATATAACTTCTTGTGATTTTCATAACACGAGAGAAGATGGTGTTTGGAAACCCGTCTTTTCGTGTGAATGATTGGGTAACAATGCTTCCCTCTTGCAAAGGTGCCCACAGGGTGAAAAGAACCAAGCGAAATGAAGTGAAATCCCATTGGAAAGGTCGTGTTCTTGCATTCAAAGTGACCGACAATGGCTGGCTTGCAAAAGTTCAACATGTCTACATGGCCAAAGACATGGTGTTGAACTTGGATGAACATCCAATTCTCCATTCTTACTGTAATTCAACAAACCTTTATCTATTTGATACAACACAATATTTCTCTTTCTGATATATTTGTTGTTTGTTTCATTTCAGTTATCTTTCCGTCAACAGCTGTGGAGTGGCAGCCTGTTGAGAGCTTAAGTGGCACATTCAAAGCAATTCACAAGGGGATTGCAGATGTCATGTACGCAGACAAACCACCTTCATTTTACAAATCAGTGGATTTATTTGTGTATTTTGCAGAATACAGGGTTCCATCAAGAGAAGGTGTTCATGGAGAATTGTATGACATACCTATTCCCACAATAATGTCACTAGAATGGGAAGTTCCTGATCCAAATACCATAACAAGCTTCAAATCCAAAATCAAAGATGATATTCTTAAAGCAATGTCTCCTGGAAGGATTTCAAGAAGGATTAAACTTCAATGGTTCTTGCCTATACATGTCTTTGTGGCATGTTTCAAAACAATGGAATTGGAGAGGACAAGAACGATGTGGCTTAATAGAAGACTATCTCTGACTGATCTGGACACTGTACTTGGAGAAGGATGGAGTACCAAGGAAACTTTTCATATGGGGGACAATATCAGTTGTAGAGTAAGCCCAAATTCTTTGTCCATCTCATACCAACTGTGTCGCCAATCCCTAGTTTTGGGCTATGACTATAGGAGATGGAAAAGCAAGCTTGGTAGTTGGGTCCCTTTGGATTCTGAAGAGAATTGTCCAGAGTTTGAATTTAACATCATAGTCCATCCATTCATAGATCCCAGGAAACTCATAGTAACATCAAACTGGTGACTACAACATGTTAGAGAGTCGCTTGAGTTTCTGGATGAAATATCACCTGAATATAGATTCAAAGTAGATGATATTGTTATCCGTACAAGGATGGAGAGTGTAACCTCATGCATCACATGTCTCCCCCCAAAAAAAGTTGTATTTGAGCCACTTGCAAGGGCAAGTTTGTATAGTTGAAAAGGATTTCTCCAATAATGTAATCAATATATTCTGCTAGATTTCGTCTTGACTTCTTCACAAAATTGGTTAACAAATTGTTCGCGACACAAAACAAGGTTTAACAGTTGAATATCAAATTATTGATACTGAATTTAAGTACAGAAAATTGTCCCAAAAAGGGTGTGTTCATATGGACAAAATGAACAAAACAAAATCCAATATGTGGAATCACTCTACAAAATCAACTTTCCTTTTGGCATGAGATGACCCTGCATCTTTAGAGAATCTTTCTCTCTTCTGTTTGCTTCGATCAAATTTTGCTGATTGAGGTTCAAGTTCTGGAGTTTTCAGCACTTGAGGTGTTGGAGAGGAAGACTTTAGAGTGAATTCCCCTAATGGTGGTAAGTTGGGCTCCTTTCTGCGACCTTCACGTGTTGGCGAGGGAGATTTGGTAGTGGGGTCTGGTTTTGGAGAAGGTTCTTTGGAGGTTGGCCTTGGAGACTTGGCAGTCTTCTTGGGGAACATGAACAAGAAATTTAATGGAGAGCCAACATTTGCCCTCTTACTACCTTTGTTGGACAAACGACGCTTCTGAATTTTAAATTTCACTGGTGAGTGAAAAGGAAGACCTTTAGCAGCACTCCTCTCTTTGACAGGGGTCTTCTCTTTGATAGGTGTCTTCTCTTGAGCTGGAGAAGAGCTCTTCTCTTTGGTAGGAGGACTAGGGATTTTCTCTTTGATAGGTGTCTTCCCTTGAGCTGGTGAAGAGCTCATCTCTTTGGCAGGAGGGCTAGGGGTCTTCTCTTTAGCAAGTGGGCTAGGGCTCTTCTCTTTAACAGGAGGGGTAGGGATCTTCTCTGTAGCCTGAGGGATCTTTACTTTAGAATGGCTCTTCTCTTTAGAATGGCTCTTTTTCCCCTTGGAAGATTTGCTCTTAGTAGGGCTCTTCTTTCTCTTCTTCTTCTCTTTGGCAGAGGTCTTTTCCTTCTTGAATGAGTCATCCTTGTCTTTGCTTTCCTTCTTCTCCCTTTTCCTTTTCTTTGAAGTTGTATCCTTGGCTCCTTTATTAGGTGGAAAGGGAGAATCAGGATCATATGGATTGATGGATCTGCTCAAAACCATGGACACTGCCTTCTCCCTTACCCAACTTACTCAAGAATCTGGATACTCATGCAACTAAGACAAAAGAAAATAAGAAAGTAAGAAAACAGGTCACTAAATGTATTCACTAAATCAATCAATGGTTTTCATTCATGAACTTACAGGAAGTGTTGTCATTCTAAATCTTGACTCAAGAAATCTCCAAGCATTAGCAAGAACCATCCATCCACAAGATGTTGAGTCTTTCTGCAAGGGAACTTCCTGATTGAAGTACTTAAAATCTTCAAGTTTGTAGTCTACATAGGTAGAAGCTATAAAACTCAAGATAAGTTTGGCAGCACTGCAAACATAAAATTTTGAGGGTCAACCAAATAATTGAAAACATGCAAGAAATTTGAGGGTCAACCCATGGAAAAGTTGATTCTTACATTTTACTTCTCCCATGGATGGATGCCAAAGAGTTCATAAAGATCACATCTCTATCCAATAGATTGATGATAATAAGACTCCAATGGCCTCTGTGATAATATGAGTACTGAAATTAGTTATGAATACTGTCATGTCTATAATAGGCAAAAGGTAATTGAGTATGAGTCTTACACTTCAACATAAGGGTACACAATGTAATTGCAGGTAAGCATATCAAAGTTTTTGAGAAAACTTGCAAGATCCCCTTGCCTATTGAAAAGGCAGTGTGTAACAAGGGGATCAAGAATTGTCACTTGCACAGCCATTGATTCATGAAGATCCCTCATAAGACATCTGGAGACACAAACAAAACATGTCAACAAAATATGGTTTCTGAGAAATTCATCAAGAAAACAAAAGCAAATCCACACAAACCTCAGACAAATGAAGAGGACTGTGTCAGATATCTCAATATTAGGATTCACAAGCATGCTTGTGTCCTCAGGAGCAATGTCACAATACACCTCATCCTCTCCAGGCATGGACACATCTACTATCATTTGACCTGTCACATTCTGATAAAGCTCTGAATTGGATGAATGGAGAATTTCAGCTTGCTGAGAAAGAATGGCATCCTCTGAAATTTTCTCCTGCTCTCTCTCTTTTTCAACTTCTTCTTTGATATCCTGAGCTTTTCTTGTATCATAAGGATGAGAAATATCTTCAATTACAACAGATTGCTTGGGTTGCCTTGCTGGAGGGATATTAAGAATTTCAAAAGCTCTCATATCTTGACTTGGAATAGGCTCCAAAGCTTTGTCAGACTTATATCTAAGTCTGGACACCAGCACAAAATCTTTGCTCATAAGAGTGATCCTATGAGCAAATGCAGCAGCAATGTAGCCATCATTCATAAAGTCGATTAAAAAATCTTCAGCAGCCTCTTGAAGACACATGAGGGCCTGGGTCTCCCATCGAACTTTCTAAAGATTTGTGTTTCTCATTTTGCCAACTAACCTTTCTGATATGTCCCTGACAACCCGAGTAAATGGCAGTCGAGGGATGAGAAGACTTGTAGATTTCTGTGCTGCTCTTATCTCTCTTAAGGACTTCACCTGATAATTCAATCTCTTTCTTGCTGTCGCCCTCGCACGAGGCTTTGGAAGAGGCTTTTCTTGTTTGGAAGGTCCTGGCTTGTCTTCAGCTTTTTCAGTCTCCAATGGTGGGTAGACTTTCCTTGCAGTCTGCTTTGTCCTTGCCATTGAAGCTTAAAAAAGAGACCAGATGAAGCGATTTGTATAATAGGACAAAGAAATGAGGTGTTGAGATATTCAAGCTCGATGTCAGTGTGAGCCAGCTATGCTATGTGCTGGCAGATTAGGTAGGAACATGTGTGAGACATAAATGACCGCGTGTCCAGCTGGTCATAGTGTGTGGACATTAGCTAGGGTTAGTAGAGTGTGGACACATCTCATTGTGTGTTGTGTGGATCATGGATTAGTGCATTATGCTTTGTGTGAGAGTGGACATGCTTCCCTCTATGGTTAGGGTTTGCAATATACTTTAGGGTTTGCTCTTGTGTGTGTGTCTCCTCCTCCTCTACCGTTCTTTCAACATGGTATCAGAGCCTTGTGCTGTTTATTAGGGTTTATGAGTGAGTGAGTGAAGAGGGAAGAGAAGAAGCTGTGAAAAGAAGCTGTGAAGCTGTCCATTGGAGCTGTGAAGCTTGGAGCACACCGAATCTTATCAGATCTGAAAGCTAGGCCTACCGGGTAAGGTCTTCTAAACATCCTTGAGCGGATTGCAGGTGAAACAGGCAAAAGCAAAGCATTTTAGAGCAAATCAAAGCAAAGCAAAATTCTGGTTTTTGAAGCTTTCCATTAAAGCTTGGGAACATTGATGTATGGTGGAAATATGTGTGATTCTGGCAAAGCAAACATGTATCTGACAATTAGAGATGTATTGGCAACTTCTATGCAAGCCCTACTGTGATTTTGGAGCAATTTACATGCATTTGATTGAGTGAAATTACTGGTTTTTTGAGCTCTCACAAAACAGAGAGAAGACAGTCAAAAATTGATGCATTTGGAGCCTATTTTTGGTGAAAATCAAAGCATTGGTGGATTGCACACATACCCAAGTGTGTTGGGCACCTAAATACAACATCAATTGTCACTTCAATCACTCCCAAACACCCTGAATGCGGGCGGCGCAGCCAGACAGGGGAAAACAGAGCTGAAAACTGTCCGTTCTGACATGAGGAGATCGATTTCTCAGTGGTTGCTTGATATCTTCCACAAATTCCTTAGCAATTGGATGCTTTACACCTTGGAGAAGAGGGCTATGTGATTTGGTTGGCCAATGATGCTTAATTGAGCTGGGAATGAGCTGATTAAAACAGGCTGTCCACTGGTTGCAGAGAAACAGAGCATTTTAATCGAGCAATTAATCTTTGGTGTTTTACAATTGGACAAATTCCTCTTACATGGAGTTGATGGACACTATTGCTAAGCCAATGAATGCCTGGTTGCTCAATTTGGTCAAATATTGAAGAAATTAGAGCCAAATCATTACTGTTTTTTCTGGTTTTTCTCAAAAACAGAAAAAGGGGTTTTCAAAAATTGATAATTACACATGTCAGATGGAGTTGATACTCAACATTGAGGTTCATTAGGTGTCAATGCAAGTTTCCTATACTTGATTGCACCATTACATTGCGATTTGGAGCCTTGGAAGGCGTGTCAATTCAGGGTATCCTGCACTGCGTGAGTCAGTTCATCTTGGATGATTACAGGTTGATTTTATATATCAAATTTGGAGTTTGTTGGCTATCTTGGAGTATCTGGAACATTCATTGGAGTGTGGTTGAGTTGAGGAAGGCTCGGTTTCAGATTTGGACGAGTGCGGAAGGTGCACATTGAGCAGATATGTCGGACAATCCAGTTCAGATTGTTGGTGAAAAGCTGGATAGGAAGAACTTCCAGGCATGGAAGTACAGGATAAAGAGTTTCTTGAAAGGAAAAGGATTTTGGAATCTCATTACAGGTGCTGAGCCTGAACCTGAGCTACCTTGGCAACCTACACAGCAGCAGCTTATTGCTCATAAGCAATGGTCAGAGAGAGCATTCAAAGTGCTGCATTATTTGTCTATATGCATTTCTGATGCTATGCTCATACACATTCAGGATGCTGAGAATCCCAAAGATGCATGGGATACTTTGGTCAAGATGTTTGATACAGATACGAGTGCTCGCAAGTCTCAATTGCGACAGCAGATACACAATGTGAAAAGGAATAAAAGGAGCATACATGATTATGTGCAAGAAATCAAGAAGTTTGCAGATGCATTGGCCACAATAAATGCCCCCATGCCTGATGATGATTTGGTGGATATTACCTTGCGCGGTCTTGGCAAGGAATACAAATCCTTTGATACATCTATCTCAGTGAGGAGTACAGGTTTACCCGACTTCGATGAGTTGGTTTCACTCTTATTGGTTGAGGAAATCAAGCTCAGTGATTCATTTCTGGATGCATCTACTAGCCATGATGATGGCAGAAATCAGGCATTTTACTCGCAGAGAGGTTTTAGAGGCAGGGGGAGATTCGCATCACGTGGACGTGGTGGCAATGGTCGTGGCTGGCAGGATAGACCTCCACAACAGAATTTTCAGCCTTCTTATGGTGCTCGAGGTGGTCGTGGTTATGCACCTCAGCGAGGCAGAGGTAACCCCCGTGGAAGAGGACGTTGGCAAGGCCAACAAAATTCTATGCAAGATGTGGAATGCCATTATTGTGGCAAATATGGTCATATGGCGAGAGATTGCTTTTGCAAACAGAATGATTTGAGAGGGGAAAGAGCACAACGTGGTGGTCATTATGGTGGAAACTATGCACAACATGGTGGCAACTATGCATCAAGTAGCAATGATGGAACTGCAAATCATTTGTTTGCCATGAAGCATGTTGTGGGTTCTATGACAACAAATGCTGAGAATGATGATACATGGTACATGGACTCAGGAGCATCAAACCATATGACATGTCATGGTGAATGGTTTGAGCACATGAAGCCAATGGATGTCAAAGGCTATGTGGAAACAGGTGATGATACCCAGCATGTCATTACACATGTTGGAAGTGTACCATTGGTCATGCATAATGGTCAGACAAAGTCTATGTCAGATGTGCTGTATGTGCCTTCGATCACTAAAAGCTTGGCCTCAGTTGGTCAAATGGTAGAATAGGGATTACAGGTTAGATTCAATGAGCATGGATGCTTTGTTGAAGACTTCAAACATGGATGTAGAGTGATTGCTAAAGGTAAGAAAGAAGGAAGACTGTTTAAGCTGGATGCTGGAATTCCTGAGCTAAAATCAGCCATGTTCTCAAAGAGCAGGAATGTGGTACAGGACATTGATATGTGGCACAAGAGGATTGGCCATGTAAATATACAGAGATTAAAGAACATGCAAACAAGAGGCATTGTCAATGGATTGCCTAGGTTCAAATATGATGGACATATGCATGTTTGTGAAGCCTGTCAGTTTGGGAAGCAGGCAAGGTTGAGATTTCCTAGAGAAGGAAATATGAGTAACAGGCCACTTGAGATAGTACACAGTGATATATGGGGTCCTGCACAAAATCCATCTATCAAAGGCAGTTTATACTATGTTACATTCATCGATGACTTTAGCAGGATGACATGGATATACTTTCTCAGGGAGAAGAGTGAAGTATTGAAAAAATTCATGGATTTCAAAGCTTTTGCAGAAAAGCAGTATGGCTGTTGGATTAAATGTCTGAGGATAGATGGAGGTGGTGAATACACCTCAAAAGCTTTTGAACATTTCTTGAGGAACCATGGAATAAGGAGACAATTGACATTATACACCTCAGCAGAATGGTGTGGCTGAGAGAAAGAATAGAGTTATATGTGAAGTGGCAAGGGCGATTCTTAATGAACAGAGCATGCCAGATTACTATTGGGCAGAAGCATGTGCTACTGTAGTATACATATTGAACAAAACACCTATAGCAGCCATTCATGGAAGCACGCCAGAGATGCGGCTCACAGGTTACAGGCCAGACATTGGACATCTTAAAGTTTTTGGATGCATAGCTTATGTGCATGTGCCTGATGAAAGAAGAAGGAAGTTGGATCCTAAAGCAGAGAAATGTGTATTTGTGGGATATGCACAGGATCGAAAAGCCTACAAGTGTTATAATCCACAAACTAGACAAGTGGTCATCTCACGTGATGTAGTGTTTGATGAGCTTGCTAGTTGGTATAAAGCAAAAGATGAAGGTGTTATTGAGTCACTTGAGGCTGATGTACATGTGAACTTGCCATCACAAGCAAGTTCTAGTTCTACTACTATGTCTGGGCCAGCAGCAGAAGCTGAGAGTAGTAGTGTACGTCCATGGTCAGGACGTTTGAGGCATGAGAGTGTAAGCACTGGGAGTAGTGCTATGGATAAAGGCAAAAAGAAAGTCGAAGGAATTGGAATCACAGGATATGAGTCGTCTAGTTCTGAAAGTTTGGATGAGGAGCTTGGCATACCTGTTTTACGCACACCTGGTGCTAGACAGGACAGATATGTGCCACCACATGCTAGAGTTACAGGTGTTCAGAGTGACCCGCAGGCATTGCGGAGATCCCAGAGGGTCAGATATCCTGTTGACAGATTGACATATAGAGATTTTGCTATGCACTATGCATACATGACATCTATGGTGAAGCATGTGGAACCTACATGCTATACAGAGGCTGTTGGAGAGCATGTATGGGAAAAAGCAATGGATGTGGAGATGGACGCATTGGTCCATAATGATACATGGGACTTGGTTGCACTACCAAAGGACAAGAATGTTATTGGATGTAAATGGGTTTACAAAGTGAAGTGCAAATCTGATGGTTCTATTGAAAGACATAAGGCAAGATTGGTAGCAAAGGGTTATGCACAGACCCAAGGATTGGATTATGATGAGACGTTTAGTCCAGTGGCTAAGATGGGCACAGTGAGAGCAGTCATTGCTATGGCTGCAGCTAATGGCTGGGAAATGCATCAGATGGATGTTAAGAATGCATTTCTGAATGGAGATCTACAAGAGGAAGTATACATGGCACAGCCAGAAGGGTATGTACACCCTAGATATCCCACTCATGTATGCAGGTTGAAAAAGGCATTATATGGTCTGAAGCAAGCACCACGTGCTTGGAGTGATAAGATGAGCAGATATCTTATCTCACTTGGTTTTCAGACTTCTACAGTAGATTCTTCACTGTATGTGAAGAAGACACAGCATGGGATTGTTTTACTAGTCATCTATGTGGATGACTTGATTATTACAGGTGATCATAGTGCAGATGTGATGCATGTCAAGAAAGCTTTGAGTGGGCAATTTGACATGAAAGATCTTGGTGAGTTGAGATACTTCCTTGGAATTGAAGTGGTGAAAGATCATGCAGGTACTTGGTTAGTACAGCGCCAATATGCATTGGATATGTTGGCAAAGTATGGCATGACAGGGTGTAAGCCTATGAGTACACCATTGGAGCAAAATGTGAAATTGCGGGCTGATTATGGCGAGGAATTGGATGATCCTTCTATGTACAGGAAGATGGTTGGTAGTCTCATATATATGACTATCACACGCCCGGATTTGAGTTATGCGGTGGGGCTAGTTAGCCAGTTTATGCAGAGCCCCAGGAAACCACATTTGGATGCAGTGAGAGTGGTAAAAGCTTGGACATACATGGCTACACAGATGCTGATTGGGCAGGTAGCGCATATGACAGAAGGTCTACTAGTGGATATGCTTTTACACTTGGAAGTGCCGTGGTGAGTTGGAGTAGCAAAAAGCAACCTACAGTTGCTTTATCCAGTACAGAGGCTGAGTACAGAGGAGCAGCCATTGCTACTTGCGAGGCTATATGGTTAAAGAGTCTCTTGGCAGATTTATGTGAGCCTCTTGATGGGAAAGTTGTCATTCATTGTGACAACATGAGCAGTATACAGTTGGCAAAGAATCCAGTGTTTCATGCGAGGACCAAACACATAGAGGTCCATTTTCACTTTGTCAGAGAAAAGGTGCTGGATGGTACAGTTGATCTTCACTATGTGAAGACTGATGAGCAGGTGGCAGACATCTTTACGAAGCCACTGAGCAGGGAGAAATTTGAGTACTTCCGGACTATGTTGGGAGTACATGGGATGAGCTTGAGGGGGAGTGTTGAGAGTCTTGATATCCCAAGCTCATCTACATCTTCATCGGCAGTACATCATGAGCTTGAGAGGGGCTGTTGAGATATTCAAGCTCGATGTCAGTGTGAGCCAGCTATGCTATGTGCTGGCAGATTAGGTAGGAACATGTGTGAGACATAAATGACCGCGTGTCCAGCTGGTCATAGTGTGTGGACATTAGCTAGGGTTAGTAGAGTGTGGACACATCTCATTGTGTGTTGTGTGGATCATGGATTAGTGCATTATGCTTTGTGTGAGAGTGGACATGCTTCCCTCTATGGTTAGGGTTTGCAATATACTTTAGGGTTTGCTCCTGTGTGTGTGTCTCCTCCTCCTCTACCGTTCTTTCAACATGAGATAGCCTGAACGAAGCGATAGAGCGAATCCAAAGATAATGGAAAGTGAATATCGCTTGATTCGGGCACGAAATAAAAAAAAAGTAGAAGTCCCGAACGAAGCGATGAGGAGAATCCAAGAGAATCGGATGAGTGTAATCGCTTGATTCGGGCAGGAAATAAAGAAAACTAGACGCCCCGAACGAAAAGATGAGGAGAATCCAAGGATCTCGGATGAGCGTAATCGCTTGATTCGGGCAGGGAATTGTGAAATCGCTTGATATGGGAAAAGTAGGTTTGGGAAATAAAAGGTAGCCTGCTTTCGCTTGATACAGTGTCGGAGAAAAATATGAATATTTTCAACAATATTAACTTTTTATACCTCGGATATGTCGTACAAAGTACCGTTGGGTACACGTGGCATGTAATCATTATTGCCATGTGGCATAAACGGTCACTATTTAATGTGTTTTAATCACGCAACATATATTTTTCAAAACTCACTTTCAAAATTTTTCCCCAGTTTTGGACCACTTATTTGCGTCAAATCAAGCTGTGCACCGTATTCTCTTCCTAGCCCTATTTTGCAAACTCAAAATTTATTTCGAGACCTTGGAATTGTCAAAGCCCGCACCAAGCGATAGAGGCATTCCAATTTTTTTGGACCTTTCATTTTCGCTTCGTTCTGGCTCATCAGAATTTTTCAGGCATTTTTCTCGAATATCTCAATGAGTAAAGGTGTTGCGGGTCGACATGAACTTGTTGAAGAAAGCCCAAGTGAGAAACTCTTGAATGCTATTTTGCAAGATGGTCATGATATGAAGATATACGTTGATGCAGTGGAGATTTTTAATCCAAGGTTTTCTCTTTCAGATGTTTTGTTGAAGCTAAAGGACATTCTTGAAGATGAGTACAAGCAATTTGAAATGTCAATTCAAGCTCATTGTTTTCGTATCGGAGACCATGATTTTTGTCACCTTACAGATTTTACACAGCTATCTGTGGAGAAAGCCAAAGTAACAAAGAGGTTCAGTAGATTTTCAAATAGAACCTCTTTCACATGCCCTTCATTTATTTCTTGTCCAATCCATAAAAAGCATTGCAACCTTGTCCCCAAGGATGTCTCCTTTCTTTTCTTCCTATTTTTGAAAGCAGAAATACAGGATAAAGAGCAACAACCAGAAATTGATGCAGAGAATGACGAAGAAAACTTAAATGTCACCACAGTTTCAAAGTTAGAGAAATGTGAAGTTTTAGAAGAGGAAGAAATTGATGTTCAAGCTGAGGAGAGAGAAAGTGCCAATCTTGATGTTGCAAAATTTAGGGCTTCCACTATTACTGAAGAGCCTTCAGAGGAAGCAAGCATATCTGAATCCTCTGTTACTCTTCCAAACCTTCCTTTCTTCTATATCAATGAGAAAGATTTTATTCCTCTTTCCTATCTTCAATGTCTCTTCAATATCAGAGAAGACTACTGTATTGCAGCAATTTCAGAAGCTTGTGAAGTGGCCAAAGACTTTATTGATACAGAAGTAGAGCCAAAGGAAGAGTTTTTGGCACTTGATTTGCAAACATCTGACAACTCATTTATCCCTGCTAATGATGCACTTGCCTTGTGCCTTAAAAAAATGGAAGAGGGGAAACCTTCCTTGAGTGATGAGGATTTTGAGAACAGGCTTATTGAGTTAGGTATTGAGTCTTTTGGCAGAGATTTCAAGCTTCAGGCAGATTCTGATAAAGTGGAAAGGGTTGGCTCATGCAACTTGATGAAAGACAAAGTAGTAATTGAGGATGAGTTGCAGAAGGTAGCTTCCATTTAATCTTTTGTTAAATTGTGATTGTAATTTTTTTTAATTGAGGTTTTTGTCTTGCAGATTGAATTGCTTGATAAGGATGATTTTCTGGGAAGAGCTAGAGGCAGCAGAGTGAAATCTACAGAAACTAGGTCAAGAAGGCCTTCATCTGCTCTCATGCACTACTTGCCTACATTGGATAAGGCTGTGTTCTGTGCATTCCACATGAACTTCTCTAAAGATGCTGAGTTGCCAATATTTGCCTTGAAGGTGTTGTCAAGGTTCATGGGATATACTCCCCTTCAAATAAATGCTAACAAGGTTTTGCTTCTGGAGAGAGCTGCTGCTCTTAGAATCTTTGGATATGCTGCAGGTTTCAATGCCTCAAGAGCAGGATACTTTCTTTGCTACTCTAGCTATGCAGCTGCAGCTGAGGTGTCAGATATCAATCTTCTTGGAGGTTATAGAAGGATAAAATTTTTTAGATACAGAGGTGACATGCCAAGTAGTCCCAAGAGAATCAAATACTAATGTACACAATATTTTGCAAGGACCGATTTTATTTCAGCAAAATTTTTTGTTAGAGGTACAAATGTGTTAGTAATCATTAGTCTCTTTCTTGAGGTGTTGGTGTAGTTTCAGATTGCTGGGTCTTTGATCTCATCCTTTGTAATTGCCTCCTGTAGAACCAATTGAATAATTCGTTTAGTGCATTGCTTCTTCTTTGTCCACCTCCTCCTCTTCGGGTACATCTAAAAAAGGAAATTCTCGCTTGATAATGAGACTTTTCCATTCCTTGTGTATTCCATGTTGCAAGTGGTCCTTCTGTAGCAAAATATGGTCCATGCAAGTAAAGAATATGCTACAAAGACAATTTTTGTCAGTACATTTAAGAAATTACAAGTAATAAGTCTGGACACACCAATTTATAACTGTTTTGATAAGTCTGAATACTCACCAAGTAATAAGTTATGTCTTTTTCTCCCCAGGCATCTATGATAGCTTTGATCAAAAGCTTTATTGCGTTTTTGAAATCATCTGCATAAGTATTTGAACCAACTTATCGTCTAAGGACTTTGAAAAAATTGTCGAGTTTTTTCCAAACTTCCATACGTTTGTTGGCTACACCTGGTCTACTTTTGACATTTGTGGTGATGACACATAGCTATTTCCAACAATTCCACATTGCGTTGACTTGTTTGGTGTCATGGTTGCTCAAAAATCTTCTCGCTTTTGCTCCTCCCATTGAAACATCTTGCAGAACATCACCTGTACCTCCAGAAAGAACAGGATCTTTTTTAAGATGCACTTCCCCACCATGAAAACCCATTTGAGAGAGCAAGGCTTCGCACTTTTCTATGCACTCATCTGCAAGTTTAGTCGGCTTAATAGAATATGCATAGTCCAGATGAAGTCTGAGCAATTTGTCCAAGATTCTTATCTCTGCATGCAATGTACATATATGCACATTTTTCAAATGTATTGGTAGAATTGGATCCCATATTTTAATAGAAGTTGGATAATCGACAACATTCACATTATTTCTGGATGGTGGTTTTCCAATCTCATTTTATGCAAGCCATTCTCTTGTCCCTGTGCTTGCCATGCAATAAAGACATGGATATTTGGTATTTGCTCCTCCACATACACCAAACATACACTTCAATGCCTTGAGGTCGGCACTCAAATGCCATTCCACAATGAAATCACCTATGTCGTCAACATGAAGGTGTTCACCTATATTTTGGCTCTGAATAACTGAAGGAATGTCTGTTTTTGAGAAGAGCCACTTTAATGTTTCATGACTCTCTACTGGTACCTGAGCTGATCCAATCCACCATAGCTCCATTTCTGATTGAGTTTTGTGGTATGGAGAATCAAGCTTACCTTGACTATAGTCCAATGCTTTATTCATTAGGGATATAGATATTCTTTCCATTTTTTGACATTTTTGGATTTGAGCTTCATCTAATTTTAAAACAAATACAAGTTTTCCTTCACAATCTATTTCTCTTATGTTGTAATAGCTCACCATAAAAGATTGGACTTTTCTAATGTTCATCCAAATATTATTATAAACGTTGTATTCAAAAGATGATTTTTTTTTTTGTCTCTCATATGGCATTGTTCCCTCAATATGGAAATACTCTCCGAAATGTTTAGAAATTTCCTCATTTAACAGAGTCCTATATTTTCCAACATTGTGAGGTCTAGGCAACCCAAAAGCTTTGATTTTGTAATACTTAAGGACCCTGAACCAGGTTTTAGAGATGGCTCTGTATCCCTTTCTACTCACTCCCACTGTGTCACAAACTTCTTGCATTTGGGAAGGCTGGACTAATAAGTCCATATCTTTTAATAGATGTTGAAAGACCAGTTTTTTTTTAGTTTGATTTTCAGGAAGTTCTAAAAGTTTCAAGATATCCGACCTATTCATAAGCTCATTCAAAAATCTTACCCTTTCCTGAGCATTAGACATGTCAAATCCTAGAAGGTTAGTAACATGATCTCTTACAAGTTTTAACCTTTTTTTTCTTTGTCCAGATCTCTCTATTAAGTTAACTACATCCCGCATTCGTTTTACTCGTGCTCTTAATCCTATCGGAGTTTCTTTTAAGGTTTTCAATTGATCATTTTCTTGTTTCAAAGACACTATTTTGTTTTCAAGTTCTATAATTTTTGTTGCATTCAAAGATGAAGTATTTTGAAGATATGTAGTATATTCTGCATAATTAATATGTGATTGAGATAGTCTTGAACTATAACCAAGTAAGCCATCCTCCCCATCACCAACAAATCTAATCAAATCATGTGGTGTGTGAAAAAAAGGATACCTTCCTGTTTTGGGATCCGGTGGATATAGACTTCCATCTGTCCATAGGTCAATATGCTTCTTTCCTTCGTTGCGAAGATGTTGAGCTTCATTTGCACATGAAAGGGATCTTTGGTAGACACTCCGTGTAGTTGCATACTCTTGGTTGAGCTTGATGTTCAAATGAAACTTACGATTAGATGTATCACTCATTACTAACCGAGCAAAAAATATAAGCAGAGCTATTAGATCATGAGAGACACAGAAGAATGAGAATGAGATATAGCTTGTGAAATTTTTAGAGAAGCAGAGGAGTGAAATTTTTTTGGAGAATGGATAAGAGCGCGTTTGGAGAGAATGGTCATTTTGCTGCGTAGTCACTAAAAGAGGACAAATTTCGAGACGAGCCATTAAAGAGTAGCATGAAAACGATCTATTTTTTTAGATTTTAAAATATGCACTTAGATACGTATTCAATCAGATAGATACGCTTTAAATACCCAAAACGGCTAAATTTGGAGCCGTTTTGACCGTCAACATTCTACTAATTAGCAAGTTAGCGAAATTCCTTACACAGCCCATTTTGAGACGTTTTTGGCCCTAATGGTGTGGACATTAGCTAGGGCTAGATGTGTGTGGACACAACTCATAGTGTGTCTTGTGTATTATTATGGATTATGGCTTTATGCATTGTGTGAGAAGGGAGATGGCTTCCCTCTATGGTTAGGGTTTGCTCTTGTGTGTGTGTCTCATCTCCCTCTACCTATTTTTCAACAGTGTCCACACACTACTAACCCTAGCTAATGTCCACGCACTATGACCAGCTGGACGCGGTCATTTATGTCTCACACATGCTGCCACCTAACATGCGAGCACATAGCACAGCTGGCACACAACGCTGACATCAAGCTTGAATCTCAACACTATAGTGACGACTCTAGTTGCTGTAGTCTCAGGTGGAACTCTCTCTCTTTGGTTACCCCAATTCTAGGAGGGAGTTCGGAGACTGCTTTGCATGGAGGCTGCAGGCTGAGCTGGCACTCTTCTGGGGTTGCCTTAATTTTGGCGTGGGGGACCCTGATTGGACTGATATGAAGGAGTCTGTCTCTGAACTCTAAGACCCTCGCTTCCTTGGCCCACGGAAGGAGATGGGCAATCCTTGAATTGGTGCCCAAACCCTTGACATACTAAGCACTTGTTCTCACTTCGAAGCTCTTCCCTCTGCATTCTTGAAAGAGCTGGAGTTCTTGAGAAAGAACTTTTAGGGAAAGGGCTTCCTTCATTCCTGAAACTTCCTGACTCTAGATTCTAGTTGGGACCTTGGTGTCTCTTTAGAGGCAGAAGGCTTGCTTTGGCGGGACTTTAACGATGAAGGCTTTGGTGAAGTCCTTCGCCATTCTTACAACTTCAGTGCCATAGAAATTGGCTTGGCATTATTGACCAGGGTTTCTAAAGGTTCGTTCATTCCCCGAATGAACCTGGCCATAAGTTGCTCTTAGTCTAGTGGTGGTGTGAGTACTTGAGGAGAAGAGCAAATGCTTGATGGTATTCTTCAATAGTTTTGCTCCCCTGGTTTAGCTCTAAGAATTCATTCATCTTGGTTTCTAAAAAACTAGGGGGACAAAATCTCTTCCTTAAATAGGCTTTAAGATCATTCCAAGACTGGGTATTCCTATCCAGATGGTTGGTGTCGCAATGGTTTCTCCATGCTAGCCTGGTTGTTTCCACAATTTCCAGCCTAGTAAGAGCCATTTTGCTCCTCTCGTTGTATCCGGTGACATCAAAATATTCCTCCATGGTTTCAACCCACTTCTCCACAACCTCGCCCAAGTTTTTCCCTTCACCTTGAAGGGTCATGGTGGCTGAGTTCCATGAAGAACCTTGTGAACGTCGGGGTCAAGCTCTTCCTCATCAGTGAGAGGATCTGGCTGATGGCCACGGTTCCCTGGCCTCATAAGTCTACCAAAAATGATACATTATTAAATTTTTATTTTGATTTCGTCAACGAGATCCTAAGACTTACGAGGTTTGGAAAATAATTTCCTAAACAAGATAAACGATCTTATTGGAGATCTATGACATATGTCCGAGTAACAGATTTTGTTTCATCAATTCCTCATATAATAAACAATCACTTATATAATAGGAAATTTTTCCACAACATTTATTTATTTATATAAAGGTTGCAATATATACATAGAGAATCTCGGCTCCAGAAGTCAAAATCTCCTCGGGAGACGCATAAGATGGCGATACTGGGCTACTGACATGCCCTGATACAAATGTTCCCTTACTGCCAAGGGAGCTACTATCTTCTCCTTTAGGAATAAAGCAACTAAGAAGTCTGTAGATATGGCAGGAAAGTCTAAAATCTTGAGGCGTAGGGTAATATAAAATAACACCATGTATCACATTTACCCTCATTAGAATCATGGCCGATGAGATATTTTCCCTCAGCATCACACGCTGGTCGCAAGAGGCATGGACATACTACCCTGCAAACCACTTGTGCTGCCGTCTCTCCGCTCGGTCATAGAAATATAAATCCTCAAAATGAACTGCGAGTCGGGCTCGGCTCGTTCGAGTTTTAGCGGAAGAGATGAGATGCTCGAAGGCGAAAGTCATATCTTGTGGGTGGGGTGAGATCAGGAATACCAGATACGTATGGAAATTCCATCTATAAAACCAAATTCTTTGATTAAAATTTTTATTAATGAAGCTTAAGGAATAAAAATACAATACGTAAATACTCTTTCTGAGCGTTTATTATAAATTTTTAATAAGAATTTATTTTTCCTTATTAGCTTTCAACAAAGCTCTGATACCAATTGTGAGACCCCCGCCCTCT
The DNA here is from genome assembly GCF_041138505.1 of Cibotium barometz. Taxonomy (NCBI): domain Eukaryota; kingdom Viridiplantae; phylum Streptophyta; class Polypodiopsida; order Cyatheales; family Cibotiaceae; genus Cibotium; species Cibotium barometz. The sequence goes on from NC_141051.1 coordinate 53,226,214, forward strand.
CTGTGGTGCCCCCTCCAGGGCACTGGGGAGGGGACCACCGCCAATGCCCCCTCCCGGGCACTGGCGGTGGAAGCAGCGTCAACCTCTCATGTGGGGCAGTGATCCACACTCGAGGCCTTGCCCACAGATATCCGGACAAGAGACTAGCCCGGCGGTTCCTCCGAAACCGACGAACCCAGAAAAACTTCCCTTGCCCGGAAGGCATGGGCAATTCCGCCACGAAAATCATCTAGCAGAAGAATTGATCTAACGAGTCAAAGTCTTAACTATTCAAACTGATCCGACTGAACCCGAAGTCACACGGTCAGATCAAAGAAGAGACTTGCACTTGGTCCATAGAATCAATGCTTTTTTCCTCCTTTAATTAACGAGGCACAGCCGCTGATTCCTTCCCACAGAATAAGGGTCTTCCTAGGACTTAATCTAACTAACGTAACTAATCGTAACTTATTTGTATTACAAGAATCCCCCGATCCAGCCTAACCCCAACAAGCCCAACAACTGTATTGGTGGGATTCCTTTAAAAACATTTGGTTATGTTTTGCCCGCGTATTGAGGAAAAGAGTTCCCATGCCCCCTAGCCGGCATTTCAAGCAAAATTTAAGATAGGCATACCACGTACACACCCAATATGAAATTGCCATTATAACAGATTCGGCTGTCTTTAAAACAATCTTTTAATGAATATCATGGTATTGCTGATCATAATCCTCCAAAATGTTGAGTCCATTACTCTCCGTTGAAGACCAGCTGGTCAACCAACGAGATCCAATACCAAAATTCGATTCACAAAAGTCATTCTTTTCAGTTCATCCGAATCTTCCTCGACGCTCGCATGGGTGTCCTAGCAACCGCGAGCCCATGCATCACTTGGTCACACCCCTCTATGATCCTACTTAGGTGTCCTAGCACTTCACTCAGGGACCGCTTCGTTGGTCCTCGCCCATCATACCGGAAGCGCACAATTTTAACCATACCGAGGCTAGTCAAGACCTCAGCAGGCTTTGCCGTGAGCGACATCCCTCGATGACTCCCCATGCCAGCTATTGCAAAAACAAGTCTCTCCTTAGTTAAAGACATACAAAATGCTTCCTCCAGCATTCTTGCATAAAACAGTCCTTTAAAAGAAAACAGAGGTTCTATGCAAGTAAAATTCCCAGTTTGAGATTGGCTCCACAAAACCCTTTTTTCCTTAATCTATATTTTCTTAATGAGAATCATTGATCTCTCATCAGTGTAAGATCCATGTTCCACCGCGCAACAAATACAGGGGTGCTAGCAGTGAAAGTAGCACTTATTGCACGGGGCAAGGTCCCACACTCGGGGCCTCGCCCACGGATATCCTGACAAGAGACTAATCCATCGGTTTTTCCAAAACCAAACCCGGAAAAAACTCTCTTTGTCCGAAAAGCACGGGCGATTTCACCAGGATAACTTTTCCCTAACGTAGTCAAAAGCCTTAACTAACTGAGCTCATCTGATTGAACCCGTAAGTCCCATAGTCAGATCAGGGAAAAAGAATGTACTTGGATCATAGAGACCAACGGTTTTTTCCTCATTGAGAGGCACACCCGTTGATTCTTTTCCATAGAATATTTTTTTTTCGGAATTTACTTCATCTATCGAACGAAATAGAAATTGAGTCTCGATTTACCGATCCATCAGTCCAGCCTAACCCCATCCAGTCCCATGGGTTAGCCAACCGCCCAACCACTGTAGTGATAGGATCCAATTAGGAATTTGGTTAGGTTTTGTCTCGGGTACCAAGGAAAAGAGTTCCCAGGCCCCCTAGCTGGGAGTTCATGCAAACATAAAACTAGTCACACCACTTACACATCCAATATGAAATTGTCTTCTTTTCTCAGCAGCATCAGCTATCTTTAAAACAATCCTTTAATGAAACCATTATGTCACTGATCACAATTCTCAAAATCTCTGATTGAATCCTTATTTCTAATCATTCCTTCATCGGTGTACTTATGGCATCATTGGCAACCAGAACGCTCACCACCTATTCACTCAAGGGCCTTTTCGATAGTTCCTAGCTCATAGTATCCGGCAATATATTCACATAACAAAATGGAATCTCCGTGGAAGATCAGCAAGATCAACCAACAAATCCATATAAAAGAGTCATGGACTCATCCCGCTGAGGACCAGCAAGGTCAATCAACCAGATCCATAACACGTGTGGGTATCTTCGGCGACCCAGAGCCCGAGCACCGTATGGTCAGCACCCTCTAGGATCCTTCGCAGGTCACCTAGCGCTTCACTCATAGGCCGCTTCTTCCTTGGTCCCTCATCCACCGTATCGGAAGCTCACCATTTAAATCAAACCGAGGCTGGTCAAGACCTCGGCCGACCATGCTACGCGAAACGTCCTCCGTTGACTCTCCGTCAGCTGTTGCAACTTTATCAGTTAGGTCTCCACAACCTTAATCAAACGGTCAAAATGCTTCCCCAGCATTCTTGACATAAAACAGTCATTTACAAAAAGGTCACAAATACAATTCCTATAATGAACTCTCGTCTTTCCACATTATCCCTCATCAGTCCACATTACTTATTCCACATTCCATTCATATGTGTACTCATCCTCATCCAATCACATCATTTTCCATCTCATCACATCAGATTCATTCACATCACCTATCATTTATTCACATCTCAATTCACATGTCATCACATCTCATCCATTCACTCATATCGACGTCACATCATTTCACATACACATTCGCATTCATTATTCCACATACACATCCACATTCGTACATCCACATCCATACGTCCACTTCCACATCCACATCCACATCCATACATCCACATCCACATCCACATCCATACATCCATTTTCACATCCACATTCATACATCCATATCCACATCCACATTCATACGTCCACATCTCCATTCATATTCATACATCCACATCCACATCTACATTCATACATCCACTTCCACATCCGCATTCATACATACACATCCATATCCACATCCATACTCATACATCCACTTCCACATCTGCATTCATACATACACATCCATATCCACATCCATACATCCACATCCACATTCATACATCCACATCCACATCCATACATCCATTTTCACATCCACATCCACATCCATACATCTATTTTCACATCCACATTCATACATCCATATCCATTTTCACATCCACATTCATACATCCATATCCACATCCACATCCCCATTCACATTTATACATCCACATCCACATTCACATTCATACATCCACATCCACATCCACATCCACATCTACATTCATACGTCCACTTTCACATCCACATTCATACATACACATCCATATCCACATCCATACATCCACATCCACATTCATACATCCACATCCACATCCATACATCCATTTTCACATCCACATCCACATCCATACATCCATCTACATCATCCCACATCATTCACACATCAAACCGCATCATCCATACATCAATCTACATTGATCTACATCGTTCACATATCAAACCACATCATCCATACATCAATCTACATTAATCTACATCATTCACACATCAAACCACATCATCCATTCATCCATCTACATCAATCCACATCATTCACACATCAAACCACATCATCCATACATCAACCTACATTAATCTACATCATTCACACATCAAACCACATCATCCATTCATCCATCTACATCAATCTGATTCCTATCACATCTCATCACATCTATTTATAGAATGTAAGAGAATTCTAATTTTTGATATAAAGATTCTTTACGCATCTAATTAGGCATAAAGATAACTTTAGTAGGAATAACACTTTTATAAAAATCCTTTTATGCATCTATTTAGGCATAAATTCAATTTTAAGAAAAATAACACTTTCGAATTAAAAATAAACCTTTTATGCATTTTACTATGCATAAATTCCATTTTAATGAGAATAACACTTTCAAAATAAAAATAAATCTTTTATGCATCTATCTATGCATAGATTCAATTTCAATGAAAATAATACTTTCGAAAAGATAAAAAAATCTTTTATGCATCTTTCTATGCATAAAAACAAAATTGATAAGAGTAACCCTTTTGGATTAAAAGTAAAATTCTTTATGCATATATTTATGCATAATAATTGATGAAAATAACTCTTTTGAATTAAAAATAAAATTCTTTATGCATCTTTCTATGCATAAAATCAAAATTGCTAAGAATAACTCTTTTGGAATAACAATAAAATTCTTTATGCATCTATTTATGCATAAAATTAAAATTGATGAAAATAACTCTTTTGAAATAAAAATAGATTTCTTTATGCATCTTTCTATGCATAAAATCAAAATTGATGAGAATAACACTTTTGGATTAAAAATAAATTCTTTATGCATCTTTCCATGCATAAATCCAATTTAGTAGGAATTACACGTTTAAAATAAAAGAATTTCTCTTATGCATCTTCCCATGCATAAAAACTAAATCCAATGAAAAATAACTCTTTTAAAATAAAAACTTTCTTTTATGCATCTATTTATGCATAAATTCAATTCTGATGAAAGTCACACTTTTATAATAGAATAATTTCTTTTATGAATCTACTTTATGCATAAAATTCTTTTATGATGAAAATCACACTTTTAATATTAAAAAAGCTTTTATGCATATGTTTATGCATACAATCATTTATGATGAAAATCACTCTTTTAATATAAAAGAATTTCTTTTATGCATAAAAATCATTTATGATTAAAATCACACTTTTAATATAAAAAAATCTTTTATGCATACAAATCATTTATGATGAAAATCACTCTTTTAATATAAAAGAATTTATTTTATGCTTCCATTTATGCATAAAAGAATTTCTTTATGAAATCACTCTTTTAATATAAAAGAATTTCTTTTATGCATCCATTTATGCCTAAAAATCATTTATGAGAAAAATAACACTTTTAATAATAAAAAATCTTTTATGCATATGTTTATGCATACAAATCATTTATGATGAAAATCACTCTTTTAATATCAAAGAATTTCTTTTATGCATCCATTTATGCATAAAAATCATTTATGATGAACATAACACTTTTATAATCAGAATAGCAATTTCAATATTGTTCCTTCTACGCATAGAATTTAATTCTAAATAAAGTAACACTTTTTTAATAAAATATTTTTAGTATGCATTTTTCTATACCTAAGATGAAAAATAACACTTTAAGAATACATATACGATGGGAATTACTCTTTTTGAAATAAAAAAAAGTAAAACTTATTTTACACAGTTTTAGAAAATTTTGCCATAACCTCCTTTGTATGGCTGACCATTTTTCAATTTTTAACTCTCTAAAATTAATTAGAATTTCACCAAGAGTATTTAAATCATTCTAATGTAAACATTTTCTACTTAAGAGAAACATTTTCTTGATAAATTTTTGACATATTTGGCTTCTCGGTTGATCCTCATTAGCCAAAAAGTTTGGATACCAATTGTAAGATCCTTGTCCCACCGCGCAACAAATTCAGGGGTGCTAGCAACGGAAGTAGCACTTCTTGCACGGGGCAGGGTCCCACACTCGAGGCCTCGCCCACTGATATCCGGACAAGAGGCTAATCCATCGGATTTTCCAAAACCGAACCCGAAAAAAACTTCCTTTGTCCGGAAAGCACGGGTGATTCCACCAGGATAACTTTTCCCTAACGTAGTCAAAAGCCTTAACTAACTGAGCTCATCTAACCGAACCCATAAGTCCCATAGTCAAATCAGGGAAAAATAATGTACTTGCATCATAGAGACCAATGCTTTTTTCCTCATTGAGAGGCACAACCGTTGATTCTTTTCCATAGAACAATTTTTTGTCCAGAATTTACTTCATCTATCGAACTAAACAGAAATTGAGTCTCGATTTACGGATCCATCAGTCCAGCCTATCCCATGGGTTAGCCAACCGCCCAACCACTGTAGTGATAGGATCCAATTAGGAATTTGGTTAGGTTTTGTCTCGGGTACCAGGGAAAAGAGTTCCCAGGCCCCCTAGCCGGAAGTTCATGCAAACATAAAACTAGTCACACCACTTACACACCCAATATGAAATTGTTTGCTTTTCTCAGCAGCATCAGCTATCTTTAAAACAATCCTTTAATGAAACCATTGTGTCACTGATCACAATCCTCAAAATCTCTGATTGAATCCTTATTTCCAATCATTCCTTCATTGGTGTACTTATGGCATCATTGGCAACCAGAACGCTCACCACCTGTTCACTCAGGGGCCTTTTCGATAGTTCCTAGCTCATAGTATCCGGCAATATATTCACATAACAAAATGGAATCTCCGTGGAAGATCAGCAAGATCAACCAACAGATCCATATAAGAGAGTCATGGACTCATCCGTTGAGGACCAGCAAGGTCAATCAACGAGATCCATGCCCGGTTTCAGAAAATAACTCTTACTCCTTGTTTCAATATCTTCCACGACACGTGTGGGTATCTTAGGCAACCCAGAGCCCGAGCACCGTATGGTCAGCACCCTCTAGGATCCTTCGTAGGTCACCTAGCGCTTCACTCATAGGTCGCTTCCTTGGTCCCTCATCCACGGTACCGGAAGCTCACCATTTAAATCGAACCGAGGCTGGTCAAGACCTCGGCCGACCATGCTACGCGAGACGTCCTCCGTTGACTCTCCGTCAGCTGTTGCAACTTTATCAGTTAGGTCTCCACGACCTTAATCACAAGACGGTCAAAATGCCTCCCCAGCATTCTTGACATAAAACAGTCATTTACAAAAAGGTCACAAATACAATTCCTATAATGAACTCTCGTCTTTCCACATAATCCCTCATCAGTCCACATTACTTATTCCACATTCCATTCATATGTGTACTCATGCTCATCCAATCACATCATTTTCCATCTCATCACATCAGATTCATTCACATCACATATCATTTATTCACATCTCAATTCACATGTCATCACATTTATCCATTCACTCATATCGACGTCACATCATTTCACATACACATTCGCATTCATTATTCCACGTACACATCCACATTCGTACATCCACATCCATACATCCACATCCACATCCACATCCACATCCACATCCACACATCCACATCCACATCCATACATCCATTTTCACATCCACATTCATACATCCATATCCACATCCACATTCATACATGCACATCCCCATTCACATTCATACATCCACATCCACATTCACATTCATACATCCACATCCACATCTACATTCATGCATCCACTTCCACATCTGCATTCATACATACACATCCATATCTACATCCATACTCATACATCCACTTCTATATCCGCATTCATACATACACATCCATATCCACATCCATAGATCCACATCCACATTCATACATCCACATCCACATCCATACATCCATTTTAACATCCACATTCACATCCATACATCCATTTTCACATCCACATTCAGACATCCATATCCACATCCACATCCCCATTCACATTCATACATTCACATCCACATTCACATTCATACATCCACATCCACATCTACATTTATACGTCCACTTCCACATCCACATTCATACATACACATCCATATCCACATCCATACATCCACATCCACATTCATACATCCACATCCACATCCACATCCATACATCCATTTCCACATTCATACATCCATTTCCACATCCACATCCATACATCCATCTACATCATCCCACATCATTCACACATCAAAGCACATCATCCATACATTAATCTACATTGATCTACATCATTCACACATCAAACCACATCATCCATACATCAATCTACATTAATCTACATCATTCACACATCAAACCACATCATCCATTCATCCATCTACATCAATCCACATCATTCACACATCAAACCACATCATCCATACATCAATCTACATTAATCTACATCATTCACACATCAAACCACATCATCCATTCATCCATCTACATCAATCTGATTCCTATCACATCTCATCACATCTATTTATAGAATGTAAGAGAATTCTAATTTTTGATATAAAGATTCTTTACGCATCTAATTAGGCATAAAGATAACTTTAGTAGGAATAACACTTTTATAAAAATCCTTTTATGCATCTATTTAGGCATAAATTCAATTTTAAGAAAAATAACACTTTCGAATTAAAAATAAACCTTTTATGCATTTTACTATGCATAAATTCCATTTTAATGAGAATAACACTTTCAAAATAAAAATAAATCTTTTATGCATCTATCTATGCATAGATTCAATTTCAATGAAAATAATACTTTCGAAAAGATAAAAAAATCTTTTATACATCTTTCTATGCATAAAAATAAAATTGATAAGAGTAACCCTTTTGGATTAAAAGTAAAATTCTTTATGCATCTATTTATGCATAATAATTGATGAAAATAACTCTTTTGAATTAAAAATAAAATTCTTTATGCATCTTTCTATGCATAAAATCAAAATTGATAAGAATAAAACTTTTGGAATAACAATAAAATTCTTTATGCATCTATTTATGCATAAAATCAAAATTGATGAAAATATCTCTTTTGAAATAAAAATAGATTTCTTTATGCATCTTTCTATGCATAAAATCAAAATTGATGAGAATACCACTTTTGGATTAAAAATAAATTCTTTATGCTTCTTTCCATGCATAAATCCATTTTAGTAGGAATTACACTTTTAGAATAAAAGAATTTCTCTTATGCATCTTCCCATGCATAAAAACTAAATCCAATGAAAAATAACTCTTTTAAAATAAAAACTTTCTTTTATGCATCTATTTATGCATAAATTCAATTCTGATAAAAGTCACACTTTTATAATAAAATAATTTCTTTTATGAATCTACTTTATGCATAAAATCCTTTTATGATGAAAATCATACTTTTAATATAAAAAAATCTTTCATGCATATGTTTATGCATACAATCATTTATGATGAAAATCACTCTTTTAATATAAAAGAATTTCTTTTATGCATCCATTTATGCATAAAAATCATTTATGATGAAAATCACACTTTTAATATAAAAAAATCTTTTATGCATATGTTTATGCATACAAATAATTTATGATAAAAATTAATCTTTTAATATAAAATAATTTCTTTTATGCATAAAAATCATTTATGATGAAAATAACACTTTTAATAATAAAAATTCTTTTATGCATATGTTTATGCATTTAAATCATTTATGATGAAAATCACTCTTTTAATATAAAAGTATTTCTTTTATGCATCCATTTATGCATAAAAATCATTTATGATGAAAATAACACTTTTATAATCAGAATAACAATTTCAATATGCTTCCTTCTACACATAGAATTTAATTCTAAAGAAAGTAACACTTTTTTAATAAATTATTTTTAGTATGCATTTTTCTATACCTAGGGTGAAAAATAACACTTTAAGAATACATATACGATGGGAATTACTCTTTTTGAATAAAAAAAGTAAAACTTATTTTACACAATTTTGGAAAATTTTACCATAACCTCCTTTGTATGGCTGATCATTTTTCAATTTTTAACTCTCTAAAATTAATTAGAATTTCACCAAGAGTATTTAAATCCTTCTAATGTAAACATTTTCTACTTACTTAAGAGAAACATTATGAAAAACTTAATTTTATCCATTAATCATTCATCTAGGATAAAGAATGGTTGGATTTACTAAAGAAGAGAGGGGAATGCCTTTTTTCAATGAGGCATAACATCATATTCATTTTAGAGAAGACAAAAATTATAAAAACCATAAAATGAACAGGAAAAAGAGAGAATTTTCAACTTACGAAGGAATTTGAGAGATTTCCTTTGGCTTGATGGTTTGAGGGATCTACTCTTGTTTGAAACAAGAGTGGCCACCAATCTTTAGAAGAGGGAAGGTCAAAAACTAATGAATTATGATGAGTAAATTCACAGTTTTTGGCTCTTGGGAGAAGCAGGGTAACAGTGCAAAACACAATATAGGAACAAGCGAGCCTCTAACTAAGCAAACTGATTCTGGAATTTTCCAGATCAGTTTGGTCAATTTTTGACCATTTTCAGATCAGTTTAGCTTACTTTTTAGAACTAGACTTGAATTTGGAGAGAGGAGAGATGAAATATCTCAATTTTTTATAATTTTAAACTCCACCACATGTGAAGTAGGTTCCTCCTTCATGAGGGGGAATCCCCATCTTGAGGTGTCAAAAATTCATTATTTCACTAAATATCTCTTCTTTTTTAACTAATATCCTTGTTCTTAGTCAACTCTTCATCTTATGTGAGTATTTACTCATTTTTGGGGGGATTCCATTTATCTCCTCCACACATTTGGATGAATCTGATTGGCCCCTCAAAACCTTAATTTAAAAATTTCAGAAAATCTGGACTCCCAAGATAAGGCCTTTTGAACAAATTATAATTTATTTCGAATGCACCTTCTGAAAATATTTTTGAACTTCTGTTTCGGGGGAACTTATTTAAATATGAAGAGATATTTTTCCATCCAAAAATATCCAAAATCTGAATAATCTCTCTCTAGAATATTTTCTCTCTCTAGGTTAAAACAGGTAGAAACAAGATCTTTTATATTTCTGAAGAGGGATTTGACTAGAGGGGAAGATACTGGACATCCTCAGAGGCTGGGGAGGAATCTTACAATCAGGGTAATCTACCCATCACTTGACTGAATGTCCAACTAGATTCTTGGTGATTTCGATCAAGGGAAAACTAGGTTAATTCAACGGTAGTCTATTCTTTGTATTAAGAACTGGAATTGGTCATCATGAAGTTTTTGCTTGATTCAGATTGAGAGATGGACAAGTAGTTTATTGGCCATCCCTCTCACTGTCCTAGTCTAACCAAAATCATTCGGTTTATTTCTAGCTTTGATTCCAAGGATTTTCTTCAGAGAAACATCTACTAAACTTCCAACCGTAAGAAAATTCCAACTTTATGAATTTCATTTTAACCATAATAGATTAAGAAATAGTTTTATATGAGAATATCGGATTTTTATGAAAATACTCTTCTTTCATTTAATCTAATTTTGGGTAAATATCAATTTGGTGATTTATCCACATAAAATATCTAAGATATTCTTCTACCAATTTAATTATTCTCTAGGTGGAATTATGGTGAAAATTCCTCTTTTTTCACAAAAATTTAATTCAAATCTTTCTCTACTTAAATATCGTAAAAATTCTTCTTTTAATTAAATACAAATATCCATTTTTTGAGTATGCTTCAAATTCCTCTTTTTTTTCATTTAATGATTGAATTCCAAATGTCATGGGAATTTCTCTTTTATCATTAAAAAATTTCTCATGTATAAAATAAATTTGTCTAAAATTCCTCTTTAAAGTAAATAAAAATATCCATTATTTCAAATATGCCAAGAATTCCACTTTTACCATTTAAATGATTGAATTCCAAATGTCCATTATTTGAATATACCAAAAATTTCTCTTTTACCATTTAATTACATGGATCTCCATTATCATGGGAATTCCTCTTTTTGCATAAAAATGAAATTACCAAAAATTTCTCTTTTCTTTAATTAAATATTTATGCATAAACACTAAAATTTAGTTTTCCATGAATATGATGAAAATCATTCTTTTAGCATAGGATGTCCAACCCTAGAATATGGTAGGAAGTCCACTTTTAGCATTATGTATAAAAATAAGATGTATTATTTTCTAAAATTTTTACCATAGCTTCGCTGCTATTACTGATAATTTTTAATTTTTCTAAAAAAGAATTAGACATTGCAATACAATTATGATAGAAGATCTATTCTTAAACTTAAATCTAAATTATGATAGAAGATCTATTCTTAAACTTAAATCTAAATTATGAAATTAAATCATAAATTTAGCCATAATCATAAACTTAATTATGATTAATCTACTAGATTAAGCTATTTCTATTATTCCTCTTTTTCAAAAATGATAGGATTATCTCTTTCACATTTAGAATCAATTAAAGTAGTTTTTTAACTACTTATAATAATCTAAAAGAATTTACCATTATTTTGTTATCATAAAAGCAAAAAAAAAACTATTTTCTTATCCTCTAGCTTAACAAGCTTAGAGTTTGGTTTTGAAATAAGAATTCATCAATGAGAAGCATTCTTTTGCTAAAGAATTAGCCAAAGGAATGACTATTCTTCTGGGAGAGAGAGATATACATAAAAAGCATTCTAAATAAGCATAAAGATTAACTTTTTCTTAATTACTCATTAAAATTCTTAGGGAAAGCTTGATTTGAACTTAAAACAATTAATTAGAAACTTCTCAAGCTTGAGAGGGGTTGAGAAGTGAAATCATTTGAGAATATTAACAAAAACCATAAAATTCCTTCTTACCTCAAGGTTTAGCTTGCTTATTTATCTAGAAGTGAAGCCCTAAACAAATCAATTGGTTGAGAAGAAAGCTCCAAGAGTTGTTGAAGAGAGAGAGAAGCTCCAAGCTCCCCAAAAGTAGAGGATTTTTAAGGGATAAAATATGATTATTTTAACGTAATACTGGCATGGTATAGCGCAAAGATGAGAATACAAAAGAATGAGGGTCTATTTATAGGCGAGGGATGCCACTAACTAAGTCCAACTCGGTTCTAGAATTTTCCATCTTCAGTTTGGCTAAATTTGGACAAGATTTGGACCAGTTTAGCTCGCATTTTGATCCAGTTTGATCCAGGAGAGAGGAGAGATAAAAATATCACAATTTTTTTAAATTAAAAAACCTTCCCACACATGGGAAGCAGGCGCCTACCTCAAAGGTCTCCCCTTCCTTACCAAGGTGTCAAAAAATTATAATTTCTCTAAAATATCTCATTTTTTTATTAATATCCCTTAATTTTTAACTAGTAAACCTTGTACTCAGTCAACTCTTCATCTTATGTGATCATTCACTCATTTTTGGATATTTTATTTTATTCTTTGGATTTATCTCATCCCAAATTTTGGATTAATCCTATTGGCCCATAGGAACCTTAATTGGACCATAATCCAGAAATTTCTGAAAATTTAGACCCTTAGGCTAAGGTCCCTTATATCATTTTTTATTGATTCCTAATGCACATTAGAGAATTTATTTTGAACTTCTATTTCATGGAAATATATTTTAGATATTAGGAGAATTTATATATCTAAAAATATCTCAATATTGAATTACCTCTCTCTAGAATTTTTCTTCTCTCTAGGCAAAAACAAGGAAAAATAATATTTTATTGCATTCTGAAATAGAGAATGGTAACAGGGGATTGAGGTAAAAGCTTATTCATTATTCAAGCTAAGGAGGAATCTTTCAAATGAAAAGATTGAGGGCTCCTAACTTGACTTAACTAGCATTCTAGGTGGTCTATGATAATGTCCCATATCTTTATGCATAAGCCTTATGCATAGAGCTTTATACATAAGCCTTATGCATAGAGCTTTATGCATAAGGCTTATGTATAAGATTCCTCCTTAAGGCTTAATATGAATGTAATATGTTTAACCCTAAATGATTACATGAATAAGAAAACTTACCTCGATAATGTCAAGCTGAAGGAGAGGACAACAATGCAAGACCTATAAAACATAACATGAGAAAACGTGATTAGTAACACATTTACAAGAAAATCTATATGCATGATCTATATGCATGCATGCATGGTGCCTATGTATGCTCCATACATGCATAGCACTCATTTAAACGCCATGCATGCATAGAACTCCACATTCAAAAAAGAATGAACTCTTTGCATAAGCTTGAAGCTTCAATCTCTTTACATAATTGGCTTGAAGCTCTATGTATAAGCTTCAATCTCTTTGCCAAAGCTTAAGCCTTATGCATAAGCCTTAAACAGCATAAGCCTTATGCATAAGCCTTAAACAGCATAGGCCTTATCCTTAAGCCTAAATCATAAGCCTTATGCATAAGCCTTAAACATAAGCTTAAGCATAGCACTCCACATCAAAAAAAGAGTGAACTCTTTCCATGACCGTAAGCCTTATGCATAATCTTGAAGGTTCAATCTCTTTGCATAATCTTGAAGCTCTATGCATAAGCGTCAATGCATAAGAAGCATAGGCTTATGCATAAAGCTTACTGCAAGAAGATTAATGCATGCATAGAGATTGATTCATAGATCTTACATAAACCTAGATGCAAGATCTAGATGCATTAAGCATGTATGCAAGAAGCTTGTATAGACCTAGATGCATTAAACATGTATGCATAGAGCTTACATAGAGGTAAACCTCGGCAAGAGCTTGCAAGGCTATTCATAAAGCTTGCATAGAGTTAGACCTAATCAAGACGCTTGATAGGCTTCTTACAATGGCTATGCATAGGCTTCTTGCAAGCTTGCATGAAGCTTATGCAATCTAGCAAGAAGCCTATGCATAGAGCTTGTAAGAAGCCTATGCAAGCTCTATGCATAGAGCTTGTAAGAAGCTTATGCAATCTAGCAAGAAGCCTATGCATAGAGCTTGTAAGAAGCCTGTGCAAGCTCTATGCAAGATTACAAGAAGCCTATTGATAGAGTTTGCAAATGCAAGATTACAAGAAGCTTATTGATAGAGTTTGCAAATGCAAGATTACAAGAAGTCTATGTAAGCTCTTTGCGCATAAGCTTTATGTAGCCTATGCATAGAGCTTACAAGAACTTATGCAAGCTCTATGCATGAGCTTCTTGCATAAACTTTGTATAAGGAAAGAAGCCTATATAGCATGCTTTAACTACCCACCTCCCCATCTTGCGGGGTGAAAGTTTCCTGCCCCCTCCACGCAACGAATTTGGGGGTGCTGGCAATGGAAGTAGCACTTCTTGCACAGGGGAGAGCCTCTCACTCGGGGCCTTGCCCATGGATATCCGGATAAGAGACTAATCCCTCGGTTCTTCCAAAACCGAACCCGGAAAAGCTTCCCTCGCCCAAAAAGCACGGGCGATTCCTCTAGGATATTTTTATGCTAACGTAGTCAAGGTCATCACTAACCAAACTAATCTAGCCGAACCCGTAAGTCACATGGTCAGATCAAGGAAAAGACTTGCACTTGGATCATAGAGACCAACGCTTTTTTCCTCATCGAGAGGCACAGCCGTTAATTCTTTTCCATAGAACAAGGACTGTCCGGGATTTACTTTATCTATCGTACCATAACAGAATTGAGTCTCATTTTAGGGATCCATCAGTCCAGCCTAACCCCATCTAGTCATGGGTTAGCCAACCGCCCAACCACTATAGTGAGATAAGATCCATTTAGGAATTTGGTTATGTTTTGTCTTGGGTACCAGGGAAAAGAGTTCCTAGGCCCCCTAGCCGGCGCTTCATGCAAACTTCAAGATAGTCACACCACTTACACACCCAATATAAATTTGTCTTTTTCACAGATTTAGCTATCTTTAAAACAATCTTTTAATGAAACCATAGTATCACTGATCGTAGTCCATCAAAATATCCGGTTGAATCAATCATTCCTTCATCGGTGTACCTATGGCATCATTGGCAACTAGAACGCTCACTACCTGTCCACTCACGGGGCTTTTCAATATTTCCTAGCTGATAGTACCTGGAAATATATTCACTTATAAAAATCCAGATGGACTCTCCGTTGAAGATCAGCAAGATCAGCCAGCAGATCTATATAAAAGATCCATGGACTCATCCGTTGAGGACCAACAAGGTCAATCAACCTGATCCATGCCCAGTTTCAAAAAACAACTCTAACTCCTTGTTCCATTTTCTTCCTCGATGCACGCATGGGTATCTTCGGTGAACCAGAGCCCGAGCAGTATATGGTCAGCACCCTCTAGGATCGTTGGGAGGTCACCTAGCTCTTCACTCATAGGTCGCTTCCTTGGTCCCTCATCCACTGTACCGGAATCTCACCATTTAAATCAAATCGAGGCTGGTCAAGACCTTCGCAGACCTTCCTATGCGAGACGTCCTCCATTGACTCTCCATCAGTTGTTGCAACTTTATCACTTGAGTCTCCATGACCTCGTTCACAAGACGGTCAAAATGCTTCCCCAACATTCTTGACATAAAACAGTTATTTAAAAACAGGTCATAAATACAGTTTCTAAAACAAACTCTCGTCTTTCCACATTGTTTCACATCAATCTACATTTCTTAATCCACGTCCAATCATATGTATTCCCATTGTCCTTCATCCATTCTTATCCAATCACATCATATTCCATCTCATCACATCTATCCACATTTATCCTTATCACATCAATCTACATTTCTTAATCCACGTCCAATCATATGTATTCCCATCGTCCATCCATTCTCATCCAATCACATCATAGTCCATCTCATCACATCTATCCACATTTATCCTTATCACATCTCATCCATTCGCATCTACTCATGTCCACATCTCATCACATTACATTCATTCACATCTCATCCATTCATATCTACCCCGATCCACATCACATCACATCCATTTCACATAACATCTCATCTATTCACATCTATCCTGATTCACATCACATCACGTCACATCCATTTCACATCACATCTCATTCATTCACATCTATCCCGATTCACTTCACATCCATTTCACATCACATCTCATCCATTCACATCTATCCTAGTTCACATCACATCCATTTCACATCACATCTCATCCATTCATATCTACCCTGATCCACATCACATCACATCACATCACATCACATCTATTCACATCACATCTCACCCATTCACATCTATCCTGATTCACATCACATCACATCACATGCATTTCACATCACATCTCATTTATTCACATCTATCCCGAGTCACATCACATCCATTTCACATCACATCTCATCCATTCACATCACATCTCATCCATTCACATCTATCCCGATTCACATCACATCACATCACATCTCATTCATTCACATCTATCCCGATTCACATCCCATCACATCACGTCACATCCATTCACATCCATCACATCACATCACATCTCATTCATTCACATCTATCTCGATTCACATCCCATCACATCACGTCACATCCATTCACATCCATTACATAACATGCATTCACATTCATCACATTTATTTATATCACATCCATCACATCACATCCATTCATGTCCATCATATTCATTCTCATCACCATCCCATCACATACATTCTATCCACATTGCATCACATCCACATCATATCTCATTCATACATATCCCATCTCATTCATCCACATCCATCCAGTCATTCACATGCACGACTATTCACATCCATCCATTCATTCACATTCACAGCTGTCACTTCACATCTCATCACATTCACATCCATATCCCTTTACATCACATCACACCCACATCCCTTTATATCACATAACATCCACATCACATCCATTCACATCCACATCCCCTTTACATCACATCACATCTCATTCCACATCCGCATTCACATTCATTTACATTACATCACATCTTATTACATCCGCATCCACATCCATTTACATCACATCACATCTCATCCACATCCACATCCACTTACATCACTTCACATCCTATCACATCCACATCCACATCCATTTACATCACATTACATCCTATCACATCCACATCCATTTACATCACATCACATCCTTTCTTCACATAACCTCACATCTCATTCTCATCTCATCATTCACATCCACATTCATTTATATCACATTCTTTTACATACACATCCATATCCATTTACATCACATCACATCCTTTCACATAACCTCACATCTCATTCTCATCTCATCATTCACATCCACATTCATTTACATCACATTCTTTCACATACACACCACATCCATTTACTTTACATCTCATCCTTTCACATAACCTCACATCTCATTCTCATCTCATCATTCACATCCACATTCATTTACATCACATTCTTTCACATACACATCCACATCCATTTACTTTACATCTCATCCTTTCACATAACCTCACATCTCATTCTCATCTCATCATTCACATTCACATTCATTTACATCACATTCTTTCACATACACATCCATTTACTTTACATGTCATCCTTTCACATAACCTCACATCTCATTCTCATCTCATCATTCACATCCACATTCATGTACATCACATTCTTTCACATACACATCCACATCCATTTACTTCACATCATCTAATCCACATTCATTTACATCACACCACATCCTATCACATCCCATTCACATCTTATCACATCCATTCACATCCTATCGCATCCCATTTACATCTTATCACATCCATTCCCATTTAGTAGCTTTTCCTACTTCGATACCAATAATGGGACTTTGCCAATTGCTTGGCCTAGATAAAGGTTCTTTTTTTTTCAACGGCTATTTTCATATTCTTTCTCAATTTCTCCAATGATTTATATTCAATATTCTTCTTTTGAATAAAAGATTTCATGGGATTTACAAAAATCAATTCTACCCATATTTCGACGGACAAACCGTAACATTATTGATGATTGTGCTAATCATTATACTAACACAAATACCGATACCAAGAGAAATTATTTTTTCATAGAATGCAACAAATTGGGGTAGTTTTTCCCAATGAGTCTCATTTTACCCATAATACATAGCCAGGTATAATCAAGCAAATCTTGTTGCACATGCACATATAGGGGATGGGGCCTAAGCACTTGGTCCTAGGGTTATTTACATGTGTACTTTTGGGGGCCTTGGGCTATATTAGACATAGACCTCATGGTCATTGTATCTTTTTTATCATGTTTTACTCTACAGATGTTTATGTCTTCTTGGTGCTCATACCCAAGCTTCCATGGCCTTCTTGGCTATTGCCTTGGGATGGTGACCCACACCCATGTTGAAATGAAGTATATTTAGATGCACTGTGTACATGGGGGATGGGGCCTAAGCACATGGGCTTAGGGTCATTTACATGTGTGCTTTTGGGAGCCTTGGGCTATATTAGGCATAGCGCTCATGGGAATTATGCACTTTTTTGATCATATTTTACTCTATAGATATTTATGTCTTCTTGGTGTTTATGTCCAAGATTTCATGGCCTTCTTGGCAATTGCCTTAAGATGGGTGACCCACACCCATGTTGTCACTCCATGCTTTGAGTGGCCAACCTTCTTACACCACGTAATTTAGATATGGATATAGTAAGAGAAACATAGATAATTTAACATAAAAAAAGACAAAGAATGCATAAAAGATGATCGCTTTCTTTGATCATATTTTACTCTATAGTAGATATTTATGTCTTCTTGGTGTTTATGTCCAAGATTTCATGGCCTTCTTGGCAATTGCCTTAAGATGGTGACCCACACCCATGTTGTCACTCCATGCTTTGAGTGGCCAACCTTCTTACACCAAGTAATTTAGATATGGATATAGTAAGATAAACATAGATAATAACATAAAAAAAGACAAAGAATGCATAAAAGATGATCGCTTTTTTTGCATGATTTGTGTGTAAAATTTGAAAAAGTGAAAAGTTAAAAGATACCCATCATTAGCCTTTGAACATCTTTTGGGCCTTGTAAGGATTTGTAATTTTAAGGGATTAAGGCTAATTTTGAGCATTCTTAAGGAGAGACAAGGGCAATAAAGAGGCCTACTTGGCTCTATGGTTTACTCTTTCTACCCTATAATTCTCAACAAAAAGTTTAGGGTCTAAAGTAGTCATTTTCTCTCTCTTGTAAGAACTTTCCACATCACCAAGCTTGTTACTAAGGGGGGGGCCAAAATAGTCATTTTTTTCATCTAGTAATTTTTTTGGCTTTGAAACATATCTGGCCAGACCCTTATGTATATATCAGTAATTTAATTTTCAACCTCCATTTCCTCCCAAAATCTCCTATATCCCCTTAAATGTGACATCTTTTTCTCCTTCATTTATTGCCTCCACTTCCCCATCAAATCACCCTCATTAAATGCCTCCAAATTATCCTATCACTTTCCACATCATCATTCTCCCAACTAGGTAGGGGCCAAAAATATCACCCTCATTAAATGCCTCCAAATTATCCTATCACTTTCCACATCATCATTCTCCCAACTAGGTAGGGGCCAAAAATATTTTTTAAAAAATCATATTTTTTGAATTCTCCTACTTTAAAAAACCCAAACCCATATACATATATAAAATTCATTTTTTAAACTCAATTTCCACCTAAAACCATCTCTACCCTACATTTTTCCCTCCAAATCAGCCTCCCCTCTCTCTTTCTCTCTCTCTCTCTCTCTCTCTCTCTCTCTCTCTCTCTCTCTCTCTCTCTCTCTCCCCCCCCCCCCTCTCCCTCCCTTTCTCTCTCTCCTATGAGCTAATGGCCTACATACACATAGTCCCTCTCTCTACTATCAACTCTCTCTCTCTCTCTCTCTCTCTCTCTCTCTCTCTATTGTGAGGTTATGGCCTACATACGCACTTTTCCTCTCTCTCCCTCTCTCTCTCTCTCTACTATGCTTTCATGCCATTCACTCTCTCTCTACTAGGCTTTCATTGCTTAACATCAACATAGAGCTATTGATCCAGCATTACTTGGCCTATTAATTCTTTTGTCCACTTGGAGCTCATCTGGTTGTGCCTAAGAAGAATCGTGGCCTTGCACGAAATCACCAATGCAAATGTGCCATCGCAATGACGCAAGGTGGATTTTCATATTCAAGTATTGGAAGAGTATGCATATTTGTGGGAAAGGATCATCGCACAGAACAAGATTGCACGAAGACAAGGTTGTCAGACAAATGTGGATCTATGGGTTGATGGAATTCTATACCTAGTGGACCCTTCTGTGCAATACCTACTAACTTTTAGATACTTGCCCTCATTTATTCATTATGTGGGAGATGGTAACAATGGAATGCTTGGGTATTGCAAGATATTATTAACAAGTGCTGCTAGGAGAGTATTGTACTTTTCCTCACAATTGTATGCTCTTCAAGGTATGTTAGGTGGTTTGCACCAAGCCCTACTTCAGTCTCATGCCAAGGTTAAGGAGCTTAAGGATGAAAATCGAGAGGGTGCAACATGCATTGAAAAGCTAAGGAAGACCATCAACCACATGAAGAGCACCCATGTTGGAGCCAAGGAGCGTAAGGCATTTTTGCACCCTAATGGCCTGTGCAAAATGCCTCCTAAAATTAGGGTTTCTTGCAATGATGACGTTTTTCTGAGCTCTATATAAGGTGATTTTTCTCTTTTAGCCATTTCATACATTTGAGGCCATGGTGCGCACTAAGTAGATTGTGAAAAAACTCACAAAAGAGCAAATAAGGAGGAGGGAAGCAACTGCTTCCAAGCACATCGCAGGGGAGTTTAACGCCTCCAATAGTAAAAAGAAAAGGAGTGCATTTGTCGATTATGTTGACACCGACAGTAGCAGAAGAGTGATAGCACGTAGAGGAGTGACTTTAATTCGCAGAGGATTGAGTCGAAGGACAATAGGCCGTTGGGGGAGCTCACATGTGTTGGCATGGAGATTCCAACACACCTGGTAGTAGCCTTGAAGACTCTTCCCAGAGGTCCTCCCCTCCTAGATAGCCAGAGGCCACCGAGACTCCCCAAGAGCCCAAATGGCCAGTGTCACCTTTGCAACACCGCCGCCATAGAACCACATTTTTCAGGTCCCCCTCAGACGCATGGCTCGACCCCCCAAGTTCTTCCGCATGGTCCAAGATGCAAAACGTGCTTTGGCTTCAGAGTATTCCATGAGATACATGCCACTACCAAAAGTCTACGAAGCTGCTAATCCAAAGGGCTCCATTTGCAAGGACATGCAAGGAAATTCTATAGGATTACAAGATGCAATGTCGCATGTAGTTCATTGCCCTTAAAGTACTGTAGGAGGTGACAGAGGCCTATCTGGTGACTCTTTTTGAAGACACTAAACTCTGCATAACTCACGCTCAGAGAGTGACCATCGTGATAAAGGGCATGCAGTTGGCGTGGCAAAATTGCAGAGAAAAAGATCTACAAAGATAGACCGTCTAATTTTTAATGTAATTGGCCTATCAAGTATAAATGTAATATTTTTGCAATTGTCAATGCAAGATAACTTTTTTGTCTTTGTTTCATAGTCCACGATTGTGTTTGATGCGATAGATTTTTAAAAAAAAATTGTACCAAAAAAGTGGGCTAGAAGGGTGCGAAAAAGGCCTATGTAGGAGGCCCGCACAGGGCATTTTCACACCCCTCTGGCCCCTTTGGATTTCGATATTTTGTGTAATGTTTGTGGTTTTTTTGTGCAAATAGTGATGTTTTCCATATGTTGTCACATAAGCCTAAAGAGGAAAGTGATGTTTTACTATAGTAAGAACTTTCCATATGATGGGCCAGAAGGGTGCAAAAAATGCATGTGCAGGAGGCCCACACAGGGCATTTTCACACCCCTCTGGCTCTTGTGGATTTTGAATTAAATAACTAGAAATCTCATGTCAATTATATTCATATTCCCAAACTTGGGTTTACTTACATATCCCTTCATTTGAGAATGGTTTAAAAAATTACTTATACTATAAAGGTTTATTCTCTCTCTAGAATTTGCTGATGTTTAGCCCTAAATTTATTCAAAACATTATCAAATTGAATGTAAGTTCAAGGATTTGTCTTTAAGAATATTCCCCCTTCCTTTAGCCTTCAATATTCTAGAAAGGTATAGGCCTTTAAGAGGGATTTTATCTCTCTATAATGGTGGCATCTCTCTTGCTAATTCTAGGGTCAATTCTAGGAATTTTATTCTTCTAATTTAATGCAATTTTATTGGGCCATATTCCTACATTGATTGAACAAAACATCCCTATGTTCATAAGGTGCACATGTACACATTAACTAAATTGACCCAACTTAAAAGAATATTATTGATTTTTAGAACTTTTGGAGTAAATTTATTAGCATAATCTTATCTCTAGAATTCTAGAGCTTGGGTGTTACTCCTCATAAAGTGACAAAGAATTAGGAAGTACTTGAGCTTAGAGCTCCATGCGCATTGAAGAATAGGGTGATGTACTCACAATAAATATTGCAACATAGTGTAGCCTAGATGAGTACAAGAGGACTATAGGAAGCACAATTAGCTCATAACTAGGTTGACTCATCTCATTCACAGGTGTACATGCCATTGGGAATCCTTATGCTTCACTCTATTGTTACTTGTCCTTTACTTTATCTAGCATAGAGTCAAGGTTCAGATGGTCACTTCATGGGATGAACATGTTGAAATTTGAGCATAATGATGAGCTATGGTGGATCATACACTAGAATCAACATCATTAACAAAGTGATTAGCAAATAATTAAGACGTAATTAGTGAATAATTAGCAAATAGATTAATGTAGGCATGGATACTCAAAAACCAGCAAATTCTCATTAGGGCTATGCCTCAATTTATAGAGTTTACATCAAGCATCAAATCCCATTGATTTCTCCATGATTCACTCCCAGAATATCTCCACCTCTTGCCTGATTCTCTCCACCTCTTCTCTTTTCCCTGAATATCTCCCAGAATAACTCCACACTCCTAAATTCTCTCATGATACCCTTTATTCTCTCCCAGTAGATTCTTCTCACCTTTTCACAGGTTCTTTCACAATTACATCTCCTCTTTTACAGCCTCTATCCAAGAGCTTGTTCCCACACACACCCTATTCACTTGTATATTTCAACACCTCCCCTCAAGTGAATACTCCTAGTACACCTACACCCTATACAAAGTTTGCCTCCCCTTACTTGGTAGTCCACGACCAGTGTCTACTCCTCCCCTCAGGTTATCTTAGCACACCTGGACCCTGTATCAAGTTTCTCTCTTACTTGACAGCTCGCGACCAGTGCCTTAGGTCCCTAAACTCCATAGTCCTTGACACTCTCTCTCTTTATGTGTCCAAGGCTACTAAAAGTGCCCGCGACCTTGACTAAAGTGCTCACACATACATCTACCACGTGGCCTACATCATCGGTGGCTTAGAGGTGGTTTTACTTTATTGGGGTAGGTTACATTGGGTTGTGGGGTCTCTCTCTCTCTCTCTCTCTCATAGATTTTTACATGGCTCCTCACTCTTTGGAGCCTCTTGTCTTCAGTCTTCTTGTCGTGGCAGCTTCTCTCCATGCGTCCGTCTCTTCTTTCAGTCTTCTTGAGGCAGCTTCTCTTCGCGTGGGGTAGCTTCTCTTCTCGTGTCCATGTCTTCCTTCAGATCTTCTTCTCGGTGTGGATCCTCTTCTTGGAAAGAGATATTCTTCTTCTTTCATGGCTGGGGCCATGAGCTTGTCCGTCAGGTCTTTTTGCTCCATGTGAGCAACATGTTTCAATGTTTTGCTGACAGTTCCTTTGGGTTTTTGATGTTTATCTTTTGTCATTATGCAATGCAAACCCAAAATTATGCGGGAGGTCTTACCACTTGCCTTATTCTGGACAAGGGCAGTGTCTGTTCCCATTTTTACACTGATGTAATGTGCCCAATACATAATGCGTATAGCATTCATTCTCATGCACATTCCAAATGCAACTCTGGCTGTGAATAATCCTGAATTTGAGTGAGATTTACAGGCATTAACCAAGGGTTAAATGCAAAATGATGATTTTCACAAATTTATCAGCACAATTTTACCAGAAATTACACTAAATCAAGGGTAACCAATTTGTACGGGATGGTTGGAGTATCAAACCAACTCCAATTTGCAATCTGAAGCTATAGGGATCTGTATCAGATACCTAATGGTTAATTTGAACCTTCAATTGCACCAAAATACAATGACTAGCACTGATTAGCAAATTAATGCTCTATTTTGTGTGTAGAAAACAGAGTATGCGGGGAGCCCAGATCTGGTGCCTTCCACTTCAAATGAGCTCAAATGCTTTCAAAGGAATCAATAGCAATGAGTCTAGTAGAGGATTAAGCCAAGAAACACAAGATTTGACCAAATATTGAAAGCTTAATCTCTGTTTTACCAAAGTCACCTGCAGATTTGATGAAGAGCTTGGATCTCACTGTAGACTTGATGAAACTGAATTCTATCTTCACCTGCTTCTAGAGCATGCTTGAATACACCTTGGGCTAGGAGGAATTGAAGCAATTTGATTTGAGCAAGGAGAAATTTGCAGTTTACTCAGAAAAAAATGCACCGACCAAAACATCGATTTCTCTCGAGTTTCTTTGCAGTTTGCTGCGCCGTCTATATGAGCATGAAGCCGATGATGTTAGCTACCATATGCTAGAAGCTTGTGCCCTAATTCTATGTGTGCAAGGTGCTAGAGATTCTCCACTGGCTGGGGGTGAAGGGGAGAAGTGAAAACTCACTAAAATTTTGATTATTTGCTAATTTTCTACTAATCCTAATGGGCTCATAAATCTGATGGATTCTAGGCATGGCTCTGATACCATGTTGAAATTTGAGCATAATGATGAGCTATGGTGGATCATACACTAGAATCAACATCATTAACAAAGTGATTAGCAAATGATTAAGACGTAATTAGTGAATAATTAGCAAATAGATTAATGTAGGCATGGATACTCAAAAACCAGCAAATTCTCATTAGGGCTATGCCTCAATTTATAGAGTTTACATCAAGCATCAAATCCCATTGATTTCTCCATGATTCACTCCCAGAATATCTCCACCTCTTGCCTGATTCTCTCCACCTCTTCTCTTTTCCCTGAATATCTCTCCCAGAATAACTCCACACTCCTAAATTCTCTCATGCTACCCTTTATTCTCTCCCAGTAGATTCTTCTCACCTTTTCACAGTTTCTTTCACAATTACATCTCCTCTTTTCACAGGTTCTTTCACAATTACATCTTCTCTTTTACAGCCTCTATCCAAGAGCTTGTTCCCACACACACCCTATTCACTTGTATATTTCAACACATGTCAATTACCCACATGTATTAGAAGAAGAATAGTAATCTTAGTTGAAGACCTATCTCATTAAGAAGATATGTGAGTGGTTGAAGGAATGGGATTTATCAAAGTTGCAACACAGGTTGGCAACATTGACTTCTCCACCACAAACTTGGCTTCCAAAGTTTCACCGTATAGAGGGACAAACAAAGATGCAGAAGATCTTCAAAGGCAATTGCAAGAAAATAAAAACTACATCAAAGTGGATGATTGGCTAGAAAATTGCTCTAGAAATAACACCAGACACTCCGACATCCCTATTTTATAAGATCTTCTACTTATAGATATAGAGCCTAGTCACTCAAGCCAATAGGACAAAGTGGATGATTGGCTAGAAAATTGCTCTAGAAATAACACCATACACTCCCACATCCCTATTTTATAAGATCGAAGTGGATGATTGTCTAGAAAATAAAAACTACATCGAAATGGATGATTGGCTACAAAATTGCTCTAGAAATAACACCAGACACTCCCACATCCCTATTTCATAAGATCCTCTACTTATAGATATAGAGCCTAGTCACTCAAGCCAATAGGACAAAGTGTGTCATAGATGTAAGGTAGTGATACAACACTCTGAGAATGAAATCTTTAATAGCTTGTAATCTTAGGAATATGATTTTATCGCACGGGGAACTATTCATCAAAGGCTATATCTTTTGTACAGAGAGCTATGAGATAGGTAAGGGAATATGATCCCATGGGAAAAGTGACCTTGCCAACCAAAAGATGATGTGAAAAGAATACTTCTAGTTTATTCACCACATGTTGTCATCATGGAGTTATGGCCGACATCAAGAGCCAAAACACTATAGGAAACACTGAAAGGGACACCAAGCTCTCAAATTCTTATCTTGTAGAATTTTTTAAAATTAGAATTGCTTCCTTTATCATTCACATGTAGGAATGAATATCAATTAGCACAGAGAGGTGGTTATACTATCATAGAAGAAGACAAAGTTGCACAGAAAGAAGGATGGTATGGTGACAACTATCTTGAGTTGAGAAATAAATGATTTAAAAATAAACACTACTCAAATATCTATGCCAATCATGATCTTCAAGGATTGAGCCTACTTACATGTTGCCATGAAAATAAATACTACTCAAACATCTATGCAAACTCACCATGATCTTCAAGGATTCAGCCTACTTACATGCCAAATGAAAATAAATACTATTCAAATATCTATGCCAATGTACCACAATCTTACATGCCCCATGAAAGAACATAGTCACGTTTGGGGTTTCATAATCTCCAATGATATGATGTCAACCACATCTAAAATCTTCCAAGGTTCAAGCATGCATATCACTCTTCTTTCCTTGACTGTAGGCCTACATACTTCCTAGACTCCTTCAATGTGGAAGGATATACTTGACCCAAACTTTGGTTGATCATGACACGTCCTCACCCTCATCACCATCTAGATTGACAAAGATAGCCAACATCATGGGATACATCGCACTTTATCTTTGATCTCAAAAAGAGTTCATATTTTGATCACATTGCTTTCTAGTACTACCACTTACAATACGCGCCAGTCACCACCATGTTACCTTTGAAGATAAGATCCAAATAAACTTCTAGAAACACGTGTGGAACCTTACCTTTAATACACATAGTCCTTGATCAACAACATCTCTACTTTGAAAGGGAAATCACTATGCAACCCTAAACCATTTAGAGTGTCCTGAAAGCCCAAAATATAGTGAAGAGATGTTAGTTCTAGTTAGTCTTTGTAGCATTTTTTATTTCATAAGTCCTCTTTATTTCTAATTATTCATCATTATCTAAGCTACATGTGTTGGAGATATACATATAAGAGTTCTATGTCAAGTCACTTGTGTCTGAGAGGGAAGCAAGTATAAAACATAAAATTGTGCTTTTTTGTATATGGAGGAGGAAGGATTACATTATGCAAAAACTCTCTCATGGTTCTATATTACACACGCATGGTATGCCAACACTTATACACTATGCACCATAATTAGAGCCTCGACATCGAAAACCCTCCCCTATATATACTCTTACTTGCATTGTATATTGTTTATATTTTTTGTGATACATATAAGTAGGTAGGTTCTTGCACCATTCAAGAACCCTTACTTGTTTCTACCCAGGCACACTTATATAAGTAGGTAGGTGCTTGCACGATTCGAGGTACAGGCAACACCCTTACTTGTACCAACATCAATACCCTATCAATAACCTCCAGCAAAACAATCTCTCCAAGATTCTTTAACCTTGCCATATCGATAACTCCATCGCCTAGGCCTAAGGATGGACATAAAATAAGAAGGATCAAATATTAACCCGAGGTTAACTATGGGTTCCCAACATTACTTCCACACATTTGGGCCATATAAGCACTAAGTGACGGGAGTGAAAGGAGCCATCATCAATGTAAGATTCCTCCCTCCAGCTTTTGAGGTGTGCAGGTGTAAGAACCTCCCCTTCTAATCTTATAATTATTCCCCTCTCTGAAATATTAAAAAAAAGAAAGATCCAGTTTTACCCTATTTTGGCCTGGAGAGAGAAAATATCTAGAGGGAGGTAATTCAAAGTTGAGATATTTTTGGATATAAAAAACCTCCTAGTGTCTAAAATGGTTTCCCTTGAAACAGAAATTCAAAAAGAACTTTCCAATGTGCAATTGGAATAAATTGAAAATAGGTATAAAGGACCTTAGCCTAAGGATCCAGATTTTGAGAAATTTTTGGATTATGGTCCAATTAAGGTTACTATGGACCAATAAGATTAATCCAAATGTAGGGAGGAGATAAATTGAACAATAAAAGAAAACCCCCCCAAAAATGAGTAAATGCTCACATAAGATGAAGAGTGGACTGAGGACCAAAGAAAAGAATTAAAAAACTGAATTTTGACACCTCAGTGTGGGGATCTCCCCTCATGAAGTCGGAACCTTTTTCTCATCATTACCCCCAATTTTTAATCAATAAAATGAGATATTTTCATCTCTCCTCTCTCCTATTTCAAAACTAGATCCAAAAATTAAGATTAACTGACCCAAAAATGGTCAAAAATTGACCAAATTGATCTGGAAAATTCTAGAATCAGTTTGCTTGGTTAGAGGCTCACTTTCTCCTATAAATAGAAGCATCCTCATTTGTAAAAGCTTAACGGTGTTTATGCACTGTTACTTTTCTCCTGTCTCGTTGTCCTCAGCCATCTATATTGAATTTTTTAATAATTCAATTATTTTTGGCCTAATCCTCTCCAAGGTGAATTGGTGGCCACTATTGCTTCAAACAATAGTATAACCCTCAATCCCTCAAGCCAAAGGAGAGCTTACAAGCTCCATGTAAGCTAATTTTCTTACTTTGTTTACAAATTTTAATGAAAAATCTATGGTTTTCTTGATTTTTAGGTTTTGCAAATGATTGAATTAAATTCAAATGCTATGCCTTTGATGAAAGGCCACCCCCTTCTCTTCTTTACATTCCAACCTTTCTTAATCCTAGAAAGATTAATTAAGTGATTAATTGAACTCTTCTTATTGTTTACTCTCTTGAATTCAAAAAATTATGTAGATTATAGTTCTATAATTCTAAATTGGGTTAATTAGATTAAATAAAGAAAGATAAAATGGTCAGCCATACAAAGGAGGTTATGGTAGAAATTTTTAGAATTTTGTGAAAAAGAAAGTTTGTTTTTTATGTTATTTCAAAAGAGTAATTCCCACCATTTTTGCATCTAAAAGAAATATTCTAATTACTCCATGTACATATTCATCTATAAATATGCATGGATATCACTGATATTCTTATTAAATTTGATTTCTATGCATAGAAAGATGCATAATGGAATTTTTTTAATTACAAAAGTGTTATTCTGATTAAATTTGATTTCTATGCATAGATGATGCATAATTGAAATTTTTTTAATATAAAAGTGTTATTCTTATTAAATTTAATTTTTATGCATAGAAAGATGCATAAAAGAATTTTTTTAATTACAAAATTATTATTCTTATTAAATTTGATTTTATGCATAGAAAGATGCATAAAGGAAGTTTTTTTATTACAAAAGTGTTATTCTTATTAAATTTGATTTTATACATAGAAAGATGCATAAAGGAATTTTTTATTACAAAAGTGTTATTTTTATTAAATTTGATTTTATGCATAGAAAGATGCATAAAGGAATTTTTCTATTACAAAAGTGTTATTATTATTAAATTTGATTTTATGCATAGAAAGATGCATAAAGAATTTTTTTTAAAAATAAAAGTGTTATTCTTATTAAATTTGATTTCTATGCATAGAAAGATGC
This sequence comes from Cibotium barometz, assembly GCF_041138505.1. Taxonomy (NCBI): domain Eukaryota; kingdom Viridiplantae; phylum Streptophyta; class Polypodiopsida; order Cyatheales; family Cibotiaceae; genus Cibotium; species Cibotium barometz. Next base: position 53,256,367 of record NC_141051.1, read on the forward strand.
ATAATGGAATTTTTTTAATTACAAAAGTGTTATTCTTATTAAATTTGATTTTTTATGCATAGAAAGATGCATAAAAGAATTTTTTTAATTACAAAAGTGTTATTCTTATTAAATTTGATTTTATGCCTAGAAAGATGTATAAAAGGATTTTTTTAATTATAAAAGCGTTAGTCTTACTAAATTTGATTTCTATGCATATAAAGATGCATAATGGAATTCTTTTTATTACAATAGTGTTATTCTTATTAAATTTGATTTTTATGCATAGAAAGATGCATAAAGGAATTTCTTTTATTACAAAAGTGTTATTCTTATTAATTTGATTTTATGCATAGAAAGATACATAATGGAATTCTTTTTATTACAAAAGTGTTATTCTTAATAAATTTGATTTTTATGCATAAATAGATGCATAAAGAATTTTTATATCAAAATTCGAATTCTCTTAAGTTCTATGTTTAAATTCTATGAGTATTTAATGAATGAATAACTAAATACTCTAAGAGAGAAATTTCTATCATTTTATATTCACACGGATTGTAAAAAGAAAATTTAAGAAATCTATCAAGATGGAAATATTCAGATAAATGATTAGTTTATTCCTAATTGAAATTTGTAACTAATTTAGAAATCAATTAAGAGAATATTCAAAAAAAGAAATTCAGTAAAATAGTAACTGAATTACCAAACCTTTTCGAGAAAGATAGTAACTGAATTCAGTAAAATAGTAACTCAATTACCAAACCTTTTCGAGAAAGATAGTAACTGAATTCAGTAAAATAGTAACTGAATTACCAAACCTTTTCGAGAAAGATAGTTTAGGAAAAATCTTATCTGACTCGAACCGTGAATCGATTATGACCAATACCAAACTCTTTCGTCAGTTTTCGAGGAAAGAAAGTGTGACCAGTTTAGAAAAATACCCTCACCCTTCGAATTGATCTGTGGGGATCAAGGTTATAGAATTCGAGGAATTTTGGTATGAAATTCAGAATTACGATCAAGAAGTTTTGGGGATACTGATTCAAGAAATACTCCTCGTATTCAAAAGAAAATCAAACTGAAAACTTGCATAGAAATGAGATGTGATGAGATGTAATGTGACTTGAAACAAGATGTGAATGAATGAGGTGTGATGTCATGGGAATCGGGATGTAAATGAATGATATGGGATGTGAATGTGTGTGAAAATGGATGTGAATGTGTATGTGAGGAATGGATGTGGATGTGAGGAATGGATGTGGATGTGTATGTGAAGAATGGATATGGATGTGTATGTGAAGAATGGATGTGAATGTGTATGTGAAAATGGATGGGAGTATGTATGTGAAGAGTGGATGTGTATGTAATGAAAATGGATGTGAATGTGTATGTGAAACTGGATGTGAATGTGTATGTGGAGAAGGGATGTGAATGTGTATGTAAAAATGGATGTGAATATGTATGTGAAGAATGGATGTGGATGTGTATGTAATGAAAATGGCTGTGAATGTGTATGTGTATGTGAAAATGGATGTGAATGTGTATGTGAAGAATGGATGTGAATATGTATGTGAAGAATGGATGTGGATGTGTATGTGGTGAAAATGGATGTGAATGTGTATGTGAAAATGGATGTGAATGTGTATGTGAAGAATGGATATGGATGTGTATGTGAAGAATGGATGTGAATGTGTATGTGAAGAATGGATGTGGATGCGTATGTGAAAGAATGGATGTGGATGTATGTGAAAGAATGGATGTGTGTGTGTATGTAAAAGAATGTGATGTGATGTAAAGAGATGTGATGTGACATGAATATATGTGGATGTGAAGTGATAGATATGAATGTATGGATAGATTTGGGTAGTCGTACATGTGAACGATTGGATGGATGTGGATGAATGAGATGAGATGTGTATGAATAAGATATGATGAGGATAGAAGTGATGTGATATAATGTGGATAGAATGTATGTGATGGGATGGTTATGAGAATGAATGTGATGGATATGAATGAATGAAAGTGATTGATATATGAATGAATGTGATGTGATGGATGTGATGTAAATGAATGTGATGGACGTGAATAGATATGATGTGATGTGAATCGGGATGTGAGTGAATGACATGTGATGTAAATTGGAATAGATGTGAATGGATGATATGTGATGTGAATGAATATGATGTGATGAGATGTGGATATGGGTAGATGCGAGTGGATGATGAGAGTGCGTCAATAAAGCGAGCCCAGAGCAGCGAGCCGAGAGCAAAAAATCACATAGAATACAAAAATAAGAGCAAAAATCACACAGAATACAAAAATAGATTATCCCCTTCAAGCGAGCAGATTTGTGCTTGTGCTGCTCTCTAAAACATTGACATAACACTGAACTTAATTATTAAATGACTGAAAACATTGACATAACACTGAACTTAATTATTAAATGACTGAAAACATTGACATAACACTGAACTTAATTATTAAATGACTGAAAACATTGACACAACACTGAACTTAATTAAATCAATCAATATAAGTGTGTTATTTATATAGCGCACAGAGTACAAAAAGTTTAATTCATATTCTCAAAATATTCTCAAAACATTATAAGTATATCCTATAATTGTTGTGGGTGGCTCCTCTGAGATCTTGTGAGCATCTCTTTCAAAATATAATTAGGAATCTTTGGCTGATGGATATGCATATTATTGTTCACATCCTGTCCAAGAATCATCAGGAAAACAAAGTAGATATGTTTGCAGGCAAGATATGGTTTTCTTTTGACCAACCTATCATTGAATTCTGCACACGAACATATTGGGTGGTTCTGAATGGTTACTTCAATGGGTAGGGCTTCTTTGTTCTGGATTTCCCTCACTTTAAATATTTCCTTCTGCCCTTCTGCATGAACATGTCCTCCCATAATTTCTACATTCATATCTAACGCAGCACTGATCTGTGCATATGCAGCTTTAGATATACCTTTTCGATAGGGGTATTTTTGCTTATCTTCCTCAAGAATTTTTTGCTTGTTTTGTTCACTCTCTTGAAGCAAACTATTTGGAATCTGTACACCAATCTCAAATCCAGCTTTTACTAAATCATGAGCTTCCCTGACTTTCAAGTGTGTACCTGTTGCTATTGGCCAAACATTAGGAACACTTGCAGGTGGATGTAAGATTGTCTTTGTAGGCTTCCAAGTGTGTCGAACATCATTATTACAGAAATAGCAGTACTTTTCTTTCCTCCAAGAAGATAATTGACAATCACTCCAAAAGCATGGTGCCACTTCTCCGCCTCGTAGCTTTCTGCTACATTTTTTTCCTCCTACCCAATGGTTACATTCTACTCTATTGAAGATCGGAATCCTGCGCAATGCCCACTTTGTCTGATGAATATCTTGCTCTAATGATTGAAGTGCTACGTCACCTTCTTCTGGATTTATTGATGCTTGCCCTTTTTCATGCTTATCCACTGTCACATAAACAAACTCTGGTCGGTGGCTAGAGCTCCCTACATTCCCCTCATGGACCTCATGAAGTGGACGTTTAGCTCGAATAGTCTTTTTCTCACCCTTGAAATTTATCCTGTTTGTAAACATTGGAGTGCCCATCACTGCATCATCAATTGCCCTTGAAGTAGCAGCTGGAGAAGGGCTTGAAGTTTGTCTGGAAAGAGCTCTCTCAATTAATATCTCTAGGTCAGGCCCTCCACCTATATATTTTCCTTCCATAAAAGCCATTTGACGAGCACACTGGAAGTAAGCATTGATGAGATCTGAAACACATGCATCGTACAAACTAATTTTATGTTTGTATCCTTCTCCTGCTAGCCAACTAGCATGCTTGGCTTCAGAGAGGTTCGTCCGTGGTACCAGAGCATTTACAATAGGCTCACCATCCTGTTCATTGAAAACCCAAACCAATAGGTTTTTTAATTACTGCTATTGAATTAAGTTCATAGAAAAAAAAAACATACATAACATACCTTAATAATAAAATGACCCCAACGACTTGCTCTATAGTGCCACCAACTAAGCCAACTATCTAGCTTGGGAATGTTTCTGTCTGCTGCCTTTCCTGTTGCCCACCATGCACGTATCTTACGGAATAGCACTAAAGCATCCTCTTTGGTTGGTGCAGTCCTCCACCTCTCACACATTTCATTGTGTTTTTCCATATGTTGAGCATATATATACTTTTGTGTATGCACTCGAAGATTGTCCTTCCAATGAAAAAGGCAAGATCTCTCCTTTCCTACCATCTCATCTCCATTGTTATATACTGACCTAATAGCATTCCAATTTGCACCTGCTTCGTCGGCCATGAAGCCAAAAAAGTTTGCTGATTTCCCAGTATGGTCGATCATAACTGCATTCAAATTTTCCCAAAACATTATCTGTGCTGTCTCATCCTCCTCTCTAAACTCACAAGTTGCAATTGTGAGTAGCTCTCCAATCCTGCAAGAAGAGTATTTGGAAGATTATTGTATTGTAACAACTCAGTCGAACAGTCATTTCATTTTGAAAAGAGAATAAAAATTAAAACATACGTGTGATCATACACATGTGCACCCATTGTGTGCCAATCATTCTCCACTCGGTGTACATGATCAAAACAAACCCATGAATGTCGAAGGTCTCGATCCCCCGCAGCATCCATTCTATTGACAATATCAACGCCAGAGCCAGGGCCAGTTGTGGACATCTTGAAAAGATAGCACCTCTCATCACTTTTGGTTGCTTGCAAGGGAAACCTTGATCCGTGAAAGTACTGAAAGTGGCATTTTCTTTTTAACTCTAGGATAGCCTCAAATCCATCACCTAGTGCTCGACTTGTCTTTCGACTTTGCATTACCATCTGCTTCACCCTACATTTACCAAGTTGGTTAAGAAATTACATATATATATATATATATATATATATATATATATATTCAATAGAGAAGAACTTACTTTTTGAGATTTATTAAAGATATTAGCTCTTGAGACATCTCCTGGAGTTCCCTCTCTGACATAAACTCTCCAATCACTTTATCATCGTCAGTGAAAGCCTTCAAAACGAACTCCCTGGCAACAATCATTTGTACCTTTCGTGGACCCGCATTATGGTCCATCTGAACAACACGAGCTACTAAGGCTTTAATGTTTCGCATAGATGCTCGACACATGCCTCTAGCAATTGTGTGTGTATGTTTCCCATAGTGAAGGAACAATCTACTATGGGAGTGATCTTTAGGCATAAAATAGTAGGCAGACACTGAACATGTTTTTATGCACATTGGAACATGCTTACAAAAGAAACACTCTAAGTTTCCATAACTTCCCAAAGCCAAACATCCTTCATTTGGGGATTTCAATAATTGGCCATTCCAATGGAGCCTATTCGGTGATTTGTTTCGAAATCGATAAGTGCATCTTTCATTCATACACTGGAAGGTACCCCCACAAAAACTCTTTCTCAAAATAAAAGATTTATTAGTTCTTGTTTGTGTCTGGGGTTTTGTCCATGCATTTCCTTCATATTTGTGCTCCATACCCTCCATGCCCTTCCCATCTAAAAGCTCATAAATGCAATTTTCTTCATACTTCTTAGGGAGCTCCTTGACTTTTCCTTTGAATGTGCATTCATTTATAATATTATGGAATATGTCATTGGGCGGCAAAGTACGAACAATTTGGAAGGCAGATACTGCAGTGTCAAATGCAGGATCACCCTCCTCAATGTCAATTAAATTATCTGCATGCACCACCTTTTCCATGTCCTCTTCATCCAAGTCACTAGGAAAAAAATCAACAATCCAAAGTCAACAATTGAAAAAAGAAAGATAACCTCACTATATTTTACCATGTTTCAAAAGTTGAAATCACTCACATAGGTGAGGTCTTGCTGCCAGATCCAGAAGGAATATCCCCAGGGGTAGGGAGTGGTGTTGATGCAATGGCTACTTTTGCAACATAAAATGATGACAGGGTATTATCTAAGATATAATACCCATGTTCACCAATCCCATGGTACAAGGGAATTGTCCCTATGCTCTCAAAACCATCATCAGTTTGCAATAGACCTTCAATAAAAATTTCATGTTCTGCACCTAGTTTTTCTTTCATTAATTCGGCTGATAATAAACATTTCCCATGTGAAAATGACAGTCTAAAAAGAGGGCCTCCAACTTTGTGTAGAAAAATCTGAACATCTGACTCAGAATCCCTACATTTCAGGAATACATTCCAAAAGAAAGTATAATGTGAGCACACATTACAAAGTAATAATATTCAAAACACATTACACGTGAGAAAAAGAAAGTATAATATTCAAAACAATACTATATACATTACACGTGAGAAAAGGCATAGGCTTCCTTGGAATGAAAGTCTAATGAAAGGAAAAGCTATTTTTAGTATATTTACTCACGAGTTGCAATCAATCAACTCGTGGTAAAACTCCTTCTTCTCTTTATATGTTATTTCTCATGCACTGTTTTGCCATTGCTTCTTATTAGTTGCTCTCAGACCACCCTCCTCTTAAGATACAATGGAGCTGCTCTGTCTTTCTATTTATATATTACTATCTCTAGTTTTCTCAACATTTTCAGAGGGTGATACCTCTGAAGAAGAAAATAGTGAAAATAGTGAAATGGCTCCAGAGGAGCCAGATACCGCTGAATGGTATGAGAGCTGCCATGATGGAATCGCAGATAGCGATTCCACCACAGAATATTCTCGGGTGGACTGGTACAATTTTCCTTTCGAGGAAGAAGAAGAGGAAGAGGAAATACAGGAGGAGGAAGAGGAGGAATATGAAGAAATGCCTGAAGAAATGCCCGAGCAGGAAGAGGAAGCAGAACATAAAGAAATGCCAATTGAAATGCCCGAGGCAGACACAGGCACAGGCTATGATGCAGATGCAGAGAACATCCCCGACTCCCAGTGTGAGAAAGATGACAGTGAAGAAGATGACAGTGGGGATGCATAAATTTCCCCACAATTTTGTCCTGCAATTTTTCTAGTAGGATTTTGTCGATTTTGCCCTGTAATTTTCCCAGTAGGACTAAAACTAAATTTGCCCAGTACGTTTTTGTTTTGTAATTTTCCCCTTCCAGGATTTTGTTTTTGTAATTTTGTACTGCAATTTTCCCAGAAGGATTTTGTTTTGTAATTTTCCCAATACGATTTTGAAGTATAATTTGCACATTTTTCCTTGTACTACAGTGGTTTAATTTTTAGTGGTTTAATGTTCAAGTAAGCACAATAATATATATTCACACGAATATTTACACGACTTTTAGAAGAAGTCCTTTTTAGAAATATTTACACGACTTTTAGAAATATTTACACGACTGTACAACAACGTTGTGAAGTACAACAACGTTGAAGATGAAGATGTCTGCTGCGCTCATGTTGCAACTCTCACCCTCACGACAAAGGGCATCACCTGCCCGAGCATCACCTGCCCGAGCATCACCTGCCCGAAAGAGAGTATGTTCTTTTACGTTTTTTAAATGTGCGTCTTTTCCTTGCGTTTGTATTTTGTATTTTGTCTACTTGCACAAGATGGTCTTGATCTTGTATTTTGTATTTTGATCTATGTAGGGCCTCCAGGATCAAGTGCGCTGAGCGCACTTGATCTAGGAGGCCCTACACAGGCATGTCTTGTCTATCCATGGAGGCATCCACATTAGCAAAAGATGTCTATGTTTTTGATGGGCATGTTGAGCCCTTGGCCACTGTAGAGCTAAACATTGGCTAAAATGGTTATTGTAGAGCTAAACATTGTCTATGCTTGCACTGCAGAGCTAAAATGGTTATTGTAGAGCTTCCTGGATCAAGTGCGCTCAGCGCACTTGATCCTGGAGGCCCTACACAGGCATGTCTTGTCTATCCACATTAGCAAAAGATGTCTATCTTTTTATTAAAAATAAGGGCTCAACATGCCCATCAAAAAATTTAGACCTCAACATGGTTATTGTAGAGCTTCCTGGATCAAGTGCGCTCAGCGCACTTGATCCTGGAGGCCCTACACAGGCATGTCTTGTCTATCTATGGAGGCATCCACATGTTTATTAAAAATAAACATGTCAATGTTTTTATTAAAAATAAGTGCTCAACATGCCCATCAAAAAATTTAGACCTCAACATGGCCACTGTAGAGCTAAACATTGGCTTATGCTTTATCTGCAGAGCTAACATGGCTATTGTAGAGCTTCCTGGATCATGTGCGCTCAGCGCACTTGATCCTGGAGGCCCTACATAGACATGTCTTGATCCAGTAAAAAAATTCACCTTACATAGACATGGCTACTTACTGTAGAGCTAAACATGGCCACTGCAAAGCTATCTGGAGGTTTCATCTGCAGAGCCATTGTAGAGCTTCAAGGATCAAGTGCGCTCAGCGCACTTGATCCTAGAGGCCTTACATAGACAGACCTACATAAACATGGACCTACATAAACATGTCAACATGGACCTACATAAACATGTCTTATCCAGCAGAAAATTTACACCTCAATATGGCCACTGTAGAGCTAAACATGGCCACTGCAAAGCTATCTCGAGACTTGCATGTGCAGAGCCATGACTATGCCATCATAGTCATTGTAGAGCTTCCAGGATAAAGTGCGCTCAGCGCACTTGATCCTTGAGGCCCTACATAGACATGTTTTGATCCTCAATATGGCCACTGTAGAGCTAAACATGGCCACTACAGAGCTATCTCGAGAATTCATCTGCAGAGCCATGACTATGCCATCATAGTCATTGTAGAGAATGAGTTTTTACATTGGCCATTAAAATCCAGATTGTAATCAATAGCAGTTCATTATTACAAGCAGAGAGCTAAACATAGCCACTGCAAAGCTATCTCGAGACTTGCATGTGCAGAGCCATGACTATGCCATCCTTGTCATTGTAGAGCTTCCAGGATCAAGTGCGCTCAGCGCAGTTGATCCTGGAGGCCCTACATAGACATGTTTTGATCCTCAATATGGCCACTGTAGAGCTAAAACTACAGAGCCATGACTATGCCATCAATAATCAATAGCAGTACATTATTGCAAGCACAGAGAGATAGAGAGAGGGGGACTTACATGCTTGCAAACACGCATAGAGTAGAAGAGGATATTTGCAGGTGATAATTGTGGAAGAGGATAGTTGTAGACGACAGCTGCAGAGAATAGAGTAGAAGATAGTTGTAGAAGACGATAGCTGCAGAGGATAGTCGTAGAAAATGCACGAGTGTACCTTTCCTTCCAGCCGTTGCAGAGGAATGAAATCCTTTTTGGGAAAAGGATTTTTCGAGCACTTTGTTATTAATGATTAGGAATTTACAGCCTTGAATAATCCGTATACTTTGTGCCAACCCGAGATTATTTTCAACCTTGAATAATCCGTATATTTTGCGCCAACCCTGCCAACCCATGATTATACAACCTTAAATAATCCATGCCAACCCATGATTATACTACCCATGCCAACCCATGCCAACCCATGATTATACTACCTAGAATAATTCGTGTAGTTTACTTTACTTTTTGTGAGAAGAGTTATATCTTTGAAAATGGACACCAACTCCCAACGTTATGTGACTAGATCTTCTTGTTCTCAAAAAGATTGTTGTTTTGCTGGTATGGATTCCTTACTACCTCCTACTAAACGCTCCAAAAAATTACAGGCAAGAAGAACAACCGACAGGGTGTCTCGAGGATTGTTTGATGAGGAAGTTCAGAGTCAAGGCCAAGTGTTGATGGAGAATGAGAATGAGAGAGACAGGGATGACAGACAAGAAGAGGATGAGAGACAGAATGATAGAGAGGATGAGAGACAAGAGGATGAGAGAGAGGATGATGATAGAGAGGAAGATAGACAGGAGGATGAGAGAGAGGATGATGACAGAGAAGATGATAGAGAGGATGATAGAGAGGAGGATGAGAGAGAGCATGATGATAGAGAGAGACAGGAGGATGATAGACAGGAGGATGAGAGAGAGGGTGATGATAGACAAGAAGATGGGAATGATAGAGAGGATGATAATGAAGAAGAAGAAGGTGGAGACACATTGACAACTGAGACAAGAAAAACAGAGAGCATCAAAGCAGAAATTTTCGGAAAGATCCTTAAAACCTCTACTCCAACTGCATTCATCGATCGAATTAGAGTTAGATTCAGCACCCCCCCCCCCAAGATCCCCTTGTGTAGGCTTCTTCCAACAGAGGCCATAAGGAGACTATGCCCCAGTACTGATAAGAACCTTGGTCGAGCATTCAAGAACCTTGGTGGGTATCTTGAAAGCAAGGGGGCGTTCACGGTGTCCATGTTTGATTTGGATGGAGAGGAGACTCCTCTGACTGAAGAAACAACATTGTCATGGAGTTCAACATGGAGGGATGTGAATGGAACTTTTGAAGAGTCTCTCAGAAATATGCCAGAATGGGGACCGTTCATCCAGGGTAAAATGATACATGTACTGGATGGAAACAACCGCTATAAATCTTGGATGGATTTGATTGCTCAAGGTGAGGGTGATTTGAAATGTTTTTATCTATTTATACAATTTTATGTATGCATCTAATATAACCTTCCCATCTTCTTTCCTTTTACTCAGAATTTCCAAATGACATCTCTAAGCATTGTCTGGTGGCCTGTGACTTTCTACAATTCGAGAAGGCTGACGTTGGAGAGCTGATGTTTTCTCTTTCCAGATTGAATAAGTATATGTTTTATTATTTTTCTCTTTTTTGCTCTTGGCATTGATTGCATGATGTTGCTTCAACTCTGCATTGGTTGTACTAGGATGCATGACTATGCCTTTGTACCAACAACTTTTGGGGATAGGCTCTTCCAAATAAGGAGAATTGGTGAGTCCGATAAGACTACCCTCCTTGCAGAGCTCGATGATGAGGACAAGGCTTGGATGGAGAATGAAATGAAAAAGTGCCCCACTCGTGGCAAAAAAAGCTGGTTTTCTGTTCCAATAAATATATTGGCATGGCTTGTGTTTAAGGTATGCAAGATATTAAAGGTATGCAAGATCTACTTAATTATGCGAAATATGTTTAATGTATGCAAGAGTAATTTTGTAATTAAATGGACTCTGTAGGACGATATGGAGATGAAAATCGAGGTCAAGGCTAAGGGCATGGATGTAGACGGAAGGGCTAAGGTGATAAGAGAGGTAGAAATTCTGTATAAGAATAGGGTGGGAAAGTTTGCCCGCATAGCAGACCCTGCCAACGGAGAATACTTTTGGCGTGCTGTTTTGTCACTTCCTTGGCATGCAGCAGGGACCCATATTGCGACAGAAGAGAAACTGAACATGATTGGGGCTGCACAAGTTAGGGATGAAGATAAGGCATTCTTAGTTCGAATGTTGGATAATTCACAAGCTAGCATTCGAGAGATAGAGTACTTGCCTAAAGACAAAGCAAAAGCTAGAGAGTGGCTACATTCATTTGTGTTCTGGCTACAAATAAGTTCTTATGGCTCCAAGCTTCTGGAGGAGATTGAAAATTGTGATAGAATCTCCTTACCTTCCATTAATTCCTTTATAAACTATGTCGTCTTTCATCGACGAAAGTATTTCAAAAAAGCTTTCAGAGTTCATCAGGGGGATATAAAATTTAGCAATGATATTGACACACAAAAAGGGCTACGCTCTGCAACACATCGAGTTGTTTATAGGTAAAAAAAAAACTTGGTCAATTTTATTTCTTCTCCTTATGCTTCTTATATAGCCTATTGACTTTAGTTTTCCTTTCCATTTGGAATTTAGATGGCTGCTGAAAGAGGTGGATAGTGGTGTAGTACAGGCCATACCACCTCTTGTGTTGTTATGGATTTGCGAGGATACTCCACGATATATATATGCGGATCTGCACCTTGGGAGAGTAAGTGTTTTCTGTAATCATGGTCATGATGATAAAATGTATGTATGATGATAAAACGTTTCTATTTTTGAAATGCATGGTTAGCCTCTATCAAGTGTTGAAAAGACAAGATGCCCCTGGTGGCTAGACATGGAGAGGTTTGTTGTGCCAGATGAAGAAATTCAATTACATGATCAACACTTAGCTATATTGGCTAAGATGACCATAGTGGAGGGTTCTGATGAGGTAACCATAAGTTGTCTCTGATTTTTGCACGATGATAAAGTTTTTTGATGAGGTAATTTATAACCATAAGTTGTCTTTGTGCAGAGTATACCATTGACTGCAGTACGTGGCTGCTCTACGAGCTCTCATGCCACATCTATAGCCTCTACATCTAGAATGCACCCTCTACCAGTTAACCTAGGGAGGGATATAGTGAGTCAAGCATTGGATGCAAATAGGAGACAAAGAGAAGTACATCAAACAACAAGTACTTCGGGCAATGTACATGTAGCCTCGTCTATGATCCAACCAGCACCTTTGAAAGGTGATATCATGCCGTTAACAGTAGTGTATGTTTATTGGGGTGATAAATATTTTTCTCTTACCAATCAATCTTCTTCTGTGTTTCTTCTTGCATTGTGGGAGTTCGCAGGCATGGTATATGCATTCAATACCTCCATCGAGGACCTTGCAAGGGACTGTAAGAACATAGAAGGGCCATCCCCTCTATTCAAACATGTTTTGGAAGCCATGAATGTGCTTTGTAATAAAGGAAAAGTCCATGGGAAAAGGACTGACTATTGTGTGGAGATGGTGTTTGTAGACTTCCCCTCAAACCTCGTTGTTGAGGGTTGTTTGGGACACAGAGTGCCACCTTGGAATGTGGTTAGCAAAAGTCTATATGAGGCAACTTTTCAATTTGTAGACTTTTGTCTTAATGATCATGGCTTCATAACATGCCTTTATACAATGGAAGAAGGAGTGAAGATAGAGCATGAGGCAACATCTAGAGGATTTGTGGTCTTTCATCGACAAGTGGTCAAATGCACTCCACCAGTGGGAAAGAAGATGGGACAACTTGTAACAAAGGTAGCTGCACACTTCTCTTCTACAAAAATTCTTATGTCTATGTCTATTTCAACTTATAGCCTAAGGAATTCACTACTATTTGAATGGATTTCATTACAGGTTGCATGTCTTATTCTATCTGTTTTTGTACGCTCAAGTACACCAAGGCAGTATTTACGGATGTATGGAGATAAGGTGGAAGAGCAAAATCTTGGGAGTGAATTAGATCTGGAACAAGACCTCATTCAAGATATGTAAGGGATCGACTCTGGATCTGTGATTAAAAACAATGTCTATGTATTTAGGGTTTAGGTTTTTGGGTCTCTCATCTCTGTGTTTATGTAGTGTTCCTGAAGAGGATATGGTAAAACGAAAGGGAAAGCCTTGGAGAGGTGGTTGCCAAAGAGGGCAGAGGCTATGCAAGTACATAGTATCTCTCTTTTCAAAGACAGGGGATACTATTGTTGACTTGTTTGCTGGGACTGGAACTCTTGGACTTATTGCAGCGGTCATGGAACGTAATGTTATTATCTTTGAAAAGGACCATCGCATATATAATAAGCTATTGGAGCCATATTCTACAAAGGTAATTCCCAAATTAATAAGACAAGGCACTGTTAATACCCCATAATCCTCTATAAATGCAATGTTCATTAATTTCTTACTTTTTTGCAGTTTGAAGAAGACTAAAGACATTTTGGATCTTAGCATTTTTTGTCAAGACAGAAGACATTTTGGATATTAGCATTTTTGGTGGATGTAGCGTGATATTTAAACTTTTTTTTAAAGACATTTAAAGACAGTTTATATATTAGCATTTTTGGTGGATGTAGCGTGATATTTGAACTTTTATTTAAAGACAGTTTGGATGTAGCATTTTTGGTGGATGTAGGAAGCCTGCTTTTATTTTGTGTCTTGAATACATTGTCTTGAAGGTGGTATGTCTTGAAGGTGGTATGGCATGTCATGTAGTAAGCCTGCTTTTTTTTTGGTATGTCATGTGTCATTCTTGCTCACTTTCAATGGATACATGACAAGAAACTGCTCGTATCTCGTATTGATTTGAAAATAATTTGCAAATTGGCTCGCTGCAATGGGCTCGCTCCGTGGCCACCCTCGATGAGATCTGATGCGGATAAATGAGGAAAGATGTGATGAGATGGAAAATGATGTGATGAGAATGGGAATACATATGAAATAAATGAGGATTGATGTGGAACAATGTGGAAAGACGAGAGTTCATTATAGAAACTATATTTATGACCTGTTTTTAAATGACTGTTTTATGTCAAGAATGCTGGGAAAGCATTTTGACCGTCTTGTGAATGAGGTCGTGGAGACCTAACTGATAAAGTTGCAACAACTGACGGAGAGTTAATGAAAGACGTCTCACGTAGCAAGGTCGGTCGAGGTCTTGACCATCAATTTAAATGGTGAGCTTCCGGTACGGTAGATGAGGGACTAAGGAAGCAGCCTATGAGTGAAGCACTAGGTGACCTGCTATGAAGGATCCTAGAGGGTGCTGACGATAGGATGCTCGGGCTATGGGTCGCTAAAGATACCCACACGTACACTGTGGAAGATATTGGAACAAGGAGTAAGAGTTGTTTTCTGAAACCGGGCATGGATCTCGTTGTTGATAGACCTTGCTGGTCCTCAAAACGGATGAGTCCATGACTCTTTTATATGGATCTGTTGGTTGATCTTGCTGATCTTCAATGGAGATTCCATCTTGATTTTTATAAGTGAATATATTGTCGGGTACTATGAGCTATCGGCTCCTTAAGTGGACAGGTGGTGAGCATTGTGGTTGCCAATGATGCCATAGGTACACCGATGAAGGAAAAATTAGAAATTAGGACTCAACCGGATAATTTTGGAGGATTATGATCACTGATACTTTAGTTTCATTAAAACATTGTTTTAAAGACAGCTAAATCTGTGAAAAAGGCAATTTTATATTGGGTGTGTTAGTGGTGTGACTAGTTTTAAGTTTGCATGAAGTTTTGGCTAGGGGGCCTAGGAACTCTTTTCCCTGGTACCTGGGACAAAACCTAACCAAATTCTTAAATGGATCCCATCACTATAGTGGTTGGGCGGTTCACTAACCCATGGGACTGGATGGACTGATGGATCCCAAAAATGACACTCAATTCAGTTATGGTACGATAGATGAGAAAATCTTGGATAAAAATTGTTCTATGGAAAAGAATCAACGGCTGTGCCTCTCAATGAGGAAAAAAGCGTTAGTCTCTATGATCCAAGTGCAAATCTTTTCCTTGATCTGAGTATGGGACTTATGGATTCGGTCAGATCAGTTCAGTGAGTTAAGACTCTTGACTGTGTTAGAGTAAAATTATCCTGGAGAAATCGCCCGTGCTTTCCGGGCGAGGGAAGTTTTTTCGGGTTGGTTTTGGAAGAACCGAGGGATTAGTCTCTTGTCCGGATATCTGTGGGCGAGGCCTCAAGTGAGGGACCCTGCCTCGCACAAGAAGTGCTACTTCTGCTGCTAGCACCCCAGAATTTGTTTGCGCAGAGGGGATAGGGATCTTTCAGCTCGTATCAGAGCGAATTGGCTAAAGTGGATTAATCGAGAAACCAAAAATGTCAAAAAATTTTGAAATAGTAGTAAAAGGTTGTAATTGTGTGATGAAATTCATACAAATCAATATTCAGAATGAAGATTCATAAATAGGTAATTGGGTCTTTAAATGGAAGTATCGCAATTATATGGAATCCTTGACTTAAATGAGGCCGAGACATGATGGTATTTAACTTAAAATTCCAAGGACCGTGACTACCCGTATATACCGAGGGTATAACTGCAGCTCTTTACTGGTAGTATATACGAGTAAATCTAAGACCTTGAAATTATAAGCAAAAATGCTATCCAGATGATGAATTAGAATGTGGTTGATATGATTTTAAAATTCTGGGGTTGAGAACTGATGAGTTGATTTGGATTCTGATTGAAAAATGATGATTCTTGAATTTTGGTTGAAAAGCATTAAGCTGAGCAAAACCACAATAAGGATGAATGGGATGAGTCCTTGAGATGATGTTCGTAACTAGAATGACGATAATGACTTCAACAAATCACTATGAGATTAGTGGATTGTGCTAATAGATTGCTACTGTTAACACTTGACCCAATGAATCAAGTTAAGGGATGACAAATTAAAAACCTGTATAATTGAAATTCCCATGGAGGAATGTTCAGATGGAAATTTCGGTCTAATGGACCATTACTGTGTTAAGAATATGAATGATATGATTTGAATGAATTGTTATCTGATGATGAGTTCTATATAAGGGATCTTTATACTAGGATTTTGTTGGGTTCACCGGACTATAAGGAACCCCAGAATCAGTTAGATCTTAAGGGAAAGAGTTGTCCTCTAGTTTTTGAGAGATGAGGACATCTTGCGTTTTTTAAGCTGGGTAGGATGTAAGATTCCTCCCTCCAGCTTTTGAGGTGCGCAGGTGTAAGAACCTCCCCTTCTAATCTTATAATTATTCCCCTCTGAAATAAAAGAAAGATCATGTTTTACCTTGTTTTGGCCTGGAGAGAGAAAATGTCTAGAGGGAGGTCATTCAAAATTGAGATATTTTTGGATATAAAAAACCTCCTAGTGTCTAAAATGCTTTCCCTTGAAACAGAAATTCAAAAAGAACTTTCCAATGTGCAATTGGAATAAATTGAAAATAGGTATAAAGGACCTTAGCCTAAGGGTCCAGATTTTCAGAAAATTTTGGATTATGGTCCAATTAAGGTTCTTCTGGACCAATAAGATTAATCCAAATGTAGAGAGGAGATAAATTGAAGAATAAAAAAAAACCCCCCAAAAATGAGTAAATGCTCACATAAGATGAAGAGTGGACTAAGGACCATAGAAAAGAATTAAAAAACTAAATTTTGACACCTCAGTGTGGGGATCTCCGCTCATGAAGTAGGTGTCTTTTTCGCATCATTACCCCTAATTTCTAATCAATAAAATAAGATATTTTCATCTCTCCTATCTCCTATCTCCTATCTCAAAACTAGATCCAAAAAGTAAGCTAAACTGACCTAAAAATGGTCAAAACTTGATCAATTTGATCTGGAAAATTCTAGAATCAGTTTGCTTGGTTAGAGGCTCACTTTTTTCTATAAATAGAAGTATCCCCCTTTGTAAAAGCTTAATGGTGTTTATGCACTATTACTCCACTCATGTCCTTGTCCTGAGCCATCTACTTTGAATTTTTTAATAATTCAATTGTTTTTGGCCTAATCCTCTCCAAGGTGAATTGGTGGCCACTATTGCTTCAAACAATAGTAGAACCCTCAATCCCTCAAGCCAAAGGAGAGCTTTCAAGCTCCATGTAAGCTAATTTTCTTACTTTGTTTACGAATTTTAATGAAAAATCTATGGTTTTCTTGATTTTTTAGGTTTTGCAAATGATTGAATTAAATTAAAATGCTATGCCTTTGATGAAAGGCCACCCCCTTCTCTTCTTTACATTCCAACCTTTCTTAATTCTATAAAGATTAATTAAGTGATTAATTAAACTCTTCTTATTGTTTACTCTCTTGAATTTAGAAAACTGTGTAGATTGGAGTTCTATAATTCTAAATTGGGTTAATTAGGTTAAATAAAGAAAGATAAAAAAGAGAAATGGTCAACCATACAAAGGAGGTTATGGCAAAATTTTCTAGAATTTTGTGAAAAAGAAAGTTTGTTTTTTATGTTATTCCAAAAGAGTAATTCCCACCATTTTTGCATCTAAAAGAAATATTCTAATTACTCCATGTACATATTCATCTATGAATATGCATGGATATCACTGATATTCTTATTAAATTTGATTTCTATGCATAGAAAGATGCATAATAGAATTTTTCTTATTACAAAAGTGTTATTCTTATTAAATTTGATTTTTATGCATAGAAAGATGCATAAAGGAATTTTTTATTATTACAAAAGTGTTATTCTTATTAAATTTGATTTTATGCATAGAAAGATGCATAAACGAATTTTTTAATTACAAAAGTGTTATTCTTATTCAATTTGATTTTATGCATAGAAAGATGCATAAAGGATTTTTTTAATTACAAAAGTGTTATTCTTATTAAATTTGATTTTATGCATAGACAGATGCATAAAGGATTTTTTTTATTACAAAAGTGTTATTCTTATTAAATTTGATTTTATGCATAGAAAGATGCATGAAGGAAGTTTTTTTAATTATAAAAGCGTTATTCTTATTAAATTTGATTTCTATGCATAGAAAGATGCATAATGGGATTTTTTTATTACAAAAGTGTTATTCTTATTAATTTTTTTTTTAATGCATAGAAAGATGTATAAAGGAATTTTTTTTATTACAAAAGTGTTATTCTTATTAAATTTGATTTTATGCATAGAAAGATGCATAAAGCAATTTGTTTTATTATAAAAGCGTTATTCTTATTAAATTTGAACTCTATGCATAGAAAGATGCATAATAAAAAAAAATTATTACAAAAGTGTTATTTTTATTAAATCTGATTTTTATACATAGAAAGATGCATAAAGGAAACTTTTATATTACAAAAGTGTTATTATTTTTAAATTTGATTTTATGCATAGAGAGATACATAATGGAATTTTTTTAATTAGAAAAGTGTTATTCTTATTAAATTTGATTTTTATGCATAAATAGATGCATAAAGACTTTTTATATCAAAATTAGAATTCTCTTAAATTCTATGTTTAAATTCTATGAGTATTTGATAAATGAATAATTAAATACTCTAAGAGAGAAATTTCTATCGTTTTATATTCACACGGATTGTAAAAAGAAAATTTAGAAAATCTATCGAGATGGAAATATTCAGATACATGATTAATTTATTCCTCATTAGAATTTGTAACTAATTTAGAAATCAGTTTAGAGAATATTCAAAGAAAGAAATTCAATAAAATAGTAACTAAATTACCAAACCTTTTCGAGAAAGATAGTTAAGGAAAAATCTTATCTGACTCGAACCTTTAACCAGATTATGACCAATATCAAACTCTTTCGTGAGTTTCGAGGAAAGAAAGTGTGACCAGTTTAGAAAAACACCCTCAAAACTCCCACCAAATTTTGAAACTAAGTTTGAGACCCTTCGAATTGATCCGTGGATCAAGGTTATAGAAGTCGAGGAATTCTGGTATGAAGTTCAGAATTTCGATCAAAAAGTTTTGGGGATACTGATTCAAGAAATACTCCTTGTATTCAAAAGAAAATCAATCTGAAAACTTGCATAGAAATGAGATGGGATGTGAATAGATTTGATGAGATATAATGTGATGTGAATGAATAAAATGAATAAAATGTGATGTCATGGGAATCAGGATGTAAATGAATGATATGGGATGTGAATGGATGTGAATGTGTGTGAAAATAGATGTGAATGTGTATGTGGAATAGGATGTGAATGTGTATGTGAAAATGGATGTGAATATGTATGTGAAGAATGGATGTGGATGTGTATGTGAAGAATGGATATGGATGTGAATGTGTGTGAAAATGGATGTGATTATGTATGTGAAGAATGGATGTGGCTGTGTATGTAATGAAAATGGATGTGAATGTGTATGTGAAGAATGGATGTGAATGTGTATGTGAAAATGGATGTGAATATGTATGTGAAGAATGGATGTGGATGTATATGTAATGAAAATGGATGTGAACGTGTATGTGAAAATGGATGCGAATGTGTATGTGAAAACAGATTTGAATATGTATGTGAAGAATGGATGTGGATGTGTATGTGATGAAAATGGATATGAATGTGTATGTGAAGAATGGATATGGATGTGTATATGAAGAATGGATGTGAATGTGTATGTGAAGAATGGATGTGGATGTGTATGTGAAGAATGGATGTGGATGTATGTGAAAGAATGGATGTGGATGTATGTGAAAGAATAGATGTGGATGTGTATGTGAAAGAATGTGATGTGACATGAATATATGTGGATGTGAAGTGATAGATATGAATGTATGGATAGATGTGGGTAGTCGTACATGTGAACGATTGGATGGATGTGGATGAATGAGATAAGATGTGTATGAATAAGATATGATGAGGATAGAAGTGATGTGATATAATGTGGATAGAATGTATGTGATGGGATGGTTATGAGAATGAATGTGATGGATATGAATGAATGTGATATGATGGATGTAAATGGATGTGATGTAAATAAATGTGATGGACGTGAATAGATGTGATGTCATGTGAATCGGGATGTGAGTGAATGACATGTGATGTAAATCGGGATAGATGTGAATGGATGATATGTGATGTGAATGAATATGATGTGATGAGATGTGGACATGGGTAGATGCGAGTGGATGAGATCTTATGCGGATAAATGAGGAAAGATGTGATGAGAATGGAAATACATATGAAATAAATGAGGATTGATGTGGAACAATGTGGAAAGATGAG
The DNA here is from genome assembly GCF_041138505.1 of Cibotium barometz. Lineage (NCBI taxonomy): Eukaryota > Viridiplantae > Streptophyta > Polypodiopsida > Cyatheales > Cibotiaceae > Cibotium > Cibotium barometz. The sequence continues at coordinate 53,276,744 of NC_141051.1, forward strand.
AGTTCGTTATAGAAACTATATTTATGACCTGTTTTTAAATGACTATTTTATGTCAAGAATGCTGGGGAAGCATTTTGACTGTCTTTTGAATGAGGTTGTGGAGACCTAACTAATAAAGTTGCAATAGCTGACGGAGAGTCAAGGTAGGACATCTCGTGTAGCAAGGTCAACCGAGGTCTTGACCAGCCTTGGTTTGATTTAAATGGTGAGCTTCCGGTATGGTGGATGAGGGACTAAGGAGGCGGCCTATGATTGAAGCAATAGGTGACCTGCAAAGGATCCTAGAGGGTGCTGACGATAGGGTGCTCGGGCTCTGGGTCGCTGAAGATACCCACACGTACATCGTGGAAGATATTGGAACAAGGAGTAAGAGTTGTTTTTTAAAACCGGGCATGGATCTGGTTGATAAACCTTGCTGGTCCTCAAACAGATGAGTCCATGACTCTTTTATATGGATTTGTTGGTTGATCTTGCTGATCTTCAACGGAGATTCTATCTTGATTTTTATAAGTGAATATATTGCCGGGTACTATAAGCTAGGAACTATCGAAAAGTCCCCTGAGTGGACAAGTGGTGAGCGTTCTGGTTGCCAATGATGCCATAGGTACACCGATGAAGGAAAAATTAGAAATTAGGATTCAAATGGATAATTTTGGAGGATTATGATCAGTGATACTATAGTTTCATTAAAAGATTATTTTAAAGACATCTAAATGTGTGAAAAAGGCAATTTCATATTGGGTGTGTAAGTGGTGTGACTAGTTTTAAGTTTGCATGAAGTTCCGGCTAGGGGACCTGGGAACTCTTTTCCATGGTACCCAGGACAAAACCTAACCAAATTCTTAAATGGATCCCATCACTACAGTGGTTTGGCGGTTAGCTGACCAACGGGACTGGATGGGGCTAGGTTGGACTGATGGATCCCAAAAATGAGACTCAATTCTCTTATGGTACGATAGATGAGAAAATCCCAGATAAAAATTATTCTATGGAGAAGAATCAACGGTTGTGCCTCTCAATGAGGAAAAAAGCATTAGTCTCTATGATCCAAGTGCAAATCTTTTCCTTGATCTGACTATGGGACTTATGGATTCGGTCTTATCAGTTCAGTTAGTTAAGGCTCTTGACTACGTTAGAGTAAAATTATCCTGGAGGAATCGCCCGTGCTTTTCGGGCGAGGGAAGTTTTTCTGGGTTTGGTTTTGGAGGAGCTGAGGGATTAGTCTCTTGTTCGGATATCCGTGGGCGAGGCCCCGAGTGAGGGACTCTGCCCCACATAAGAAGTGCTACTTCCACTGCTAGCACCCCAGAATTCGTTGCGTAGAGGAGACATGGACCTTTCAATCAAGAAACAAGGAATGAACGAAGCTAAACAAGCCTATGTAATCAAGGTCATGTAAGATATGGACTCAAGGTAGCATATCCCATGTGTTTGCTCTTAACTAAGCAAGATAGGATTAACTCTATTATGTTGTAATCTTGCATAAATTTCACTTGAAGCTATAACCTAAGAGATGGCCATGCCTTATGTCAAGATGGCCTCCCATGCACCTACTCTTGTTTTTGCCTCTTGTTCTCTTAAGTTGTTGCCTCTTGCTCTCTTAATCTCTTCGTCTATGCTCTCTTTCCTATTGGTAGTATTATGCTTGTATGTGTGGGTGAAAGAGTATGTGTGTCTCTTCTTCTCTCCCATATGCCTTGACATTAATGCTAGTGAGAGTGTGAGGATGTGTGTGAGGAGAGGGCTATTATCTGGAAGTAGTCTTAGAGCTCTTCAAGCTATGGGAGTCCCCAACTGAATGTAGACTCACTCATGTGATGACAACAAGAGAGGCAGTTTTCTCAAGTTCTATCTTGCTACAATGCGGGCCTCTTCTCCAAGAGACGACAAATAAGCATCCGAGTTTCCAACGACACGAGAAATGTGAATAAACTCCACTCAAGTACTCCTATGCTAGTGGTGTATGTGGTATGTCTATCTGGAAGGTAGATTGATTTTGAATGACAAACTACACTCCACATGGTTAATCTTGTGCTAGTGGTGTATTTGGGCTTTCTAACTTGAAGGTAGATTGATTTTGAATGACAAATTATATGTGATTTATAACAAAAATAGTTTTCATATGTTTTAAGGACTTCAATTATCAATATTGAAGAATGTGTAATGTGTAGCTTGTGTATCACATGTGAGTATCTAATAAATGAATAAGGGACTTCTTTACACTTTGCGATTTTTTACTTATTGAGTGGCATGTCAAGAACTTGTAAAGCTAGGAACATGTTTATGGACTAGGAGCAAAACAATTAGTGCTTTATGGGGAGTTTGGCTTGGTGAAGAAAGATAAAAAAAACTCAAATGAAAGGCTAATGGTCTAAGGTTTTTTTTAAAGGTTATAACTAAGGACTTAAAAACAAAGTAGCAAGCTCAAAATAAACAAGTGTATGTAGAAAAAAAAATTAAAAAATATTTTTTTAATAAAAGAAAATTCTGTGGATAGTAAAAGACTAGGGATGGTTTTAAGAAGCTATTAGAAACATTAGAAAATAAAACAAAACCCAAGTCACTATAATATAAAGAAGGGTAATCATCGAAAAAGTTTGAAGAAATAGATTACACTCTAAATGAGTGCATAAAGATTTCCTTATGCATGATGTAAACATCAAGTCTAGGATTTATTCACTATAAAGAGTAATCCAAAATTCCTACATAAAAACTCACATTAGCTATGAATGTTATGTGTGCCATTGCATGAAGAGGTAATAACCATGCATCATAGCCTTCAAAACTAAAGAAGAAGAAGGATTTTGATTCTACTAGTAGGACAAAATTATTAAAAGAACACAGTTGTGGATAGAGCCATGTAGAGATGAGCACGAACAATCAATGCATTTGTAATAATTTTTTCATGTTGTACCACTACACCAATGCCTTAAAGCAAGAGCTTTCACAAACTATCTAAACTTTAATTTTAGATTTGGATCCTTGAGAGCATCATGTATATGTAATACAATTATTAAACTTGAGGATTTGTATAGCATTCAGTAGAACTTGTAGTGATAATGTGCTTTGAGTTTGGCAGAAATAAAGAGGCTAGGAAATGAGACTATGAAGGAGTTGATGAATTGTCAAATTGGCATTGTTTGTCATTATACCTCTCACTAGCTTAAGAAGCTAGAAGAGTTTTAGTGTGCTTGGTCTATGAGTTTAAAGGGTTACATCTTATAATGTTGTGGAAAATGGTGAAGGTTAGGTCTCGTGCTGAGGTGAAATGGAAGAGGCGTCAAAGCTGATAAAGTTGGTGTTTACAACAAGTTATCCTCTTGTAACTCAGTACACATGCTACATATGGGGAGTTTCATAGGCACTTATAATAATGGGTTGAATGAGAATGGTGTTTGAGCAAAGCAAGCAAAGTATGCACCATACAGAGCTGAATGGGTATAATGATTGTGTTGGCCTTGGTAGGTTAGAATGACCATGCTAGGGTTTTCAATAGATTGCTCTGTACGTTTCTTCACTAAGCACATGTTTGTTGTGCATTGATAATATTTACTGCTTACACAAAAAGAATAAAAAAAAGTGGTCAAAGCAACAAGCATGAATGATACTCTGGTGTGTGTACCCGTGTACGACTAGGAATGGAATAAAACCTCTTTTTTTAAAAAAATGTATGAGATCGTTTAACGCAAAAAAAAATGTATAAGATCACTTCATGCAAACATGTACATAACTTACCTTGGATATGGGATATTCTTCACTGCTTTTTGCCCATACTTACGCCATTTATAAACATCAAAAAGATCATCCACCGTGCTCTCAAGAATGATTGCTACTGTAGGTTCACGCTCACACTTTGGAGCTCGTCATCTTCCTGGTTTGTGCCTGGTGGAACAAATACACCCGATGCAAAGAAGAAGCTCATAAAAATTAAATAAGAAAATATAAGAAGATGGTAGGATCTCACTAATTTCCACTTCAGTTTCTTTGGATTGGGGCTTGGGGAGCCACAGGTGGGTTCTTCCTTCATGGAATCCTTAACCTTTGACCACATTGGTAAGCACCCAGCGTTGTTGGCTGTCTTGTGCTTGGGGTTGCCTAATTGAGAGTTGTGGGGTCTTTGTTGCAAATTCCTTGCAGGGATTTGTTGTGGTAGAGGAGCACAAGCAGTGTTCTTGGGTAGCCAAAGGTGAGTGTTGCCTTCATAGTACCCTTGTGTTCATAACAAGTGGTTGGGGACTAGCCAATGTTGAATCTTTGGCTTAGGGTTGCTTTTTGTTGGCTTAGCTGGCTTCTTGCGTGTGTTTTTGAGATGGCCATTTTGGGATCTAGAGTTCTGTGTAGTCGTCATAGAAATCCTAAGTGGCTAAAAGATTATTGGGCACCCACCATTGATTGTCATGATATAGGTAGAAGGTCAGGGTGCCTCTGGTGTGGGTGGTCAAGTGTTCTTGTTTTCATAACAAGCTTGTAACGACTTCTTGGAAACGAATAATACCCAAATGGATGTAAGGATCAAAAAGAGACTTTTCCAGAGTTTAGTAGATGCGGAAGTAATGAATGCTTGAGAGTCTGAGATAAAATTGAAAGAATGTCTTCTGAGTTGGTCTCTCTATTGATGCTACTATATATTGCATGACTCTATCTACTCTATGTCTCTCACATATTGTTATATGTGATAATAACCATCACAAAGCATGAAGGACCTAGGAAGTAACCTGTGCATAGTCATTAATTAACTCCCCTAAGCTTGGGCAGACTGGTAGCTCAACACTTGGCATTGGCTTATTGCATTGGGCACAATTAAGTTAGTCATAGGAGTTCATCGATGCGACAAGCCAACGCTCAATGTCGAGCTACTAGTCTTCCCATGCTTAGGGGAGTTACTTATGACTATGCATAGGTCAGTTCCTAGGTCCTTAATGCTTCTTGATGGTAATTATCACACAAACAAATATGTGAGAGACACAGAGTAGATAGAATCATGCAATACAGAGTACCATCAAGAGAGAGACCAACACAAAAGACATTGTTTCAATATTAGCTCAGATTTTCAAGGATACATTATCCAAGCCTCTACTGATCTCTGAGAAATTCCCCTTTTTCTCCTTACATCCATTCTGATACTACCCATTTCCAAGAAGTCGTTAAGGTTGTGTACGACGGCGGTGGCCAGATGGGTCATTGGCTACCAACATAATCTAATTGAATGAGACAAGATAAGCCTATGGTAAGTGGTATTTCTATCTCTAAGAATTCCACATTGACTCGTTCAGATTCTATACGATCTTGATAGACAAAGTGATATATAACATGCATCTAAGTACAATCATCATGGCCAAATCCAGTTATACATCTTTCTGATGATGATCGATAGCTTTCATGGGCTTGATTGATCTATGCTTCCTCACACTTATCACTTGTCTTATTACTTTGTGGGCATTTGTCTTATTTTATCAATTATCCTATCTTTATGATTTTCTAATTTGTATTCGATCGGAGGTTCTAGACAATGATATTTGTAGAGGATGTGCCCTTATATCATCAAGGTCACTGTTGATCATTAGTAGAGTGTACATGGGTTCTTAGAGCACAGGGTCCTAGTACTTTTCAAAGGTTGAGAGAAAAATAACCATGTCAAACCGACCAACCTCACGATGTAGAGCATGATGCTAATGGCATGACTGGATTTCTTAATGTTTGGCTTCACAGTAATACAGATGATAGTAATCTGCATGAAAACTATCTCCGAGAAGAAGCACTCACAAAGATCTATGAGGGTTCTTCTTTGACAAGATTATCTATGACCTTCCTTATCCTAAATTGCCAAGCTTGCTACTCCTAGAAAAATGTATCAGTTTCATTATTACTAAAACGTAAGTGGATCATATACATGGATGCTAATTGATAGGGTATGTTTATTTTTCTAATAAACGGTTGTTGTTGTCAGATTACTTTCTAGTAAGATTCTACCACCTAATAACACCATCCCAAAAAAAAGGAACGAGGTATAGAAGATGACAAGTCTTGCATTTAGTACAAAACGATCTATGCATTCATCAATGATTGCATTTTGTATCTATGAGAGTATAAAAAGTCTCTTCTCTATCCCAAATGTGTTGCTTCATGTTTTAAGGAGGAAGCAACACTTATTCCTCATGCTAAGAAATTTTCCATTATCCCCACGAATAGAGTACCTATTTTTGAGCCCGAACTTATCAAAGATTATGGATTGGGCGGCAAAGAATGTGAGCATAGACGAGATCCTATGCATCCCATCTATCTATGAAGCTTTCAAGCACATTGATAAAACATGGCCAAATTTTAGTCAAGAACCCCGTCACTTAAAACTTGGTGTTGGTCTCAATGGAAACAATCCATTTTTTCATAGATCAAGTATTACAGATGTCGTGCACCGTGTGAGACAGCTCAGGAACACAGGAAGGCCGCTATAGCTCGCCGACTCACCACCTTCGGAACACTCACAAGCACAAGGGGCAACACCAGCTTCTCTAGCTGGAAAGAAAATCAGCACTTAGCACTGTATGCCCTTCCTGAAGAAGCACCCTCCAGGCAGCATCTACGGCCAACTCCTCCAGGCGACTCCCATACTTTGCTGCCCCTCTGACTTCACCTGCAGCCAGTGCCTTCCCTTCACGTCGCCCAGCTTCTCAGTCGCCAGCCTCACCAGCCTTCGCCTGCAGCCATATTCTCTCTTGTCGGCTCTGCATGTTGGTCACCAAGGCGGCTATCACCTGGCCCTCTGTAGCGCACTCTACCCCTCAACAGTAAGGCAGTCACTCCATCGCCTCTTTGCCAGCCTCTACTCGTCTGCAACACCTGTGCAAGGGCAGTTTTTTCTCTATTTGGCAGCCCTTCTCCTTTCTAGCCGTCGCCTGCTGAATCCCCCCAAGGCGGTCCTCTTTCTCTTACCACCACTCCTCGCAGCCACTTCAGCGTTCTCTGTTGGTTCTCGCCATATCACCAGCCAGGCTCTTCAGCACGATCACTCGCCAGCCTGCCAAACCCAGCCTCTACCAAACCACTGTTAAGGCGACCCTCTCTCTGCAGTAACAACACCCCAGAAGGCGATTCCACTCCTTCTACTCGGCGACCTCTTCAATGCACCCGGCGGTGTTTTTCTAGGCGACCACCTTTTCTGGCTCCCCCGTCTTTGCAGCAAGCAGTCCACTTTTTTCTTCTCTCCAGTCGGCTCTACCTCGCCTATGCAAGGCCCTCTTTCCTTTTCTCCGTTGCCACCTTCTCCATTCTTCACGCCTTCGCTCCTTCTAGACATCGAGTTGGCAGCTCATAAGGCTTCCACGTGGTCATTTAATTATTGGCCACGTGTATTATGTATTTTTTATTTATTTCTTAAAGCTTCAAAGCCTCAAGAATGGCCACACACTGCTCCTCATTACCTTGCTCTCCTCAATTTCACGTGCGGCGCCCATACGTCCAGTACAAGAGCTGCCCACGGCCATCATCATCAGCATCATGACTACCAAACATGACCATTTCAAATCTGAAAGACTCTCTAACTCAAGCATAAGAGCAATTCATATTTTGCTGGCGTTCCTTGTAGATTTCAACATTTACAGTCTAAATTGGACTCTCTCCACATAACCAGCATATGTACATCTATTTCCACCATGAGCTCATCAAAGCCCCAATCATTGACATCCTCATGCTCATCCACCTCTGATTTACACACATCCAAGACACCTTCTTGACAACTAAAAAGCTCATACAAATAAAAACTTCAAGTCTCAAACAACTGCTCCAAAGAAAATTGCATGCACTAAATCACTCCAAAGCCATTCAGTCTGTACACTTGCCAGGGCATTCAGGGCAAAGTTTTATTGCACACCACGCATCCCATATGTACACAGACTCAAAACACCTTTACAGAAAAACGCCTGACACATGGGAAAGGAGAAAAGGTGTGCCTGTGGTCCTGCCTTCATAGTACCTTTGTGCTTGTAACAAGCAATTGGGGACTAGCCAACATTGAATCTTTGGCTTAGGGTTGCTTTTTGTTGGCTTAGCTAGCTTCCTGCGTGGGCTTTTAGGATGGCCGTTTTTGGACTCAAATTTTTGTGTAGTCATCATAGAATTCCTGAGTGGCTAAAAGATTCTTGGGCACCCACCATTCATTGTCATGATAAAGGTAGAAGGTCAAGGTGCCTGTGGTGTGGGTGGTCAAGGATGTAGAGTTTAGGGGGATTGTCGACGGTGAAGCTTGATTATCTTTGTTGGAGGGTGTCAAGAATTCCCAATCGATCATCGTTGGTGAGGCATGGGGTGTGGGAATAGGGAGACTGTCAGTGGATGAGGATGGGGCATGAGGGTGAAGGAGGGTAGTCGGGGGTGAGGGTGTGTGTATGATTTCCTCTTAGGGACATAAGAGGATTGTGGCCTTTTTTCCATTGATTTCCATGGTGGCCATTTATTTTTGCACCAATTGATTTGGCAGTGAGTGGCATCAATCCACTCTTTTTTACAATGATATCCAACCTTGGAGTGCACCTGCATCTATGAGGTGAAATCTACACTTCAATAGGTTATTTCCAAGGGTTATTTCCAATAGAAATTTTAGGCATGAAATACCCAACACTCATTAATCACATTTCATGTGAAATTTGAATGTAAGTTCTTTCTTGTGTTAGTGTGGATTTTTTTGAGAGTTTTCCACGCCTCCAAGAATATGAGATTGGTGTGGATCATAGGATATATGTGGTCTTGCCACCATTGTAGACCATTCTCGATCAGGAGTCCAATCCATATTCTTGGTGGGTTGAGTTCTGGTGGTAGTTCAGGGGGGGCAGTGGGAGACTTACCGATTATTGTGGTGGGGTGAGGGAGTACCCTTGTGGGGGCAGAGGATCGGATTCGATGCACTCCCTGTGCAAGAGGATCATTGTTACCTTGCACTGGGGAAGCTTGAGGGTAGTTGTGTTGTCAGCTGGGTTGATTGTACTTGTAGCATTCTGGACCTAGCTTCCTCCAAGGATGACTGCTTCTTCTATACTACTTGTAAGAACCATATAGAACTTACAAGATAATGGGTTAGAGACAGTTTGGACTGTTTGTGTAAGGACCCAAGGCTTTGTATGCATTGGCCACCTGACAATTGATCTTTGGCATGGGTAGTTTTAAGAGATGGTTTTCCTAAAGAGACCCATGTTTCCCATGGCAAAAGATTGTGGCTAGCTGTTAGTGACAACCACACACATTTCTATTGCATATTTTGCCAAAGGGAAAATCTATCCAGACCTGTCTAGGTGGTTGGTGTAGGTTGTGCGCTTACACTCAGTGTGTTAAGCGAGGCAATGGCCTTGTGGGGTTCATGAATGGTCTGGCCGTTTGAGAGCATGAATTGTGTGCTGAGTTTGCAACTTGGGAGAGTGTCAAGTGTAGCAAGGAGTTTAAGCCAATTCAGGTCTACTTCGTTACTATTAACAGAAGCGGCCATGCATGAAGCATGCGCATCATCAAGGGCATGATGATAGGCATCACAAACTGAGATCGTTTCTCCTGGCGATGGTCACAGAGTCTTAACCAAAGGGAGCTTTGTACATGGGGTGTGAGTGCCAAGTATATAAATTAACCTTAAGCACTTGATACCCTTTGAGGAGGTAGACATGATGCAAGTCCTATTCATGGATCAATTGGGTTTGTCTCATGAAGGGTCTACCCAAGATGGCATCATAGGCGGTATCACGAAAGTCCATGTCTACAAATGTGAGGTGGACTGTCATGTCACAGAATTGACCTTGAGGTCATGCACAAGGCCCTGGGGTTTTGTAGAATTCCCATCTGCAAGCTTGATCACCAATGTGGTGGGATCAAGGCGTGGTTGGCCCCAGATTTCCCAACACGTTTGTGTGAGGATGCTTATGCCAGCACCTCCATCCAAGATGCCTTTAACCACATGTCCACTATAGGAAATGGGCAATGTTGCACTTGTGTCATCACCTTCAAAGTATTGTCGCAGTGCATTGACGTGAATTGTTGCTGCGCCTTTGGGTTGTGGCTGGTGTTGATTGAGTAAGTCTATATGAAGGGGCTCTGATTCGTTCGAGGAATCTAAGGGAGCTTCCTCCTCCACAAAAGCCGGTAGTTTGCGTTCTATACAATCCCGAAGGTCATTCCATAAATTTGGACTATCTTTTAACAAGGTTGTAATGGGAATTTTGATTTGGGAGGAAAGGAAGGCTGAGAGGCCGACCAGGTCGAATTGATGAGTCGTAGTTTCCTGATGGGCGGGGACATGATCATAGGGTGGACCAGCAACCTCGGGGGGGTCACTATATGTAAATCCTCTATATCACGTGCGTTCAAGGCCTATTTAAAAAGTCCCTTATCTGTGAATTTTTTAGTGAATATAATGTATCCTTTCCTATTCAAATCTGTAATTTTTTTTAAAAGTACAATAAATAAATCCCCTCTGTAAATATATTTCTGTAAGTTTTAAATATTTAAAATGTCCTTCTGTTGAACCCACATGATACTTACATATTTATACGAGTGACCCCCCTGAGCCAGCAACATAGTATATGGAGGTTCAATGTGGTCCTTATTTGATAAGTTTGGAGGTCGAGAGTTCATTGCTGTAGGAGGATAAAATACCTCAAAAAATTTCATGTGCAGACCTCGTGAGTCTCTCTCAGACTCTGAGTCAATGTTTGCATCAAGTGGTTCAATGTGAACGTGGCATTCGAGCTGGGCTGTTTGTGTAATAGGCATTGGAGTATGAGAAGGCACATGAGAGTCAAAATCTTCGTTTGTTAACATCATGTTAGCAAACAGATCTTCTTCCACCTGGGCGGTCGCAGAAGCAAGGGCTCCTACCTTATGTGGTGCAGAAGTTAGGGTTCAATGGGGGATGGCGTGCACTTAGGTACGGGGTCAAAGGTTACGAAAACTGGTGTGGTGGTTCAAGTTGAGCCTAGTATTGCTCTACCAATGCTTGGGCCTCCTAAAGACGTTGCTTCTCAAGGATGGTATTGATATAAGTGGCCAGTCGTTTTTCCTGTTTGGTGAGTTTTTGGTGGGCTGCATGGGGGAGTGGCAATTCGGCATGATCATTGCTCTCTCTCTCGGAGGAGGATGTGGTCTTTGTTGAGCAAGTGTGGATGCTAACCCAATCTTGTTCGTAGCCAACGTGCTTAGAGTGTTGTTTCTTTTGGGATGTGGCCTTCTTAAGCTTGTCTTGCAACCGTGTGATGACATTCAATGGGATAATAGATCTATCGTCCCCATATTGAATGCTCAACATATTAAGGGATGGCATGTCTTCGATTATGGAATGAGAAACTGATTGCAAAGGGAAATCCTTGTAGTAATGGTCAATTCCACACCCGTGACATTGTGGTTGCATTGGCAGACATTTCTTTTGAGAGCATTTTGCCACTCTCTGGGGTTTATGGCGCAAAGATTTTCCATGTTGTACCACTACACCAATGCCTTGAAGAAAGAGCTTTCATGAACTATCTAAACTTTAATTTCAGATTTAGATCAAAGAAAAAACAGGGGCTACTATTTTTGGGATTTTTTTTACAAAAAAAAATGCCCGATATCTTAAAACATTCATCCAAATTTTGGCAATTTTGAAGGGTTTTAGAAAATATTTACCCAATTTTGGCTATTTTAAGGCATTTTTTGAAAACATTCACCCCATTTTCAATACTTTTAGATTTATATAATAAGAATAATTGCCAACCCACCTATACTTATATATTCATGGAGATATCTTATTTTTTTAACCATGATTTGGATCCTCGAGAACATGTAAATGTAATATAATTATTAAACTTGAGGATTTTTATAGCATTTAGTAGAACTTGTGCTAAAATAGTGATGATGTACCTTGAGCTTGACTCAAATATAGAGCCTAGGAAATGAGACTATGAAGGAGTTGATGAATTGTCCAATAGCATTATTTGTCATTATATCTCTCACTAGCTTAAGAAGATACAAGAGTTTTAGCGTGCTTGGTCTATCAGTTTAAAGGGTTACATCTAATGTTGTGGAAAATGGTGAAGGTTAGCTCTTGTGTGGAGGTGAAATGGAAGAGGCATCAAAGTTGGTGTTTGCAAACAGGTTATCCTCTTGTAACTCAGTAAACATCCTACATATGGGGAGTTGCGGAGGCACTTGTAATGATGGGTTGAGTGAGAATGGTGCTTGAGCAAACCAAGCAAAGTCTGCACCATAAAGAGCTGAATGGCTATAATGATTGTGTTGGCCTTGGTAGGTTAGAATGACCATGCGAGGGTTTTCAGATGATCGCTCTATGCGTTTCTTCACTGAACACATATTTGTTGTGCACCGGTAATATTTCCTGCATGCATAACAAAAATCAAAAAAGGTAGTCAAAACAGCGAGCACATATGATTGGCTTACTAGCCCCACAGCATAACTGAGATTCGGTCGTGTGATAGTCATGTAAATAAGACTGCCAACCATCTTTCTATACATATATATATATGTGTGTGTATGTGTGTGTTAGAACATGTTATCCCTTTGTAATACTCCGGTGTGTGTAGTGGAGTAGTATGGTGTGTATGGTTTTGTCATACTCCGGTGTGTGTAGTGGAGTAGTACGGTGTGAATGGTCGGGTGACATTCCCTTGTACGACTAGGAATGGAATAAAACCTAATGATTTTTTTTTTAATAAATGAAATCGCTTCATGCAGACATGTACATGACTTACCTTGGATATGGGCTATTCTTCACTGCTTTTTGCCCATACTTACGCCATTTATAACCATCAGATAGATCGTCCACCGTGCTCTCAAGAACCATTGCTACTCTAGGTTCACGCTGCTCACGCTTTGGAGCTCGTCGTCTTCCTGGTTTGTGCCTGACATGTTGATAGTGGAACAACCTCTATTGAGTCTAAGTAACAAACACACGCGATGCAAAGAAGAAGCTCATAAACATTAAATAAGAAATATAAGAAGATGGTAGGGCCTCACTCATTCCCGGTTACTGTCTTCTCAGCCGGCGTCTCTTGTAGGACCTTGTCGACGGCCGGAACCGCACTTATCTCCGGCAGCGCGCTGCATATGTTCTCTTCATTTTCACTTACATTACTATCGATACTAAAGTGGTGGATAGCAGGTGAGGGTGGGTAGGGCCAATTCGCAAAGCAGTTTTGTTCATCACAAGAAGGTAGTACCATATTGTTTTCGCCCATAATATCAGGAGCAATTAAAACGCCTTGTTCTCCCTGTGCAGCAGTATTGGTGATGTGATAATTGAAGTTTGAGTCATTGAACTCATCTAGCCATTGAAGTGGGCTGAGAACAGTGTGGTGCGGAAAGCCTCCCTCTAGAACTGAAGGATCGCCCATGTTTGTGCTACACAAAAACTACATGTAACGCAATGTGTGAAGTAGTGAGCTAACCTATTTAACTGTGGCATCCCATTGGTGGGGTCATGCAGCAGGCCCATTCGTCATCATAAAGTCTCACGTCCCGCCAGGCCTGGCACCTCCTGTAGGTTTCAAAAGCTAGCTGGACATGGGCACACACGTTTGTAGAGGACACAGCCCTTGGGTGTTCGTCAAAAGCGCGTTGAAAGGAGTATCTACCCCCCAACGTACAAACCAAACCAAATACGATGACATTTTCATGTGATACTCATCATGTCACACTTCTACTCCTCCATCATCTATGTCTACATCATCGTGCCAAGCTAGCATCATCTTCAGGTGAGCTTGTTTTCTCGACACTCTACCTCAAGCTTTAGTCTATGTGTTGTACTCTCAAATTATGCTTGAAATACTCACATTTGTCCTTACCTAAGGCTTTGGTGAGATTATATGCAAATTATTTAATTGTTTGCGCGTATTAGACCAAAGCAACATCTCCTATTAGCACCTTTTCATTAGACATCTCCTATTAGCACCTTTTCATTAGACATCTCCTATTAGCACCTTTTCCCTAATAAAATGATATTGAGTCTCTATGTCCTTAGTCCTCTTCTCTGTAAACTATTGAAATTCATGGATCAAGCTCCCTAATGACAATCAACTATTTAATTAGATCCTAATCCTAGTCTAATCTTACACTAATGATAATACTAATCTAAGGTGGATAAAAATGAACAATACTCATGGTGATGAGTGTGTGTGCTAATTAAGTTTAAACTCAAGTTCAGTTAGGTTACAAGATGGAAACTTGTACTCATAAAAAGAATTGAGATGTTGTGCGTGTATTCCAATGCTTGAAATGTTCTCCTTTTATATGAGGAGAGTATAACAAAGCTATGATAGCTTATATGGGATAACTTGGCTAGGTGACTTGACACTCTAGCATCACTCATTTCAACACCACCCCTATGCTAGATTGGGTACAATTTTTAGGCTTTCACTCTTCCTCTCTCTCCCCTTATGCTAGGCTACTTTGGCCTTTATGCTACTTTGGCATTATAGTTACTTTGGCTATGAATTTCAGCTTGAGTGCATCATATGGCCTCAGAGGCTGATTACATCACACTTTTTGTAGAGATAAGAGGGGTGAAAAGTATAATGGCTTGATTGCATCATATGGCCTCAGAGGCTGATTACATCACACTTTTTGTAGAGATAAGAGGGGTGAAAAGTATAATGGTTCTTTCTCTGGAAGAGCTCATCTTCAGCTGGGATAACTTTGGCCTCAATGTAGTTTGCCTGCTTTCTTTTATATAGCAATCTTCTTCTAAGTGACCGATTTTTCCATAATAGTCACAAACGAGCTTTGGTTTATCTTTATTGCAACATTCATTCTTGGTATGACCAAGTTTTCCACAGTGATAACATCTTGGAAGTTGAGATGTTGATTGATTTGCCCTTTGAAATCTCCCACCCTTTGCAGTGACAGTGCTTCCTCACTTGAATGTGATTTGAATGATTCTTTATCTTTGAATTTGGATTCTTGTTCAAGTAGAGATGATTTTACATCTTGAAGTTTAGTGTTGGGTAGATTTTTAAGTGTAGCAACAATTGATTCATAAGGTTCTTTGTCAACACTTTTTAGCAATATAACAATAGATTCATCTTCCTCAACAATGACTTTCTTTAATGCACTAAGTTGTTGTTTGATACCTTTGAAATTACTGATGTGTTGTGCCATGGTCTCGAGCCATGCAGTTTCACATGCTCCTTTGGAAACCCTTCTCTATATTCAACTTCAGTTAGGATATTGCAACAATAGACCAACATATTTCTTCTTTGATGACCAATTGACTATTGTAGTCTAAGTCTAAAAAATAAACCCTAATGTTGACTTTGTGTTTGCAACATTGTTTGCCAATCAACATATTTTTATCCACTCAAGGTCAACTTATAATAGTTATATAACTCAATACATACACAATTGTAGATTTCACATATATATGGATCCTCCTAGTAGCATATGAATGTTGTTTCTTATGCTCTTGCATGAATTCTATGATCCCTGAAAGAACATAACTCAAATAAGATTTGGCAATTATGAGATAGATTTGTCCTCTTACCAAACTAGTGTTAATGAGATCTTGTCATGTAAAACATACATTCACAATGATTTACTATTATTTCCTACTTAAGAAGAAGAAGATGATGATGATGTTCAAGAGATTCTTAGTTTTCTTCTACTTCTTTGCCATAACATGATATAAAATAATAGGACGAATAAGTGTAAAATCATAGAGAATATTAGTGAAAAGAAAATTTATACTAGTAGACTTGTAATATTTATTAAGATATTGCCTCTACTTTGCCATATGAGGTTGACAAAGAAGCAGACTTTTTGTTTTGTACATTGTTATGTTTTCCTCCTTTTTGTTTGACAATGTTTGTATGCAAGTGATTTGTCAATAATCTTATTGTGTTATAAAAGAAGAGCCACATTTATGACCTTTACATATTTGTATGTAAATTTATTTTCCTTTTAAGTATCTTGTCTTTTAAAGAAATCTTATCAGGAAAATACTCCCAACACAAGACTCTAGTTGAAAAAAATATCAAAGCAAAATCTTAGACACTTTGTAAGATCTCTCCCTCTAATAGATAATATCAGCTACTTTATAATTATTATAGGACAACCGTGTTGTAAATACTGGATTTGAGACTCAAAAATAGATAATAATAGTTATTTTCTAAATTTTATAGGGCAATGATATTGTAAATATTGGGCAAAAAAATACTCAGCAATGGTAATATTTCATCCTTTTGGGGGCAAAAAAGTTTACTTGGTAATGGTAATCATGAGCTAGAAAAATTTATTAAGCAAAGCATTATAGAGGGTGATGGTCTTAGGTGCATTAAAAAATTATTATAGAGGGTGATGGTAGGCATTTTGAGCTGGGCAAGGTGCATTAGAAAATTATTAGAGAAAAATAATAAATTATCTTTGGGAATTAGAAATTGGGGATTTTGGAGGAGTGAAATTTGGCCCAATGTATGTAGCTATTTTAGGTGGACACATGAATCTACTTATCATACTTGCTCATATATGAATTTGTGTGTTCCTCCTAGTAGCACTATTCATTAGTTCTAGTTGAAGCGAACATGCGAATCTAGTCATCAAAACTCATACATGAATTTGTTTGATGACCTTACATATACATTTTTCATGGTGCATGCCTCAATCCAACCCAATTTGTGCAATAGTTTGTGCCTCCTATAATGTAGTGTTATTGTGTACTGCAAGTAGCTAGTAAATCCTACAAATTCATAATACCCCATCCCTCAAAAATATTGTAGATAAACAATAGCTTATAGATGCATTTTATCCTTATCATAACTATTGGCATTCACCACAACATTTCACAAATTCGAAAGCATCAGAATGACATGTTTGATAGCTTAGAGTTTTGGGAATATTACTTTATCACATGGGGAACTACTCATCAAATTCCAAATCTTCTGAACATAGGTGTGAGACAGGTGATCCCATATGATCCTGTGGGAAAAGCAAACCTTTCCAAAAGAGGATGTGAAAAGGATACTTTTTGCCAAAAGATGATGTGAAAAGAATACTTCTAGCTTATACACCGTGTGTTAATAGACCTCATGGAGTTATGGCCAACATTAGGATCCAAAGCACTATGGGACATAGTAATGAGAGATGCGAATCTCTCAAATCCTCATCATACAGACTTGTTTGAAATCAGCATGATTACCTGTATCATTCACGTGTTTTCAAAAGTGGAGGAATGACAACTAATCAACATAGCGAGATGGTTATACTATCATAGAAGAAGATAGGGTTGCACAGTTCAAGAAGGATAGTATGGTAAACCATCTCGAGTGGAGAAATAAATAGTTGGAAGAAAGAAGTACTACTTAGAAATATATGCTGACACAACACAACCTTCAAGGATTAAGCCCCCTTACATGTTGCATGAAAGAAGATGGTCATGTTTGGAGTTTTGCCCAAACTTCAACAAACAATACGATTCCAACCATGTCTACAAATTTCCAAAGTTTAAGTAGGCACATCAGTCTTATTTTCATGACTTCAGGGCCTACATACTATCTCTAATCTTGTAGTGGAAGTTCATCCCTAACTCATATTTTGTTGTAGCATGACACTTGCTCAGCCTCATCATTACCTTGATTAACCATAAATAGTCAACATCATGGGGTACATTGAACTTTATCTTTGATCTCAATAAGGGACCATATTTGGATCACAGTTTTCTACTACTACCATTTACAGTACCTTCTAGGCCACTACCATGTCACCTTTGAAGATATGATCTAAACTGAGTTTGGAAAACACTTGCGGTAACTTATCATATTCGATATACACCATTCCTCAATCATCAACAACTCTACTTCGAAAGGGATTAGAAATTATTCACTGTGCAATCCCCAAGAGCAACTCAAAACAATCTTGGTGAATTAAAGATTAGGCTAATGATTACAGCATATTGAAGAGCTAAGCAAATAGATTGGATTAAGAAAATAATAACCATTATGATAACATGGACATGGAGAATGATTGTGTACTCGTGCATTTATAGATCTAAGTCTTTAAATAGGATTGAGTATAAATGATTAAGTGTGAACCGTTTCCTAATTCCTCCTAGATTTAAGCACCATGATAAGGGGCACCCTTTTGCCGAGATTTGGGTGCAAGAAAATATCCTCATCCACTTTCTTTAGGCACCTACTTCTTGTGGATTTGTGCAACTCAGTGGACCATATTACCTGATATATAATTGGTGTAAGACCTTAGAACCATATTTCCCTATGCCTTAATGTCACTAATGGATTCTAATGGATATTTAGTGTATAATTTCATCACCCTCCATCAACAAAATGCACTTTCTTTAGGCACCTTATTCTTGTGGACTTGTGCGATTGAGTGGACCATATTACATGATATATATTGGGCATTAGACCTTAGAACCATATGTCCCTATGCCTCAATGTAACTATAATAGGTTTTTTGGGTACTACCAATAAAATAAAACATTAATGACCGTTGATACCAATGCTAGCTCTAGTTACTATTTAGAGTGCTAGTTATAATGACCATCCTGGTGCCCCTAGGTCTTACTTCAAGCATGTTTAGAGCGTCAGTCATGATATGACAAATACTAGTTCTAGCTATGATTACAATAAGTTTACAATTGAGGGGTGAATAACAGATCATGTAGAGAGAGAGAGAGAGAGAGAGAGAGAGAGAGAGAGAGAGAGAGAGAGGAGAGTTGAGGTTGCATAGTGCAAGTAAGATCCATGTTCTAAGGTTTAAGAACGTTGAAAGTGTTCAAACCTTAACAAAGGTCTTACATGATATCACACATCCACGAGTTTCTCAGAGAGTTTTAAAGGTGGAGCTAACTAGCGGCGGTTGCTAGAGAGAGAGAGAGAGAGAGAGAGAGATAGATAGAGACAGAGGTGGGGTGGGGTGGTATGGCAAAGGAGAGAGGCAAAAAGAGAGAGAGAGAGAGAGAGAGAGAGAGAGAGAGAGAGAGAGAGGGGGGGTGGGGTTAGGGAGATCGAGAGAAGAAAATAAGAAGGAAAGAGAAAGGGAAAGGGCAGGGTGGGGGGGGGGAGAGGTGTGGGAGAGAGAGAGAGAGAGATGGAGATAGAGAGAAACGTGGGGGGGTGGTCAATGGGGTGAGAGGTGAAGAAGAGAGAGAGAAAGAGATAAGGGGAAGAGAGAGAGGGAGGGACAGGAAAACGTCAGAGTGGGGTGGGTGGTTGATGGCATGAGAGGTGAGTTTATTTTAAAGAAAAGATTAAAAGAAATATCATTTTTTAAAAGAGTAAAAAAAGAGGAAGAAAAAAACAAGAATATTTTTTATAATTCGTTTAAAAGGGAAAAGAAGAAGGGAAAAAGATAAAATTTAAAAATAAATGTTAAAGGAAAGACAGAGAGAGAAAAAATAAGATAAAATAAAAGTGAAAATGAAAAAAGGAAAGATGTAAAGAAGAAACAAAGGGGGGGATTGTTTTTCCAGGGTACAAGAAAAACCTAAATGAAGGCTGAAATTTTAAAAAAGAAATAAGAGAAAGAGAAACAAGGGGAGGAAGTTTTTGAAATAATTCCATAAAAAAGAAAATAAATTAAATTTAAAATGAAAATGAAAAAAGAAAGGATATTCGCCTATCCAGGTTTTTAAAATCCCTCACAGAAAAGGACTACAGAAATGAGGAGGAAGACTTACTCCTAGATCTACAAATGGGCAACATCGGCACTTCTTTCCTAAGCTGCGACATGGTTTTGGTCCTTCTGTTACAAGAGGGTGTGGCGAAAGAAAGTGGCAAGGAAAAAGAAAAGGGCAAAGTAAAGCTAATGGAGCAGGTCCAAGAGGCCCATGCTGAGGAAGAAAATGTTACAGAACAATGGGAGGCCTCAATGGCATTGGTGGCTCTACAAGATAATGTCCCCGAGGAGGTTCCGGCGGACCTAGTTCTAGAGAGCGATGAAGTACTCGAGGAGGTCCCAGACCTTGTTATCATGTCTTTGCATCCAATCATTATTGATGGGAAAGAGTTTTTGTTTTTGGATGACATTGCCAAGACACTCGGGTTTCGTGAGGATGAGGCACTTTCTATTATTGCCGTGAATGCTGGGGGTCAAGATAAAGGAAAAGTGAAAATCTCTTTTGAAGATGACAACCTCACAAAAGCGCTTGCATATGATATTGGTAGCAGTACCTTGGAAGTTGTAGTGGTCAAAGCGCTCGTTGAAATAAAGCAAGAAGTGCAATTCTATGAGAGCGTAGCTGCCTTTGAACCACACATGCCCTTGGTTGCTGGCGATGCTCAAGACCAAGGAAGCATAAACTTAACGAATGAGCAACTAGTTGCAAGTGACGATGCAACTGAGGTATGTCCTTACTTCTTAGTTGTAAAGCAAATTATTTTTAGTTGTATCATTTCACGCTTCCTAACTTCTATATTGACATGTTGACAGACTGCTTTTGAAGTGGACAAGTTTGCTATGCGCGTAGGAGGAACGCGGCCAAAGTCAGAGGGTCGAGATGCATCCCTTTGGCACTACATACCTGCCCTCAGAGCCGACATAGTGCGGGTTTTTCATTTAGACTATGCAGAGATCGCCTATGCCGAGCTCCTAAAATGTAAATCACTTAGTGCAGTCTTGTCGGAGAACCCCTTAGCCTCGAACATAAATAAATGTATTTTGGTAGCTAGGGAAGCTGCCTTGTATTGCTTCACGGGCAACCATCCCGGCTCAGTTTTAGGCCATTGTGCCCTTTCTCAGGCTCAAGGAATCAATGAGCCGAGTGATGTATTCCAAAGCTTAGGCCAGAAACCAGCCTCTAGAACTCTCTCTCCTGAGCTCTTCCAAGAGCTTATTAAAAAGATGTAATGCAAACTTCTCTTCCAAGTTTAATAAAATTTTTTTGTTGTGCATTGTAAGTTGTGATTTTTCCTAGCGTACTTGTGATATACCATTTCAAGCCTCGCAATTTTAAGATTTTGTTCATGTGTTCATAGAAAATATTGTTTAGGATTTATTTTAATTGAGATCGTGATTAAAAAAAGTAATCGAGATTGGGTTAGAGCGGTATGAAAAAATATTGTATTTATAGATGTAAACACACTCACATATATGTATATATATATGTACATATATGTATATATATACATATATATATGTGTGTGTGTGTGTGTACCTATATATATATATAAGATTCTGGGGCTATTGAATGATATATATATACATATATATACATATATATGTATATATATGTATATATATATACATATATATACATATATATATATAAAAGATGTATAGGATATATATATATATAAGACATAAGATATTATAAGATTTTAAGGCTATTATAAGATATATATAAATATATATAATATCTTATATAAATATATAAGATTTTGGGGCTGTTAGGGCACCTAAAGGGTCTTATGAGCCTCACCAGACCAAAGACATAAAAAAAAAATAAAAAAATACCATGTGCGCTACGGCGCGTAAATCGACATTTTGACCTGGTCAAAGTACCGATTAACGCGCCGTAGCGCACATGGCATTTTTTTTAATTTTTTTTATTTTTTTGGCCTTGAGGCTCATAAGGCACTCTATAAGGGTCTCTAGGTGCATTTATAGGATCTACCTTTTTTGTATATATAAATAAACATATATATATATGTGTATATGTATATATATTTGCATATGTATATATATGTGTGTATATATGTTTGTGTGTGTATATATATATATATGTGTGTGTGTGTGTGCACCTATATATATATATATATAAGATTCTGGGGCTATTGAAAGATATATATATATATAATATATATATATATATAAAAGATATATAGGATAAACACTATATTCGTGAGTTTGGGAATTTTCCAACTCCCATTTTTTGAATGCTAAAAAGGTGGGACCTGGATAACATGCCTATAAGTTTTTCAAAACCATATCATGTGACCTATTGTTGGAAAGCGCTTGGAAAATGGAATCTAGTGAGCTATAGAGCGCTCAATTTGGAGTAACGGTGTTCAAGTTATGATTAATCCAAAGATTTGACCACATGTCCCAAACTTATGGGAAATTCCCATATTCCCCAATATGGTGTTGATATATATACATAAGACATAAGATATTATAAGATTTTAAGACTATTATAAGATATATATAAATATAAATAATATCTTATATAAATATATAAGATTTGGGGCTGTTAGGGCACCTAAAGGGTCTTATGAGCCTCACCAGACCAAAGATATCAAAAAAAAAAAATTCCATGTGCGCTACGGCGCGTAAATCGCCATTTTGACATGCTCAAACTAGCGATTAACGCGCCGTAGCGCACATGGCATTTTTTTTTAATTTTTTTAAATTTTTTTTGCCTTGAGGCTCATAAGGCACTCTATAAGGGTCTCTAGTTGACTTTATAGGATCTACATTTTTTGTATATATAAATATTCATATATATGTGTGTGTGTGTGTGTGTACATATATATATATATGTGCATATGTATATATATTTGTATATGTATATATATGTGTGTGTATATATGTTTGTGTGTGTGTATATATATATGTGTGTGTGTGTGTGTGTGTGTGTGTGTTTGTGTTTGTTTTTTCCTGTGTGTATAGTGCTTTTATATTTTTTAAATGAAATTTTCATTGGCACTGAGCATACAAAAAAAATGGACTCAACAAAGAATGTAACACAACTCACAAAGCTTTCATTAATGTGTGAAAAAGCTACAAAGGAATTTGGGAACATTACAAAATTTTGTAGGGAGAATTACAAAGTGGGTTAGCCTATTGAGGTAGAAGGCTATGCTCTAAACGTAGACGTAGGGCTAGGGACATATCTACAGGCTTCAAAGTAACTCTCTTGGCATGTACCATAGCCAGCACTGAGTCTTCAAAAATAGAAACTACAATATCTTCAGCAGCTTCTTGAAGAGCTTCAAGAGCTGTGCTCTGTATGCGGTCAACCCTGTCAGAATATTTTTCCATTGTTTCTCTCACCAGTCGAGAGAATGGTGCCTTGGGGATGAGAAGATCTGTGCTTTTTTGATATTTCCTAATCTCTCGTAGCGCGACTGTCCCTGGCCTCCATTTTCTCTTCTTCTTTGTAACTGGTGGAGGCGGTGGTGGTCTTTGATTCTCCCACGGTGGTCGTTCAGACCTGAACTTCTTTTTCTTTTGTGCACGCTCTTCCTCTTCTTGTTGGTCCCGAAACTTGCCCTCCATTCTTTTACCACACTTCTTGACTGGCCGTCTGGATGTTGTGACTGCCTGTGGCTGTGCTTGGCTTGCCCTCCTTGCGTCCTCTTTGGGCTGCTGTCTCTTTTGCATTTTTGTCTCCCAAGCTGCCCTCACAAGAGCAAACTCTTTGACAATGGTATCTTTCGTGATGCCGTAGGACAAGAGCTCGACCTCCCTGTTCTGTAAGATAACCTCTAGCTGTTCTAGGGTGTCGGCCTCAATAACAATCTCCGGTGGTTGCCCTTGACCTTCCTCGGCTTCTTTTCGACGCCGCTCTTCTTCTGCTTCTCTACTAGGCTCTGCTTCTTCAGCTTCCTTCCTGCGTTGCGCTTCTTCGGCCTCCTTCCTGCGCTCTTCTTCTCTCATCTCCTTTGCCTATTGCTTTGTTATGATAGGTAGACTTGTCCTTTTTGCTGTAGCAGGTAGTGGGCCGAGTTGATCGAAAAACCGCAAGTCTTGCTCCTGTTCTTCTGGCATGGCCTAGGTATGTACGAGTGCAAGAGATAGTGGGAGGGCAAGAGAGAGTAGAGCACAAAGAAGAAATTGAAATGTGGTGGCTATAAATGAAAAATGACTTAAATATGTCTATAAATATAATTTTTTAAAACTTTTAGAAAATTTAAAAACACAAAAAGATTATAATCAGAGAGTTTAAGCCCATGAGGAACCACACCGATGCTTGCTTGCTACCCACTGCCGTAGTCTCTCCCTAGCATTTGATCTGTTGTATCCTTCAGTTCTTCTTGCATTAACAGTTTTCATTATTTGACGCCTAAGAGACAAATTACCGCGACTTTTCTGCCTTTTTTTGCCAACCAGAACGCGATAGAACCAGTTGAACATTTCATGGAGTGCATTACTCTTGACTTTGCCACCACCATGGCGAGTGCCCTTAAAATACACGGCCTTTGCTTGGTAATGTGATTTCTCCATGCCTTGATTGCTCCAAAGTGCTAAAGAGCCATATCTATCGAGAAAGTATGGCCCATGTGCATACAATATATGCTACATAGAAAATTACAAAAAGTCAACAAACAGTATGAAGAACATACTACAAGGACACAAGAAATACAACATTACCATGTAGTGAGTAATGTGTGTTTCTCCCCATGCCTCGACCATTTCTTCTGTGAATCTACAAGTGGCTTGTTTAAGTGCCTCAATACCATGGTCATCCAGGTGAGGTCGCTCTAGAAGATCGACCATTTTATTACACACCTGCCATACATGTGCACGTTTTAGGCCAAGCCTGGCATCATTTCCTCGATATGTTGTGACATCACATATCTTCTTCCAAATTTCAAAGTCAGTGTGGCTATGAGAACCCAAGTGGTTTGATAGCAAGTGTCTTGCCTTTGATCCACCCATGCAAATTTTATTAGGGTTGTCTTGTGTAGGGTTTGATTTTCTATCCTTTGTCAAGACCACTGCTCCAGCATGTAATCCCATAGAGGAAAGTACACCCTCTGGTGCACGTATTGACTCTTCTCGTTGATCTTCGGGCTCCATGTTCCAGACATAGTTTATGTGGAGCATCAATAGCTTATCCAAAATCCTGAGTCTTGCATGTAATGTGCACACATGCACTTGACATAGTGGAATTTCCAAGATTGGGTTCCAAGCATTGTCCTCCTGGTCACGACTAGGTGGCTTGCTCTGGTCACAACTTAATATGCCATTATGCCATACCTTTGATCCTTTCCTCTGTTCAGCATAAAAAACGATTGCTTTTTTTGCACCCACCTGTTTTTGACTTTTGCCTTTGCTAGGTTGTTTCCCTTTTACTCTTGAGTCTACTGCTGTCTTGGAATGACAACAGTAAACACATGAGAATATAGTATTCGCACCTGTTTTACAACCCAACATACACTTTAAGGTTTTTAGATCGCCACCCAAGTGCCATTCAACGTTAAAGCAGCCTATTCTGGGAACATCAAGCTTCTGACCATTGACCTGACAAGAGACGACATGTTGAATGCCAGACCGTTCAAAATACCACCTCAAGGTATCATGGTTCTCTTTTGGGAGGACCCATGCTGCTTGCCACCAGATGTTCTTCTCTGATTGAATGCCGTAGTAGTCTTGCTTATGCCCTTGACCCCTATTATTGCTGTCTTCAGTTGCATCCAACTCTTGGGTCTCTAAAGGCTTTCCTCTAAGTGCTCGGCTCATCAAGGTTAAACTAACACGCTCCAGTCTTTGACCTTTAACCACTTGACATTCATCCAGCTTCAAGACAAACACGGCATTTCCACTTGTCTCTTCAAGTGTGAGGCCATAGTACTGAATCATTGCTTTTTGTAGCACTTCCATGTCAATGTAGACATTGTTATATGCATTGTATTCAAAGGGTTTGATTGTTGGCATTGGCATAATATCCTCCACCCACTTGTACCCACCCTCGAACATGGATGCAATATCACCATTAGCACACTTCTTTGCCATCTATAAGCTATAAAGTGTTGGAAGCAAGGATTGCATAACTCCCTTTGCTCGCAACCCTAAAGTGATTGACCTGTACATTGCTCTGTAACCTTTCTGGCTAATACCTGCTGAGTCACATATATCAAGCATCTCTTTGGGGGTGACAATTTCTTTGATTTCCTTCAAGAAATGTTGACGAAGGGTCTCCCGCAGCTTATCATTACCAGAACCTGTTATCATTTCCATAATATCCTTCTCCTGAAGGACATGCTGAAGAAGGGAGGCATTAACATTGTCCTCAGCGTTGTTACATCCTAGTATAGCTGTTGCACAAGCCCTACAATCGCAAGAGTCACCCATGAGAGATGCTTTATTCATTAATTGCTTCTCAAAGCTGCTATAATTCCTACAAAAAATTTTACCTAGTTGTTTGTTTACGCCTCTTGCATGCGCCTGCTGTCTTAGAAAGCAACCCAACAGCTTTACGTTTTCTTTGCCTTGCGTGATATCCCATGGGAAGGTGAGTGAAATGGTGAACACGACGCCGAAGATTACGAGTGGAGTGTTGAAGACGAACATAATTATCGGTAAATTGATTTATTGTGCGCACACGATCCGCTAGATTATTCTTCTGCACCTCAAGCTCCTCTGAGAGCTCTTTAATCCTCTGCATCAAACTATTGATCTGCTTAGTCGATGCCGCTTGAAGCTGGTCGAAGGCAAATTTTGTTTGCCTCTTTTCAGCTGCCTCATCTAGCCACAACATGTGTAATCTCCTACAATAGCCAAGAAGCCCATTGAAACCATCACCAACAAACTTAAGAAAACTTGTAATGCTTTTGAATGGTGGAGGGGCACCAGATATTGGATCTGGTGGATAAAGATTTCCATCAATCCAAAGATCAATGGCCTTTGCTCCTTGCATTCGAAGCTGATCGTATGAAATATTGGGTGCAACATGCCTACTGCGTAGGGTTGCGTATTCTGTCTCCAAATCAACCTGAAGGCGGATCTTAGAAGGCTTATTGGTGATGTCTTGTAGTGCCATCTACAAGAAAGTAGCCTTGTAAGCTTGGGTTGAATAGGAGTGAAAGGAGCAGGATATGGTATCAAAAAATAATGGGAAGAATGGAGATGAGGGTTGCTTCTCTAGAGCTGCATTGTGGATAGAGAAAGAAGCCAGAAAGGGAGCCAAAGAAACATAGAGAGGGTTGGCAATGGTGAGACGAAAATGCAAAGGAGACAATGCATCATGGGAAGCTTCTTTAGTGCAAGCTATGGCTGCTAAGCAATATAGAGAGAGAATACTTCATGAAAAGGTTCTTCTGTGCTACTACTGTGGGTTTGGAGAGAGAACCAAGTATTGTAGAAAGAATGCTCCTGGTAAGCTTCTTCCTTGCAAGCCATGGCTACTACTGTGGGTTTGGAGAGAGAAGGCTCATTTAGGAGTACAGACCTGCTAGCTATGGAGAGAGGACCAAGTACTGTAGAGAGAATGCTCATGGTAAGCTTCTTCCCTGCAAGCCATGGCTACTACTGTGGGTTTGGAGAGAGAAGGCTCATTTAGGAGTACAGATCTATTAGCTATGGCTTTTGGAGTAGAGAAAGACGCTTTTTTCCATGGAGAAGGAGTGCAGGGCGTTTTAGAGAGAAGACTTAGAGAGAGAAAGAGATCTGGTGTACACACAAAAAAGGGGGGAAGAAAGTGACGAATTTTTGGAATGTTTGGAGTTCGAAAAGGTTGCTGCAGGCTATGATTACTGACTAACAGCCCATTACAAAGCTTTAAAGTCATATAGGTGGCCAGATCTAGGAATATCTCCTTTTTTTTATTTTTTTTTGTTTTTGTGAAAAATCAAATATATGCTTTTAGGACTAGGCCTCTAGGCTTGGTCAAAGATGGATTAGCATTTTAAGCATTTCACTAAACGTCCAAATTAAAGGGCCCAAGAAGACTCCATTGAGTTCCTAATGGATTCACTGTTGGTATCCTCCGCAAGGCCCACTTTGTATCATGCACATCACTTTCAAGGCTCTCTAAAACTTTGCATTGCTCATCGACCTCTATTGCAGGCTCTAACCTCTCTCTTGTCACATAGTTAAACTCAGGCCTATGGCTAGAGTTGCCAAAGTTTTCTTCTGTCAAGTCGTGTAGTGGCCTTTTGGCTCGAATAGTTTTATTCTCACCCTTGAATTTTACCCTATTTGAAAACATAGGGGTCCCCGCCACTGCATCATCCACTGCTCGTGAGGTAGCTATTGGGGATGGACTTGCTTTCTGTCGAGAAAGAGCTCTCTCAACCAAAAGCTCCAATGTAGGCCCACAACCTGTGTATTTTCCTTCCAAGAAAGCCAGTTGTCTGGCACATTGGAAGTAAGCATTGATTAGATCTATCACACAAGCATCATAAAGACTAATCTTTTGCCTATACCCCTCCCCTGCCAACCATCTTGCATGCTTGGTCTCTGACATATTTGTCCTTGGGACAAGAGCATTGACAATAGGCTCTCCATCCTATAAGAGAGTGGTAGAAATTGATTAAAAACAATGCAGTGCACATAAGTAGGAGGCACACAATAATACAATGAATAATCTCTTACAAACATTACCTTTAAAATGAAATGACCCCATCGACTAACCCTATAGTGCCACCAACTCAACCAGCTAAGAAGCTTAGGGATGTTTCTATCAGCTGCCTTGCCAGTTGCCCACCATGCTCGTATCCTGCGAAATTACTGAAGGGAACTTTCTTTGTTTGGGGCAGTCCTCCACTTCTCATACATCTCCCTGTGCTTTTCTTGATGTGGGCTATAGATGTACCTCTGCGTGTGGACACGAAGGTTGTCTTCCCAATGCCATAAACATGACCTTTCCCTTTCAATCATCTCCTTTCCGTCGTTGAAGACACGTCTCACTGCATTCCAGTTAGCGCCAGCCTCATCCGCCATAAACCCAAAAAAATTTGCTACCTTTCCTGTGTGCTCCACCATTACCAAATTCATATTTTCCCAAAACATGACTTGAGCATCCTCATCCTCTTCTCTAAATTCACAAGTTGCTATTGTCAATAGCTCACCAATCCTGCGTGCCACAAATGGAAACAGAGTTATATTAAAGACACAAATTAAGCAATGCTCTCTACCGCTTGTAACTTACATGTGGTCATAAACATGTGCTCCCATTGTATGCCATCATATCCACTCGATGCACATGATCAAAGCAGACCCATGCTTGATTAAGATCCCCATTACCATCCTTGTCCATTCGTCGAACAATGTCAATCCCAGAACCAGGTCCAGTAGTAGACATCTTAAAGATAAAGCAACGCTCAGTAGTAGTGGTGGCTTGCAATGGAAATCGAGAACCATGGAAGAACTCAAAATGGCATGTTCTTTTTAGATTAAGAATGGCTTCATATCCTTCACCCAGAGGCCGTGTTGTTTTTCGTGTTTGCATTACCATCTGCTTCACCCTGCATTCATAAAGCATACTTAGTGTATTAAAGATGATAATTGCATACTATTCTTTGCTAAATTGCACTTCCTACGTACTTTTTGACATTTATCAAACTTTGCAACTCTTGCGACATCTCTTGTAGCTCCCTTTCTATCATGAATTCTCCCTGTGCCTTGTCATCATCAGTGAATGCTCTTAGAACCACCTCCCTTGCCACAATCATTTGTACCTTTCTGGGCCCAGCGTTGTGGTCGATGCCCACTGCACGTGCTACAAAGGCCTTGATATTTTGTATCGATGCTCGGCACATTCCCTTGGAAACCATGTGTGTATGTTTGCCATAATGAATAAATAGTCTGCTGTGCATTGATTCTTTTGGCATAAAATAATAGACACAAGCAGGACATTCTTTAAGACACATTGGCACATGCTTGCAGAAAAAACACTCAAGGTTCTCGAAGCTCCCAATTGCTAAATTCCCATATTTTGGAGATTTTATCAGCTGCCCATTCCAATGGAGTTTGTTTGGTTGATTCATACGTGTCCTAAAGGAGCAGTGCTCATTCATGCACTGGGGAAGGTTCCCCCGCAGAAGCTCTTCCTAAGAACAAAAGTTTTATTGGCCCTAGTTTGCGTTTGTGGCTTTGTCCAAATGTTGCCCTCGTATTTTTGCTCCATCCCTTCCATACCTTTCCCACCTTCAAGCTCATATGTACTCAAACTCTGGGTACACCTTGGGAAGCTCTTTTACCTTGCCTTTGTAATCACAATCATGGATTAAAGTGTGCAAGACATCAGTAGGAGGTAACATGCGGATTATTTGAAAGCAAGAGACTGCAGTATCAAACTGAACATCTTCCTCTTCCAAATGTTGAAAGCACTTTTCCACAGGAGAGACCTCTATCTCCTCTTGCAATGACCCATGTGCTTGGACATTGATTTCTTCTATCTATTCAGTGTCCAAGTCATTGCAAAGCACAATGCTCTCTAATTCAATGCACAATGCAAAACAGAAAATGTCAAAGTCAAAGTTAATGCCACTTACATTGGAGTACTCTTTCGAGAACCGGGAGGAAATATAGTTGAGGGGCCTTGTTCTAGGGTCTCAAAATAATTCTCTGATTTGGCAATATATACAGAGAACAATGAATGCTCCAGGATAAAATATGCCTCGTCTCCAATCCCTGCATACAAGTGTAAAGGACAAATGGGCTCATACTCTCCTCCAATTTCAAGTAAGGCCTCCACATTTATCCCACCAATAGTTCCAAGCTTCCCCCGGATCATGTTGATTGACACAAGACATTTGCCATTCGAGAAGGGGACTCGGATGCATGCACCCATTGTAGAATGGAGGAAAACACGAGCCTCAAGTCCCTGCATAATGCAATTACAACAACAATAATTAAGGAATTTACATTGAATATTAGCCAAAAATATTTTAATACTAGATGTTCTTGCTCTAATCAATAGCATATACTAGCCATAATACAATTTTACCAGGCTCATTTTAAGACTATGGGTAGAAGCAAATAAAAATATTTATTGCAAAAACAGTCATAATGAAGGGTATCAAAAAGAGTATATGTATATATGTATATATGTTTGTGTGTGTGTGTGTATGTATACACACACACACACATATTTGCTTTGTGTTAGTTCTTGCGCTTTTTCATAATCTCCTGTTAGATTTCAAAAACTCTACCAGTTGGATGCCATAGCATAACTGTGCTATAGATTTAAAAAAATCGAAAAAATATTGACCAAACCCTTAAATTTTAGTGTTGAAATTCATTAGTGTTAGGATAAAAAACATTAGGAACTCAATGGAGTCTTTTTGGGCCCTTTAATTTGCCATTGCCTAATGGAGGTGATTAAGAAATAGACAAATAGGGAGATTACATGTGGACTGACACCAATGGTTTGTAAGAGCCTAGAAGGTAGTGGTCAAACTTAGAATAATAGGCTAAATAGGCTCTTTTTAAATTTTCAAAAT